>NW_009648495.1:212695-232948 GCF_000708025.1 Charadrius vociferus | reverse complement strand
CTGCAGCCCCCGTCGGCCCCACGTCGCTCCCTGGCAGCGCGTCCCAGTGCAGGCGGTGTGTCCCTGCCCACGGGGTCCGGAGCTCGGTGCCCTCTCCCCGAACACGCGCCTCTAACGCCCCGGGGACGGGGGACGGCCGAGGCAAAGGCAGACCGAGGCACATCGGCAGGACAAAAGCAGAGCGCTACGGGGTCCGAAGCGAAGAGGTGGTTTGGTCCACCGGAGTGACGTGGAGTGCGTTATCTGGGGAGACGTTTATCTGTACCAGAGCCAAACAATACATGGGAAATCCATCCCAAAAGAGGAAGGCCAAGTTGGGCACAAAGGACCTCATCCTCCCTCAATGCTGATGCTGGACTATGAACTGGGAGTGTGGTCTTTAGAGAAGACTCCGTCCTGGTCTGTTCTCCTGCCACAGCTGGTGACCCCACCTGGAGTCACCGACCCCTCCGAGCCTTGAGGAAGAGCTACGGTCTCACTGCCGTCAGAGAAGAGACTAACGCGCTGGTGGACGCGGGCCGAGAGTAACGCAGAGCCGCTCGGAAAGACATTCAGACACCGCCAACCAACACCAGGGCACGGCAAGCGGAGAAGATGTCACGCTGGACCACCCCGGTTCTGGGAAGGAGCAACCCATCCCACCGGGACATATCCTTGGTGCCACGTTCAGTAGGGAGGAGTACGGGGAGAGGGTGGCACATCCAGTCCGAAGCAGCTCTGCTCTTACCCCATGCCCTTACCCCACAAAGTCTTATCCATGGGGAATAAGGCTGCAGCGCTCTTCTCAAGACTACGTCCCTACAGCGCAAGGCGAGACAGCCAGGGACTGGCTCTGGACCCAACAAGCAGCAAAACCACCCAACCTTCCTTCTGGGGTCCCAGTTGCCACCCACGAACTGCCACCAACACCGCTATCTAGGTGCTTCTGCAGGAACTCCGGGGACTTGGATGATCCCCACAGCTCCACGAGAGCCACAGAGGGTACGTGAGCAGGAGGAGACAGTCCCTGAGCGCCACCTGCCCCGACGACAGCACTGGCAGAGGTGAGTGGGACGCGACAGGGAAACGATTTGGTCGCTGTATTGCAAAGCTCAGTAGTAGAGCCCCCAAGAAGTACTGGATGAGAGCGTCATCGACAGAGACTCTTTGCACCCATGAAGATAGAGAAAAAATATTAAAAAAAATAAAAAATCAGACTAATGCTGCAGAGGAAAGATTTTAGAACTTCAGTGAAAACCCGTTACCAGCAAATAGCACTGGGGTATGGACTGGACACTGCAGTAAACTGGAAGAGCCAGGCGCCGTTACGGGAAGTTCCCCAACGCACCAGCGGCTTCTCTAGTTCCTTTCAGCTCTGCACTGAGCGCCGGTTTGCCAGGCTGAACTCCACGTAAAGGAGGTCATCCTCCCCCTCTGCTCTGCCCTGGGGAGGCCACATCTGGAGCGCTGTGTCCAGTTCGGGGCTCCCCGGGTCAGGAAGGACAGGGAACTGCTGGAGAGGGTCCAGCAAAGGGCTATGGAGATGCTGATGGGACTGGAGCATCTCTCTGATGAGGAAAGGCTGAGGGACGTGGGGCTGTTCAGTCTGGAGGAGAGAAGACTGAGGGGGGATCTTATCAATCCTTCAAGGGAGGGTGCCAGGGGGATGGGAACAGTCTGTTTCCAGTGGTGCCCAGTGACAGGACAAGAGGTGACGGTCAAAAACGTGACCATAGGAAGTTCCATCTCAACATGAGGAGGAACTTCTTTCCTGTGAGGGTGGCAGAGCAGTGGCACAGGCTGCCCAGAGAGGTGGGGGAGTCTCCCACTCCGGAGCCATTCCAAACCCGCCTGGACGCCGTCCTGTGCCACCGCTGGAGGTGACCCTGCTCTGGCAGGGGGTGGCACTGGGGGAGCTCCAGAGGGCCCTTCCAACCCTCACCAGTCTGGGATTCTGTGACTGGAGACGGGAGAGTCCTGATGCGTCCCCAGCACATACTCTGGCAGTCACCTCTTGCCTTGTTTTAACGGGGATGATGAAGCACACACTGAACGTACTTGTGAATTCTGCTGCATGATCTGCTCTTCAGGAGAGGGATTATTTCCTTCAAATTCACACGGCGTTTAAGACAATAGCTCAACCCGGCTGAACTCTAAACCCTTCCACAACACAAAAGTGCTCAAAGAAAACAACGCCGGGACAACGGAGAGAACTCAGTGTTTAGAAGGGTTTTCTTCTCCTCCGCCTGTCTATCCCGCTGGGGGCAAAGTCGTATTTTACCAGTTATGATGCCAGAGCATCATGTTTTCTCCCCTTCCAGAGGTACCACCAACTGGTTCAGAAGCAGCGGCGTTTCCCATAAAATCCCCAGCACCGGGGAGAACCTACGCGTAAGCCCCGGCACCGCTCTCATCGTTACGTGGCGTGATAGGTCAAGCCCACACATCCCTCACTGCGGTCAGTCAAGCGGGGGCGATTTCCCTCCCCTAAGCACAGATGTCGCGTCGCGGCAGCGAGACCTGCAATTTGCAGAGCGGAGGCTGGGGGCAGTTTGTGTTCTCATGGGGAGAAGCGCTGAATCACAGCGACGAGAGAACACCGATCCTTTCTTATCCTCACCCAAAGGGCCTCTGGGCCGGGCTGGAATTTGCTCCTGGGAGCTGCAAGGTGCTGTCTCCCCGCACGGAGCATCTCGCTCGCACCAGCTTTGCTGGGGGTAAAAAAAAAACCCAAAAACCCCAAGGGGAGAAAGGGCCACAGGCAGCTTCTGTGGTGGGCTCAAAGCTCATAGAGGAGAGGCTGAGAGAGTTGGGGCTGTTCAGCCTGGAGAAGAGAAGGCTCCGGGGAGACCTTATTGCCGCCTTCCAGTGCCTAAAGGGGCTCCAGGAGAGCTGGGGAGGGACTTTTTACTGGGGCGTGGAGTGACAGGACGAGGGGGAATGGCTTCAAACTGGAAGAGGGCAGGTTTAGATTAGATATCAGGAAAAAATTCTCTCCAGTGAGGGCGGTGATCCCCTGGGGCAGGTTGCCCCGAGAAGCTGTGGCTGCCCCATCCCTGGAGGTGTTCAAGGCCAGGTTGGACGGGGCTTGGGGCAACCTGGGCTGGGGGGAGGTGGCCCTGCCCAGGGCAGGGGGGTGGAACGAGATGATCTTCAATATCCTTTCCAACATAAACCATTCTATGATTCTACGATCCTGGCTCTCAGATTCTTCGAGGGAGGATGCAGATGCGCAGCGTGAGCCCTGAGTAACAGCTCGCAGGGAACCCGTTCGGGCAGGGCACAGAGCTGGTTCTCAGCTCTCTCCTCTTCCCCTCATACTTACTCCTGGGGTTGACAACAGAGGCCACAGAAATAAGCAGACGGCTATAAAAAAGGCTGGGGGTGGAGAAGCTGCGCTACACCACCAGCAGGACAAAGAGAACAACCAAATTTAAACCCTACTCTGATGTGCCGGAGCTCGCTGCACCCACCTTCACGGTTCCTCCTGCTGGCAAGTGTCCCACGTTGTCCAGAGAACCCACTTTGGCTTGGGCCTTCTCCTTGAAGTTCAGTTTCTGGTTCTCAATTTTGACATCTCCTCCCCCTGGAAGAAGATTGTGCCAGAGTGAGTTTATTAACGTCTCCAGAACAGTCCCACCTGAGTTCTGTCCCCTTCCCACCCCCTCCGCGGAACCACTGGGCACCCAACATACTTTGGAGGAGGGATGTGACCAAGTCAGTCATTCGGTATCTCAATCTCTCTCCAGTTAAGGTTCAGTTTAAAAACTGGCAAGATCAGAGCTGGTGACTCCCACCTGCGCAGGCCAGGCAGGACTGCGGGCAAGCAGGGCAAAGCCCTGGAGATGCCCTCAGGGGGAGACGGACAGGCTGGAAGACATCCTCACGCCTGACTATAGATCTGCTCACGAATCCACCTCCCCCAGCAGAGGTGCAAAAAGCCAGTCCCGATCCCACCCTGGTGGGTTTCCGACGGCTAATGCCAGCTGCCCACTCCTCTCCGTGTCCCCGGCCAAGGTCTCGGCCAGCTCAGCCCGTCTGCGGAGTCATCGGTGCCGGGACACGTTCTGCTCCTTTTCGTTAACTGCCTTTCTTTGCTCGTTATCCCTCCCCACTCCCACTCCATCACCGGCAGCCGTAGGACTGCCCGGACCGAGAGCTCCTCCCTGGCACCGACGCAGGTGCCACTGCTCGGACGGCTCCGGAGGCGGCCACACAGGCGGGGAGAAGCCAAGCGTGGCAACCGGACGGACACTTCAGGTTCAAGAGAACATGAAGGTCAGAACAACAATTTCTAGCAAAATGTTTCTAGATTTGGAATGCTGCAGTTCCCGTTAATAAATAAGACTGTACGTGCAGTCCATATTCCAGCAGGTTTCTCAAAAAAAAAAAAAAAAATCCTATTTAAGTACTGCTCAGCTCAACTTTGCTCCCCAGTGACATCACTCAATCCTCAGCCCTCCGCACTTCGGAAGGTTGGCACGGCCAACGATGGAAGCCGACTGCTTCGGTCTAACAAAAAATCAGTTAAAACATCTGACAACAGATAATTCTGGATGGATTATTCTGCTTTAATCAGCCCTGGACAAGAGCAGTTATTGTGGCGCAGAGCTCGTTATTACAGAGCACTGAATAAGCAGAGGTCATGTTTGTGGCACCACGTTCTCAAAGCGGGAGCGCGTTTCGAGGCACTGAAGCGCGGTGCTCGGTGTATAAGGTTGAACTGCTTTCAACCGAACAGGCTGGCAGAACGGGTGCAGGAAAGTCCCAGGAGCAGACAAAGAGAAGCTTGTAGTATTTGTTTTCAGCTTTGGTCAGCAAAATTTGTCCCCCGTGCACGGATGTTGGATTGCCAGGAGTTTTCCCGTCCTCAGATACAAACCAGCAGAAGTCGGTGAACCGACCGTACCTGAGGATGCTCCAAAGGTACGGGTCAAACAATCCGCCTACAGCCACCGGACCTCGAGCTGGAGACTCGCCCACGCTCCGGCTGAGCGGTGGGCTGGGCTCAGGGAACCCGAGATCCGCCGGAATTCACGCAGAGTAATTGCTGCATTCTCAGTGGGGAGCAAATAATTTCTGCACACTCATCCCATAATACGTCGTTAAAGAGCCAAAAGTGCTTTATGTAAGACAGGAGCTGCTACTGAACCAAAGGCTGAAGAGACCCTTCTATCTGCCGTGAAGAACTGGAGGGAAGTTACTTGATCCTTCCATAGCGCACACGTTCAGAGAGCACCAAAGCTCTCTGCACGCAGGGATGAAGCTTCCCGACTTCTGGAATGATCATGGTAAGTACCCACTTTTTTTTTTTTTTTCTTTTCTTTTTTTTTCTTTTTCAAATGGGGAGGGAAAAGGAGAACTGAGTCAAAGCAGCAGATTATCTTCACAGGCAAAATGAAATCCCGCATCTCCTAATCCCCTTCTCCGCTGATGAAACCACCAGGAATCGCTAAGAACTTAGAGAGCACTTCTCAGATACTCCCCGAGAGCAGCAAACCCTTTAATCTACTTCACTTGCAATCCAGGACTCCGTTTAAATGGCTTGCAATATTTACAGACAAATCATGAGGAAACGGTAAAATTCCTACCTGGCTTATGCTTGATATTTGCTTTAGAGCCACACTTGGAGGACACTTTGGAAAGGTCAACTTTCTTGTTCTGGATCTGCACCTAAAGAGGCAAAAAGAAACAACTCAACAGAGAGAAACATTTCCGGCGATTCCGGAAGCCAAAGGACCATCTCAACCCCATCAGGTCCCCCGTAGCGCACCCGCATCCCTTTTTCACCCCTATTATATTTCCGTCCTGATTTCCCAGCCACCGCGCGCCCAACGCTACGGGCGGCTTCGGCGGTATCTGAAGGCCTGCGCCAGCCGCAAGTGGTTAATGCGAGCAGACAGAAATCGAGACCAGATAAACCTAACAGATGGGCGGCAACCAGAAATGGGAGTCTCGACTTCACGGCACATCCACGGAGTAACAAAAGCTCTTGGGAGAGGGACCCAAAAGACGCCAATCCCATTGCCGTGTTCCCCAGACCGTTCCTGCCCGGCGCCGGCTCTGAAGACACTGCCCGTTGTCCGGGCAGCTCCCGACGGTCACCAGGAGAGATGTCATCTCACGGTTCTACTCGGCCGCTCTCCAGCTGTAGGGTCAGAGCCGTGCCGCCAGCTCCAGCTTTTTCTCTCTACCATCTCCAGTGCGCAGAGCGACCCACGTCCGACCCAGGCTGTGCGCGCAGCCTCCTCCCAGCGGTCCTTCCTCCCTGCTGAGAACAGGCCACCAGGAAGGACCATCGTGCCCAGATGGAACAAACTGCTCGAAGAAGCTCTCCTCCTCAAAGGCAAAACAGCGGGAGCAGGGAAGCTCTTTCCCAGTATTACTCCCTTTGGCCCCATTCTCCCAGTGACTTGATCCCGGCACACAAAACCTTCAATGAAAAAACGGTCGGTGATGCCGTCAGGAAATCATGAGACATTCGTGACTCAGTAAATGACCTTTTTCCAAGCCAATGAGCCAGATGTTCCAGCACGGTGTTTGTGGGCATCAGTTTGAATTTGGGAAGAAGCGTCTTCTCTGGGGTAGGACAAAGGTGGAGACAAAATGTCACAGATTTTATGTCTTTTTGCTGGAAAAAATATTTCATCTCCGACACTTGGACCAAGTGCATTGCACAGAGCCCCATTTCTGCCATCTTTAAAATTCCTCCAGGTGGAGGACAAATTCCCCTATCCCAGAATTAATTTGTTGTTTAACTACTCGGAGAACTGTCATTTCATACAAACACAGGATAATTCATACTGGAAGGAACTTCTGGTCGTCTGGTCTAAACCCATGCTAAGTTGACATTATAACTTCCCATGGGGAAAATCGGGGGGGTTTTTGGTAGTAACGTTCAAAGGATCACCTCTGCCAACCGTGTCAGCAACCACCAGCTGGCACCTCCGCGCGCAGACGGTTCTGCTACAGATCGTCTCGCAGAGAAAACGAAAACCTTTCTTTTTGAATGCGACAAGCATTCGCTCGCTCGCAAGCTGCTCGAAAAGCTTAGTGAGAATTACCGTGATAATTTGCAAGACGTCTTTTCTCGGGAAGCATGAATCCTCCTAGTACTTGGCGAAAAGGGGTGAGTCAAAGCCCTGATGTCTTGTTTGCTCAGGATTAGCAGAACGGCAGAGTTCAGCCTCCAGCTACGCCGTTCCAGGTCCGCGTCCCCTGACCCAGTGGCACCAGACGCTCCCAAGAGGGGAGATCACGGCTACTGAACTGGGTTTTCTCGCGGGTTGCCAGTAAAGTTACTACAGCTTTTATAACGAGGACTTGTTCGCCTGGAGCTGCAAGCAAGCGGAACTGATTTCACAGAATGCATGTGAAAATGATACCGTTTGTTATCAGCTGGGGTAGACAGACCCAGTTACGACTCCTCGTGATTTCACCTGGGGTGCAAACAATTACACCTAAATGGAAGCGTGTTCCTTGTAAGATCGCTAACCTTCGTCGTTTTGAGTTTGCAACGGGAGACACGGCTAAAGGCTTGCGTTTACAGAGCCAAATACTCAGACTCCGGTGCCGGAACCAAACTTTAGATGCGAAAGTTTGATACAGAGGCTCAGATGGGAAGTGTCATCCTCATCCCTTTTCCGATTTTCTACCTCTGACCGTTTCCCAATCCAGGTAAGCAGCTCAAGCCAAAGGGCAGAGAAACATATATACATTCCAAACCACCTTGTTAAATCTTCAACGCTCGCACTTTGTAAAATCTACCTCTTCACTGCTGCTTTCTTTGAAAAGAGAGGGGGGAAAAAAACTAAAGAACAACAAAAGCTTTTACCCAGGAAACCTAACCACGTTTGTGTCAAGATATTTCTGGCAAATATAACGTGAGTAGGAACGATATCTACTGCTTTCGAACGTGTTTTCTTGGGTAACTTGGAAGGGAGGAGAAATTCCCTCCGTGTATAGAAGGCAAAACGGGTCCGCAGGGTGCACCAGCGAGGAACCACTTCACTTCGGTAGGATGTCCATCCCTTCTACCAGAGCGACCCTAAAGCTGCATCGTGATTTGCTGCTAACCACAGCTCTCCTCCCCAGCACCCCTAAAAGCTTTCACTGAAGCCACAGACAGAACGAGGGACCTTCCGGACATCCCCCCATCAGCAGTGCGGTTCAGGAATTAACCACTCGGAAGTCTTCTATCATCAGAAGCGATCAACGTAACCATCTGAAGAAGAAACCATCTGGGAAGAGGACACTTAATATCACAGCGCCCCAAAGGGAGCGAGCAGATATAAAAAGGAATAAAAGGCAACGTTTTTAGAGGGAGCCAGACCGGCCTCTGCGCCCCGTCGACTCACGCCGGTACTGCCCGCGCGGGGTGTGGGGGCGTCGGGCGGCCGGCAACGACTGCCTGAAGCTGCTTTGGGGACCTCGGGAACCTGGAAATAAGCAGCACTTTATTCTCAAAACGAAAAGCTGAAGTAGTTGAGGAAGGAGAAGAAGTGCAGTGGTAAAAGGAGAGCGCGGAAGAAGAGGAAAAGAAAGCAGCACACGCTCGTCCCCTAGAGGTGGGGATGTCCCCAGGACAGGACAGCGATAATCGGGCGAGGAAAATATCCCCCACACTTAAATCACATTTCTGTTGGCCTCAAAAAAAAAGAGAAGGAGCAGTATGTGTGATGCTCGTTGTCCACTAAAAGGCTATACGGGGCAGGAGCGGCAAAATTAAAGCGGCTGATTGATAAACTACGGCTCCTTCGAGCGCAGGGGCAGTTCAGTCACAAGAGCTGCGCTTCAACGGCAGAGCCAAAGGGACTTCTGCCACAAACCACCGATGAGACGTGGACAGTCTGATCCGAACTTGAGTGAGAAAACCAGGTGAAATATGCAGTAGGAACAGAAATGTGAACAGCTGAAAAAAAAATACTACCGAGTCACCTAACTGACACGATGGTCTCCACCTCAGTTTTTCTTTCTACGGTGCAGAGAACTCTCCTGCACAAGCACGTCTACGGGAAGCTCCACACACACGTAAACATCGCGTGAAGCGTGGCATCATCAAAGAAGAACGGCAAATCCCACCGCTGGTGAGAATCCACAAACCGGAGGGCAGCGGAGACGCGCGTCCAGCGACTCCCAGTGCGGAGCGAAGCTTAGTTAAGCGCGTGACTTCAACATCTACCTCCTACCATCTCGGCACCCGACCCGTAGAGAGCAAGTTTAAGAAGCCAGATTTGGTTGCCTCTCGCAAAGATTTAAAGGAAGGATCGGTCGTGCAGGGTAAAGGTTCAGCCAGACAAACACAGACATATTTCCCAGGAAAAGCGGCGACAGCAGCTTGCAGCACAGGCCCTGCGTAGCATTTCACCAGACGCCACGCAGGAGGCGCTGACTACACAGCAACAGCGGGTCTGGCCCCAGGAATTGAATATTTGCACCTCCCAACACCACGCGAAGCGAAGACGCCGGGAGTTTCGCTGGTGCTGGCTCTGGGCGCAGAGAAAGCGTCCCGAGATGCGAGAGCGGGACATGGCTCCTCGGGAACTCGGCGTATTTAGACACCGATGGAAAAAACGTCCTTGGGCTTAAGTATTTCGGTGTCTTTTTGAAACCATCCCGGCTTTGTGTTCCTGCAAGCCATCCCCAGTACGGACAGGCCAGCGCAGACCTGTTAAGGCAGCAGAGCTTTGCCCAGAAGGAAACAAGCCCGCCGACCTACAGTCACGTTTTCAAAAGCTTTAGGATGGAGATAGTTAACGCTTTCAGGAGGTCATACTCCAACCCAAGTACACAGACATTACAAGATTAGCCTTCTATTTTAATCAGCTCAACTCTGCTGCCAGAGACACCGGGAGCCTTTAAATTTAGAAATCAATCGCAGCTCAAAGATTAAGTCCCACCGTCTTTTCCTCCTCCTTTTTCGAAGTCTCCCTTCTTCGGAAACAAGAAGTGGACTTAGCCTGACTCGGGCTTGCTCTGTTAGCCAGTGGAGAGTAACAGGCGCTTCTAAGCCACAATTCGTTCCACCTAAAAAATAAATCAGCCATCTAAAGCAGGTCAGAGGAGTGATGAGGCGCCTACATTGACCGGGGAGGGAATCCACGGTGAACCAACTCCTGGGGTCAACGATGTGCACGTCCTACGTCTGGTCGTGAATACCACATCAGTCTGGTCGTGAATACCACGTCAACCGGGCGAGAAACAGGTCAGCTGTATTTATAGTACTACGAAACACGACACAGACTTTCAACCTAGCATCCCACGGGGAAGGGGGAAATAATAAATAAATTCTCCAGCCTACATGCATTATTTCCAGAAGCCCTGAAACTCCGCCACACCTCTCTGCCTGAAACACAGCATTTGTAAGGCTGACACATAAAAACATAGTACAAGAGAAGGAGTTAGTAGAAAGACAGCTTGCCCAGAGCCCATACTTACATTCCCACCTCCAGGGACATGCTTAATATTGTCCTTGGAACCACACTTGGACTGAACATGGCTGTAGTTCGCTTTTTTGGAGACTATCTGGACCTGGAACGTTACAGAATGGAAAACAACACAAGGGAAGAGGACTGGTTAGAGTTGTCATACGGCAGGCTGGAGCGGATGCTCTAACACGGCGGATAAACAAGGAGTTGTGTTAAACTCAATCCGACTTTAGTATTAGGTGTGAAAGCAACTGAGGAGGAGAGTGAGAAGGAAAAAAAAAAAAAAAGTGAACGAAAACGAGAGGCTGCACAGACAGTGTTAGTGCGAGAGCGTGAGCGCTACGTGAAGACTGCTGCTCCCCGTCCCGGCCGGGGGAGCATCGCCTGCCCGCGAAGGGCCGGGGTCGCCCACGTGCCCCCGGGAGCTCTCTGCCGAGAGCCGCCCCAGGGCAGGGAGAGCCAGCGCAGCCGCCTCCTTCCGCCACGGCTCCAAGCCGTGGGGCCACCACTGCCACCGACGCCACCGACTCCTCGTCTCCGCACCGCTGCCTGGATGGACTCCAGCCTTGGGTAACGGCTTCCCAACCCGCCGGGCAGTACCGCCCGCCCGGTCCGAGAAACAATTCTTGCGATGAAGGTTCGCCTTCGGTTAGATTTGAATCAGACGAGTCTGACGTTAATTAAATTGTTTCTCCCGTAAAACTAAAATGATTCGGGACTTTTTCAAAATACAGAAGGAGTCCGCGAAGCGAGCGTTTCCTCCCAAAGGCAGTACCGGAGTTGGAGTCCCATCCCCGTGATTACAACAGGTTAGTTAGGACACACAGCACAGAACGTGGCAGAAGCTGCATCTAAAGTACCTTCTAGTAAGAGGTGATAAATCGGAAGCACAAAAGGAATCACGTTCTCACTTGAGCAGGTTTCCAAAAGCTCCTTAGCCAGTTCAGAAAGACTGGATTCAGTGCAGGAAAACGTACTGGTGCCGTGGCAGTTTATAACGGTTTACTGACAAATCCCATCCAGTCATTAAGAGGCTGCCTGACGATACCCAAATTAAACCGGCACATACCGCCTCGCTCCCCATCCCCTTCTGCTGAAACACCACGTCACGACAGCTTCGGAGGAAGCCCTCAAACGGTGACCGCCTAACGCACGGAGTTAAAGAGTTTGGCTATAACTGGGGCGGGAATATTGCAAGGAAAAAATAAAAATAAAAAGATGAAGTCCTTAATATTCTGCGATCTTAAAAACAAGCAGCGCTGAACGGAAGCGCTCTCTTCCTACGTACAGACCGGGGCTGTGTACGGAGAACTGATCTTACGGGAAACCTCCGACTCAAAGTTACCTGAAAGTGAAAGTGGGGGATCTCTCCTCTGAAAATATTAACGTTTACGGCAGGCGTGGAAAAGATACGTACGACCGCGGTCTCTGAACGTGTTTAACCGCGAACAGCTCAGGGTTTACAAGAAAGAATCGGGAAAGTGTCTGTGCGAGGAACAGTGACACTGACAGGAGAAAGCAGAAGAGTTGAAGAGAAGGGAAAGTGACTCAAAATGGAAATGTTTTCCTCCATCTCCCACAGAGAAAAGTCTGAAATAAACTCACTTTCCCATTGGGCTGTTTTGGGGCACCCTCTTTTGAAACGGTTGGTTTAGTAGTAGCCATTTTAGAGACCGCATTGGGTTCAGACTTTCGTGCAGCAGCGGCCGATTCGGGTTTTTTCTCTATTTTCCCCTAGATGGAGACAAAGGGATGATTTCAACCAGCAAAAGCGAAAACGTGGGCAGGAGAGTACGGGAACACGAGCTACCCAGATCAACTCAGCAGAGGACAACCCAGGAGAACTTCTTACGTGCTGTAATCCTCAGGCAAAATAGAATCCCGCGCCCAGGAACGTTAAACTGAGGGGGGGGAGGGGAAGCAACATCAGACCGGGGATGAAACGGGCACCCCGGGGGTCATCCAGCAATGATTAAGTTCTCCGGTTCTCAAAAAGCTCACAGGTGCCCTTCCCGGGGGCACCTCGTGGTTTCCCCAGCGGTGACGCTGGCAGGTTCCAAGTGACCCCAGTACACCGTATTCTGCCAAAAAAAAAATGACACCCAATCTTTTAGTAACCCCAGGGCCGCCCAGGCTCACCTCCGTCACACGGAGGACACGAGACAGGTCACTGGAGGCAAACACACCCACTGGCTGCTCTGCTTTGCCCTGGAGCTCCGCGAGCTCTGCCGGCGGCGGACATACAGTCCTTTCTGGTCTCGCACCCGCACGCCGACCTGACTCAGGCTCAGAGATTTAGTTTTTAAGTAATCAAACGCGGGTGCAGCCAGCTAATCCAGCCGAGCAGAAAACCGAAAGAAAAATTTACAGGTTTAAAAAAAAAAATAAATTAAAAATCAATAACTACCTGAGAACATCCATTCTTCCGCTAATCTAGATCCAGGTAAGCGCAGCAGAACTTGAATTTTCTGGGGGGTCAGCATAAACCCTGTGTTGTACTAACCTACCAGCAACAGACCCCCAGCGCTCCGAAGGCATTCTCATACTCTAAAAACATCCCCGCATAAGTAAGGCTACGAAAAGGACAATTTTCTTAAATGCGCAATTGTTAGGATTCAACAATTTATGAAAATATTTCAAACCCAAAGGACAGTACAGTCAAACGTAAAAATAAATGCCCTTAAACTGACACAATAACCCTGTAAGCTAAAAAGCTCTGCACTCCTCAGAACCCTGGCAGCGTTTAGAACCGAACAATCTCAGGTGTTCTTTCTGAGCGGACGGCAGAAGCTTTTCTGAACGGCTCTTTGGTTTCCAGCCACAACTCACGGCGTACGAAAGGGTTTTCCCCCCCTCCGCCTGCCTCCAAGTTTTTCGGCAGCCTTGGTTTGCCACTTCCAGAAACTCCGGTTTTGGGGAGAGGAGACGTCTGTCCTCCGGCCCTCTAAACTCTGAGGAGCGGGAGTATGATACTGCGCAACTAAGATACTCTTAACTCTGCGGAATAAACCCCCGCTGCATCGCTGCCGCACACCGCCGCAGCCCAAGAACGCCCTGGATTTTCACGAAGGCTCCCGGCAGGAACCGTGCTCTCCTGGCACCAGATTCAAGCTCCGCGCCCAGTTAGTCATTACTGCAGACCCGCAGCAAAGGCGAGCGGGCAAACTGGTTCCGCTTTGCGGAAATCAGAGCCCTCTGACTACGGGCGAGCCGCTAACGCCTTTGGTCAGGTAGAGATGGGCGCATCCGTTCTGCAATAGCCAATAAAGGTTTTAGGATTATGCAGACCCCCAAAATTATTTAAACCCTCAGAAGAGGGCTACGGGTCTGTCCCTAAACCTCTATCATTTGCGTGGCAGATGTTCACAGTGAAAGCGTATTTGAAGGCCACTGCTGCTCGAGAGCCTCAAGTTCTATCTATATCTATGCTTCTGCCTACCGCTCATGCCACACTACCCTCTTCTCCCCTTGTGGCCACCGGAGGTTATCTGAAGAGCAGCGTCTGTAGACCCGTTTCATTTCCGCCTGACACACTGAACAGAGTCCCCGTTCCCAGAACCGGGAAAGGTGCTCTGGAACTTGCTCCTGAATCCAGATTTCCTGCATCGCGGGGCGTTATTCCACCTTCCGGACCATTCCGCAGACTCAATTCCTCTATTCAAAGGCCAAGTTTGGGAACGTAGACAAGGTTTTGAGCTTTCAATATCAACTAGTTTCTATGTCTGGATGTACGACAGGAAAACAGAACCCCAGAGTTTTGAATTCCTGTACATACGCCAGTAAACACCAGGAAGGCTCTTAGGGTGGATTCCTTCTGTACACTACTGTCACTGCCTTGTTAATGCCTCGTGCGTAACCCAGAACCCAAAGAGGAACTCCGCGGAGCATAAATGAGAAGAGCAGTGAGGATACAGCCACCACAATTAGCAAAGAGCACCCCTAATGCTTAAGAGCTACCGTTCCAAAGCGCGTATCGTTACCGAGTTTGAAGGATCTTACCTTTCCTCCACCAGGCTGATGTTTAATATTATCTGTCGATCCGATTTTGGAACGTACGTTTTTCAGGTCCGGAGCAGAAACGCTGCTGGTTGGGCGAGGCGGCTTGGAGACAGTGCTGGGTTTAGTCGGAGCCTTAGTAGTTGTTTTTTTAGCGTCTGCTGTTGCGGTTGAGGTTGTGGTGGGTTTGGTTGCGGCAGGCTTGGGTTTGGGCCGGCTGGTGGCCGCTCCAGGTACAGCAGGAGCGCTGGAAGCGGTGGTAGAAGGAGTGGTGGCGCTACTTTTTACTGCGTTTCCAGTAGCGCTCTTCGGGCGGCTCAAGTCTGCTACAACGATCACAGTGATAATTGAAGGGAAGAGGAGGGGGGGGGAAAGATGGGTCAGACGCCATTTACACAAACCTTCTCAGGGTCCTACAGGTGTAGAGCGGTGCGCTTAACAAACCCAGCCCCCGGCAAGGAGGAGCTGATGTAGCTGGAAACTGCACAAAGTTACCTGATGGCGACTTTGCAGAGGTCTTCTTCGCATCCGCGGGCTTTGCATCGGTCTTGATGGCTGCCCAACACAAAACACACGGATGAGTATTTCAGGTGAGAAGTCTGGAGTCCCCCACAGGTTCCCCCAGAGGTCAGGAGCTCTCCACAGCTTCGCCTATACCGACGGTCCTCTTTACCCGCAGTCCCCATGTCTAACACGCCGCTTGAAACAAAGCGTCTCAAGAACGACCCCGCTCCGTGGGAACACCGGGCTGAGCTCCTCCCCATCACCGCAGCAAAACGTACTCCCCTTTTCCAGCAAAAGGATCAATTCATCAAAAGGATCATCGTTCAGCGACGCAACACCTGGGGTACGCTTTGCATTTGGTTTTTTCTTAAACAACTTTCTGAATCCGACAGCGCCCGCTAACACTTTAATCCCGCCCCAATTTCATTTCTTAAAAACAAAACCCAACCAAGAAAAGCTCCTTTCTTTACTAAAGAGCAAAAGCAATCCCACATTTCTCCAGCTATAACCTCAGCGTTAGTGCGAGGTCAGTTCTAACCAATGCCAGTTTTCTTGCACAGAAGTTACTGCACACATTTCGGTCCCTATTACAATTGTCTAAACCCCCAAATCCATCACGAAACTGAACTGTGCCTTTGGGCAAACAGCAACGACCACAACCTGATCGCATTCCACGCAGAGGACCGCCTAAACCAGGAACGCATCTGTATTTCTCAAAGCGGAAGAAAACCACACGCGGCATTGATCAAGGCAAAACCCACCGACTGAAAAATATGAACGGAACCTTATTTTAAGGAGCTCTTTGAGAATTAAATTGTAGCTTTTTTACTATCGCTGACAAACAACTTTAGCTCAAATCCGCTTCGTTTCAACAGCCAAAGGAAGGCAGCATTAAAACCAAATAGATGGGGGGAAAAGAAAAATCTGTTAGAAATTAGGAAAAACCCCATCTTCTAATATTTAATTTCCATTAACAGTCTTAGATTTTTCGATAAAGTCAAGTAGCTGACAGGGGACCTTACGCAACGCCAATCTAGAAAAGAGCGAGTGAAGGAGGCAGATAAGCATAGTTCGAGTTAGTCCGGATCTTTCCATGCCGACTTTGCTAAAAGCATTCAATTAAACACCCCAGATGAGATAGCAGCTAATGAGATGAAGCACATTTGGATAATTTAATAAGGCCTAGAGGATAGATATACAATTAATACCAAACACTTCAGAAAAGGTCCTGTCAAACCAACCTAATCTCATTCCTGGAGACCACAACTTTAATTGGGGAAACTGTATGGACAGAACAAACTCGGTTTGGTACAAAGGCAGGAGGACTAATATGCAGCTAATACAGAAAGCGATGTTATTGCTGGTCGTGTCAGCGGGGAGCCAAATGCTGGAACAGCTCTGTCCGTGTTAGTAGCATGCGATGTGGAAAACCTGGAGAATGAGAAAGCTACTGGGAAAATGGTCTGTCAATGGCAGTCAAAGCTTTTGATCTTTTTCCGATCGGAAAGAGAGAGAGGCGGTTTTGTTCAAACATTAAAGTCGTTTTCACAGGGGAGGAAAAAAACTAAAAAAAAAAAAAAACACCAAAAAACCCCAAGCACCACAGAACCCATAGCTCTCACTGAGAAAGTGACTGACCTGAAAAACCCCTTATCATTTCAAAACAAGCCACCGATGACACATTTTTAAACAGCGATAATGACTAAACGCTCGAGCAAACCCCAAGAAAACGAGCGTCTATCTTCTGACGCCTGAAAAGCAAGAGCAGACGTCCTTCCAAAATATCACCTTTAGCCAGAAACTCACTGTCCGGCTCAATGCTCCGTAACGAGAAACTAAATTGGGATCAGAAGAGATCGAGGTCTCCGCCACCTACATCTACGCATCTAGCCCAAGTTGCACGTGCTCAACCTAAACTGAATCATCGATGTTTTGGCTCGTTGCGATTCCCCTTCAGACCCCACAGCACCGTTGTTCCTCCGTCACACCCTTGCCTTCTCCTCTGCCAAACCAGGACTCCCTTCTCGTACCCCTCGTGCCTCCTCCGTGCACTCCCAGCTGCCGACAAAACAGCTTTAACTCCCTGGGGAGGTTCTCCAGCTGACCTCCTCTCTCCCTCGCCCACCCAGTTCTCACTGTACTTTGGCAACGTCCCACCACCCGCGCTGCCGCAGAAGCCTCTTCCTCTGTACATCTCGCCACTTGGAACAACCTTCCCGCATCTCCGCATCGCTGACTCCGTCTCCTTTCAAATGTCATCAGAAAACGCTTCTTTGTTCGCGTCTCAATTTTGGAAGGAGACATTAACCAAACTCATTAAAACACGTTAAGCATTCCGGGCCACAGTCTGCATAAAAGACCACACAAAATCAATTTTACCAGGATGTCCGCAGGATCAGTTAAGATACGCGGCTCTCGGAAAGTGCAAGGCTTCCTCTACACTTGATTAATTCTATTTTCCCCCAGAGCATGAAGTATGGAATGCACATCTAGCCTAATATATTCCAACATAGTTAAAACGTTACTATTCTTTCGGGAAAGACGGGTTATGAATTCATGCTTTGGGACTCCGAGAACAAAGCCACCAATACGCGTTATTAGTTTTACATGTTTATTGGCAAATTTTGCCAATCAGGTCTAGGCATTTGAAGACTCGAGAACATTTAACCGTATTTTTATCCGACGTTGAATCTCTCAAGCGCCACTAAAATGAGTGAAAACACTGCGTTCGAGACGCTAAAACGCCGCTCGTGTTTCAGGCTGACTGCGTTAAACTCATGGGAAGTTCCCTCTTTGGCAACAGTAGGAGTGGGATACAGTTTTCCAACGAAGCTGAGGCGATTTCAGCTCCAAATTCCGCCTGCGCTAGTAAAAAACCCTCCGCTCCTCTTCAACCTTCTTTGGTTCTCAGATGCACTACTTTGAGCGCTTCAAGTCTTCTTCCGGAGATTGGCTTTTCCCAAGTTTTAAATTGGTTTTAGGGTTTATTTTGTTACTACGGCAAAACACAAAGGTAATAGCTTCTTCTTTCTTAACTCAAGCGTGTTCAGTAAGTGTATTAACCCCGAATCACACAGAGTTGAGAAAGTCATTCAGATTTGGTTTTAGAAGCAGCAGCCCCGGACACAAAAAAGCTGTCCTTCGGTCTGTGCTGTGGCACAGGATCTCTCGCCTTGTGCTGTGTTAAAAAGGTGGATATTTTGGCTATCGCTACCCTTCAAGTCAGCTCCTGACCGACAGGTCGGCCGGTTCCCACCTCACGGAAGTGCTCCTTAACAGCGGCCGCACCTTCTCAGAAATGGCTACATTTCAAGGTTTGGGTTTTTCTCCTTCTTTTGAACCGGAAGATCACAAGTTTGTTTACCAGGAGACTAATTTTAATAAAGCGATGGGGCCACAGGATGAGGTAGACACAGGAGAAAGCAGCCAGCGTGCTGGAAGACGCGAGAATTCCATCGGAGCGTGAACCAACGGCGCTCCTCAAACACAAACCTGGTTAGAAAGCGAGATCTCCCAGAGAAAAACAAGAGAATACTTACACGTTGGCCTCTTCGGTGGAGAAGTAGCAGTGGTTTTCACGCCAGCAGCCGCGGTGACCGGCGATGCCGCCGTTGTCCTGGGGGGAGCAGGGGTGCTCCTGACAGTAGTTCTGGAAGTGGCAGCTGACGGAGGCTTTGAAGGTGAGGTCCGCTTCTCCGCGGTCTTCGCATCTGCAACCTGCAAACAAGCAGGCTACGTTAGAGCCAGTATTTCACCGAGAGCCTCTGCAAAGCGTTTGCCACCCAAAAGCCTGAAATAAACGGGAATTGTTTCAATTCTTCCACACATAAGCCAGGCGCTGCAACATTCTAATGCAGAAGATTAAAAATACCATGAAGGCACGCCGAAGGGACTGACTATATTCAGAGCAGGACACTGAGCACAGACCCCGCTGAATATTCGAATTCATCCAGATCCGTTTCAGCGTTGACGTGCGGCGCCGTTTACGGATGTGAACGAGGTTCCGATTTCTGAACGACACGGAAAACATCAGTCCCGTAGCGATACTTCTGGGAGAGGTTTCTTTCCTTCCTGAGCAGAAATGCCTCCTAAGCCGAGGCGGTGTTTATTACAACGCTGCGGACGTAAGAATTAGGTGCCCGCGGGTCGTTCCGCGCTTGGAAAACTATTTCATGTCTGTCCCTGGAAAGTCCCTTGTTTGTAAACTGACGGATCATTTAAGTATTAAAATACTGAGTCAATGCACGGAAAGAAATGAGGTGAGATTTGATTTCATCAAAAAGGGATTCAGCATCGCGCAAAACTTAAAACGGAAGACACCGGTTCACAGAAAAAGTACGGATTTACACCTGTGCTTTCACGCTCGCCGTTATTTTTATTGAGTTAGTTTTAAAAAACCACTCAAATGCAGTTATTTAAGCTTAAGTGTGTAGCAGAAACGCCAGCACCGAAACATCAACGGAAAGCTTCCGAAAGAGATTTTAACATTCTCTTTCAAATGTGAATTCTTCTACTATATAAGAAGTTAACATCGGGGAAAATTCAAGGGACGTTCCCCACTCCTAACACGCCGTGTGGATACCCTACTTCGGCTTTAAGATGCAACACTACGAACCGTCCACAAATCTTCTCTTATTGGAGAATTACAACCTCCAGTATTTCCCACGCACGTTAAGCGTAGGATCACTTCTCTTTCTACAGTTTTCGTAACGGCCAGACAATCACTGGGAAATACTGAAGCCTTCAAACGCATTCTTCCCCCCTCAGTATTAATATCTGAGCACTCCTTTCACTTTTCCCGTGCTCCGGTCTGGATTTAAGAGTTATCCTACGTTTGCAGTGTGTCTATATTTAAAACCCCCTCCTCCTTTAGCGACGGAAGGAAATAAAGAATTCCCTTGTGTACTTCGTGACAGTTCACGAGGAGAGCCGCGGTAATACAGTCGAGTTTAATTTCCTCCTCTGTGACGACACAATTAAACAGTTGGGACCTGACGCCAGAAGTGGGTTAATGGAAGCTGGCACTAATTACCGTGCAGCTCATAACACAGTGAATCCCCTTCCTGATCTCACCCTCCCATGATTAGCACTGCAGTTATGTTTGGTACGGGAGCTGGTAAGTGAACACGTAACTACGTTCTCAGAGCTCCCACAGAATCACGGAATGGTGGGGGCTGGAAGGGCCCTCTGGAGCTCCCCCAGTGCCACCCCCTGCCAGAGCAGGGGCACCTCCAGCGGTGGCACAGGACGGTGTCCAGGCGGGTTTGGGATGGCTCCAGAGGGGGAGACTCCCCCACCTCTCTGGGCAGCCTGTGCCACTGCTCTGCCGCCCACACAGCAGAGAAGG
>NW_009648495.1:194371-212588 GCF_000708025.1 Charadrius vociferus | reverse complement strand
TCATCTCCGTAGCCCTTTGCTGGACCCTCTCCAGCAGTTCCCTGTCCTTCCTGACCCGGGGAGCCACAAACTGGACACAGCGCTCCAGATGTGGCCTCCCCAGGGCAGAGCAGAGGGGGAGGATGACCTCCCTCCAGCTGCTGGACACACTCTGCTTGATGCCCCCCAGGATGCCGTTGGCCTTCTTGGCCACCAGGGCACATTGCTGGCTCACGGGCACCCTGTTGTCCACCAGGACTCCCAGGTCCCTTTCCGCAGAGCTGCTCTCCAGCAGGTCAGCCCACACAGAAGCAAATTCTTTCTTACCTTTGGTTTAGTCTCTTTTGGAGTTAGGGTGGAGGGACGTGTCGTACTGGTGGCCGGGCGTTTAGCAGCAGTGGCTGAAGTAGGACCTGCGGTAGGGCTGGTGGGTTTTTTGTTTGGGCCAGGCGTGGCCGAGGCTGGCCGCTTGGGGCTGGGGGCGGACAGGGGCCTGGCTTTCGGTGCTGCAGGCTTTGTAGATGATGCGGATGCGGCAGGCTTTACGGTTTTTCAAAAAAAGCAAAATCCAGGATAAAAACAAAACAACAGAAAAATACAACAACAACCAAAAAAAAAAAAAAAAAAAAAGCGCGCATTGTAAACCAAAACATTGAGCAGTGAGAATGTAAAAATGATATTTTAAATGAAACCAAAAGAAAATAATTAGCTTTCTGTTTTCTGAGCCTAAAGAAAAGACCAAAGTGAAGCGGCAGAAGAGCGCTGCCTTCGGAGCCCGGCAGGGTTTGCCGTTCAATTCACGGCGAAGAGGATCGATTCCAGCGCCATCTAAAGCACCAGAAGGAATCGCTGGGAAAGCCGGGATCAGTAACGGGGTGTTCCTGGCATCTAGTCCTGCGTGCAACAGGCGGGACATCGCTTTCCAATCACACGCAGACAACGGCTCACGAGCTCCAAAGCCTCATCTGACCACCTCGAGTGCTCACGCGGCCGCTGCCTTCGAGGGGCCCAAGAAGCGCCCGCCCTTACCACCGCTTTAGGAATTTGGGGTTGGATTTGGCGGAATGGCTCAAGCTTCTGAAAGCAGGTAGCTCTCGTGTTTCATAAACATGAGAACATCGGATCCCAAGTCCCGACTGCTAATTGCAACGCAAATAAACGTGCTGTAAACAACCGGGAGAGCATCAGCGCAGCAGAAGCGTTACCGGACGCGTTTACCGCTTCTACACCACCGATACCGACCGGCGAATTAATTTAAATAAAGCTTACCGCACATTTATTAAATCCGCTTTCAGTCACGCTGCCACGGGCTGAGTTGTTTGCGACACCGTCAGTGGATGTCTTTGTTTCAGCGAAAGGGTTCACAAACGGCAGCTCAGAAAACAGAACGCGTGTCGCCAGAGCTTAAGAAGCAGAAAAAGCGGCAAACGAAAAACCGCAGAAGCGAAGACGCCGAGCGGGAAACGACACCTACCTTCGTCTTCTTCTCGGGGCTGGGAGGAAGCTCTTTGTTGGGAGGTGCTGTGATATCGTTCCCTGTCACAGCTTCAGCTGGTTTGGGCTCTTCTGGTTTTACTGGGGGGGGAAAAAAAAAAAAAGAAAAAAGGAAGGGAGATTTCTTCAGTTTGGGTTGGTTTTTTTTACGTATGTATTTTTTTTAGTTTACTATTATTCAACACAGTAGCAGGAGGAGACAGAACTGAGACAGTTACAGGTTGGCTGTTTCTGGAAACTTTCCCCCAAACCAGAATACCTATAGGAAAAAAGATTTTTCCCCAAACGGGGCAGGCTCACCCACATGCCGTTAGCATCCAGTTTCTCCTATTATTCCAGTGGGAAAAGAAAGGAAATGAAGGAACCCCCTGGTTTAATTAAACAGCAATCCCTCCCATCTTTCACGCTATGAAAATAAATTGTTGGAACGTTAACGGTGAAGTTCTGACCTCTTCCAGGTTTTACCCTATGACTTACCCTGAAGCTTTCAAGCTCTCCCTACCCCCTTATGGCTGTTTCTTCGTCCCCTTCCTTCCGCCCACAGCCAGGCATTGCCGCTCTCCGTGAGCCGGGAGGATTCCCGGCGGCCGAAGGGAACCGGACCGCCAACGGGAACGGTCATGCAGGAAAGCGGGAAGAGGGAAATCTCCTTCTAACACGCGGGGATCACACCTTGTTAGCGTGGAAACCGTCGTGCCATGCTGCCCTACGCGTGTTTCACAGCGCAAAGCTTAGGTTCAGCCACGAGGGTCGCCGGTTTTTCACCGCGACGGTTTGCCGTTGCCACCCGAGGCGGCCACGCTGAGCGGGGACAGCCGATACGCACGCTCTCCCCCTGACGGCAGCGGAGCAGCCACCACCACTTCCTCGTCTCCTTTTAAAACCCACCGTCGTTCACCTCTACAGCCACCAGCAGAAGGGGAACTACTGCCCTCCAAAGCAAACAACGTAACGAAACGTTAATTCAGCAGCGGCTGCACCGAGTCGTCTCCCTAAACCTTCCAAACCCGACGGCAGAACCGCCCCGCTGCTGTGCGCCGCGAGACACGCGAGCGGCCATTTCCCGATAAACAGCTTTGAAAACACTAATTGTCGGCGGTGTTGCCGTACAACCGCACCGCGATGAGCTGCCTTCCGCTGCAACGCCTCCGCCGGTTCAATTTTATGAAGGATATGGGGGCAAACGACCCATCGCAAGCGTACGCGTTTCCCCTCATCACCTGGGGATTAAAATAGAGCGTATCTCTGTTGGATGTTTCTTTATATGACAACGCACCAGATCGTAGAGCTGCGGCGCGTGCTACGGGCCCACCAGGCAACAGCGTAACAAGTCCAACAGTAAAAAGGTTGTTTTCCGTGTCTTTTGAAAAGGACTATTCATATCACACGCTTTCTTGCTCGGCAGCGTTGCAGGGAGAGTCCCCGGAGGACGACGGTTCGAGTTCTGGTACAAACGCCACCGTTGAAACGAGCAAAATAAAATCGCGCCTTCCGCCTGCCCCGGCGACGCTCAACAGCACGATGGGGTTGGGGTTTTGTCCATTTATTTATTTTACTGACTCTGGGACAAGTTTAGAAACCTTTTTTTTTTCCCCTTTGCATTGCATTCGCCTCTTCCTAGCTGTTTAGTTTCCACGTCGCACTAAACACTTTGCAGCGTTGGGTTTAACATCGTAGACACACAACAGACTTGTGAAGAAAAACAAGCACCAAAATGGACAGGCTGGACACTACTTTTAATGCAAAAATCTTAAGAATCATTCACGTTCATCTAGAAATCAATTCTTTCGCAGCTAATCTACGTTAGCTGCTCTATACTGGTGTCCTCCACCGCATTTCGATAAATCTTTATATTCTCCTTCACTGAATTCGTGGTTTTATCTACAGCAACACCAGAAAGAGCAATTGCTGCTGATGGTTGCTGGTTCCCCGTACCAACCTCCTGCCCGTTCTCTGCCCTCTGCTCCGCGACCCCACGCCTGGGGAGGACGTTCTTTTGAGTCCCACCAGCCTCAAATATCTCGGACATCAAGGTGACCTTCCATCCGTTGGAGGTCACCTTTCACGTACTGCCCATCGTCATTATCTCAGCTCATTCGGTGGCAACGTGACACCTCTCGCTCGGTGCCGGTGTCACAGCACCCAGGCGAATTCGTCTGCTCGGGGAGCCCAACGCGGCTCCTCCAAAAACTTCAACTTCCAGAGTTTCAGGATTTAAACTCCAGCAGCTTCCACACTTCTGCACAACACTAATTTCATGTTATTTCATAGAATCATAGAATGGTTTAGGTTGGAAAGGACCTCGAAGATCATCCAGTTCCAACCCCCCTGCCATGGGCAGGGACACCTCCCACCAGCCCAGGTTGCCCAAGGCCACCTCCAGCCTGGCCTTGAACACCTCCAGGGATGGGGCCTCACCAGCCTCTCTGGGCAACCTCTTCCAGTGCCTCACCACCCTCAAAGTGAAAAACTTCTTCCTAATGTTTCATCTAAACCTGCCCTCTTCCAGTTTGGAGACTTTCCCCCTCGTCCTGTCACTCCGTGCCCCAGTAAAAAGTCCTTCCCCAGCTCTCCTGGAGCCCCTTTAGGGACTGGAAGGCGGCAATAAGGTCTCCCCGGAGCCTTCTCTTCTCCAGGCTGAACAGCCCCAACTCTCTCAGCCTCTCCTCATAGGAGAGGTGCTCCAGCCCTCGGATCATCCTCGTGGCTCTCCTCTGGACACGCTCCAGCAGGTCCATGTCCTTCTTATGTTGGGGACTCCAGAGCTGGAGGCAGTACTCCAGGTGGGGTCTCACCAGAGTGGAGTAGAGGGGCAGAACCACCTCCATTCATGTTACTTAACCAAATACGGGCTACTATGCAAGAAATTTGGTGTAACTTCAAGACAAAATTATGAGAGAGTACATTAACGTTCTACAAAACAAATAAGATTATTTATTTTTTTTTAATGTAAAGCAGAACTGTAGCTCCGTCGGCGCGGTGATGCTACGCTGCAGGACAGCACACGTAGGGCTTCAGCAACTTGTGTCTACGAATAATACTAAAAATAACGACAAACCCAGGAGAGCCGGGTAGGGGACTTTCCTCTTTCAGGGGCCACGGGACCACAAGCTGGGTTCCACCTCTCCCAGGCTCTGAAATCGTGGGGTCCGCCACCCCGGACACAACCCCGAGGGATTACAGAAGGAGAGTTTTGTTTCACGCTGCCTCAATTTGCGTAACAACCCTTCGCTTTCATTCCTCGTTTAATTGTGAGGGCACTCTCTGCCATCCGGAGCAGAGGGCTGCCTGGGAAGATTTCCTAGTTACAGGGAATATTAGGAAAAGCTGCCAAATCTTAATCAAATTTGTTCGTTAGTCTGCAAGAATTATTTAAGAGAGTTTTCAGTTTGCTTGTTCCCCCAAGCATGGCAGCAAACCTCCGGCAGCTCTTCCCAAGCGCTTTTGGCGGGAGCTGTCGCAGGGGCTGCGCTCGGCTCCTCCTCCTCAGTTCTGCTGAGTCAGCACCAGAATTGAATTACTGCCCTGGGGGGAAAGCGGGACGGGGGGTTTGAAGGAGAGCGGGAAGGACGTTCCAATCTGGCATCTTCCACCCATAAACTCAAAGGCACAACCCCGCGATCCGGGTTACTTTTTCCCCGCTGGTCCTCACTGCACCGGCACGCTGCACCGCGCTGTCGGCTACGTCCATCCTCATCCCCCGCTTACCTTTCCTTACTCACCAAGTACCTTTCTAATGGTGGAAATCAAACCTTTATTTTTTTTTCGTGCGTGTCAGCTCACAATCACAACTCCCCCTGTCCTCGGCACTGGTGAGGCCCCACCTCGAGTGCTGCGTTCAGTTTTTGGGCCCTTCTCAACAAGAAGGACATTGAGGGGTTGGAGTGTGTCCAGAGAAGAGCTACAAAGCTGGTGAGGGGTCTGGAGGACACGTCTTATGAGGAACAACGGAGGGAACTGGGGGTGTTTATCCTGGAGAAGAGGAGCTGAGGGGAGACCTTATCACCCTCTACAGCGCACTGAAAGGAGGGGGTAGAGAGGTGGGGGCTGACCTCTTCTCCCTGGGGACAAGCGATGGGACAAGAGGAAATGGGTTCAAGTTATGTCAGATGAGGTTTAGATTGGATATCAGGAAACATTTTTTCACTGCAAGGGTTATCAAACATTGGAAGAGGCTGCCCAGGGAGGGGGGGATTGGCCATCCCTGGGGGTGGTTAAAAAAAGGGCAGATGTGGTACTTGGGGACGTGGTTTAGAGGTGGTTTTGTCAGGGTAGGTCAATGGTTGGACTTGATGATCTTAAAGGTCCCTTCCAACCTCAGCAATTCTATGATTCTCTGAATCCTGCGAGGCACCACTGCTTCACCATTTCTAAGAGCGACCTTGGAAGAAATTCTTCCCACCTAAGCGCACCGGAGCAAAGAAATGACTCCGTGACGGCAACTAAACCCACAGACCGCAAACTCCCGAATTTTGTCTGCGGTTTTACAGACATCAGTTATGAAAGAGCAAACGGGATAAGTGGTGCTTATGTCTCCCTTAACAGCGTCCTTCAGACGTGCTCCAGCCGGCAGAAGGAGGGATGCTCGGGATTCCTGCCGTGCTGCCTGGAGGAGGGACCGCGGGGTGGCCCGGCACTTCTCCCACGGACGCTCTGCTTCACTTCCTTCCTATTTATAGTGTCTATCTGCCGCCGGGTGATTTTAGACAAAACAGGCAAATTCGTCACCCGAAACCAGGACCCAGCAAACACAAGCACACGGTGTTCAGATGAAACCAAAGTCAGAGGGAAGACGACTCCAAACAAATAAGCGGTGGTGAATTTTCAGAATAAACAGGAAAAATGCGATGACCTGTGCCAAAACCACCCCCACCCCCACCCAAAAAAAAAAAGCTTCAGCTCCTGGTTATAAAAGGAGACAATACTCTTCCAATCACAGAATCACACAATGGTTTAGGTTGGAAGGGACCTTGAAGATCATCTCGTTCCACCCCCCTGCCCTGGGCAGGGCCACCTCCCACCAGCCCAGGTTGCTCCAAGCCCCGTCCAACCTGACCTTGAACACCTCCCTCAGGGATGGAGCTTCCACATCCAATAGATCTTAAAGATTATGGATAACGTAACTCATATGTTTGTCTCTCAATAGCAGGGTGAGACATAAAAAAACCACTAACGAGGAAATTTATAATTCTGCCTCCAACAGCCAAGTTTAAACACCGTGACGCAAATAAAGCACGTGGGGCCGTCCCCGCAGCCGCGGAGTGGGCGCGATCTCCTGAAAGGCAATTCATCCTCGGTTTTAGGTATTAGCAGCCGCTCATAACAAGTTATTTACACAGAACCCCGGTGTCTGGGGAGACCCTTAAGGTATTTGATCCTTAACCTCTCACTTGTATACACGCTGTCACCCTCTCGGTGGTTCCGAGCAGCAGGCGAGTTGCCATTAGAAGAAATGTCACGTGCTATAGCGCAATTGAAGTAGATGACGCAACCGTTTTAAGAACGATATCTCTCTTCCCCCAAAAGAACAGGCTGTAGAACAGCTACCTCATCAACCTTATCAACTGTATGAAAGACCAAAGCTCTCCTCCAAGGTTCAATGTTAATGTTTAACCAGACCATCTATTATTTCTTCTAAAAGACTTCCCTGTTTGAACAGTGAGTCTCTCGCCAAAGTTTCCTCCTTCCTGTGTTTCCTAACACAGCTCAAGAGAACAACTTCCCAAGGAGCCTTCAAGCACATCTTGCCATTAGTCATTCAAACCCAACCCGTTCCATGGCATCCACAGGAAACCTGCATCCACTGAACCACAACATTCTGAGGTCAAAGCTTTTCCTCTGGTTATCTTTCCTCTACGGAGACTTCATCTCATCGGAAGGAGGTCAGAAAACGGAGCATTTCCCCCTTCATATCACAAGGATGTACAGAACTTCCCTCCAAATGAATTATAATAATAATAACAAAAGTATGAGATGGAGAATCTGGTTGATTTTAAGCTGTGCTGTCTGAAAAAACACAGGCATGTTTTGAAAAAGACCACGGAACAAGATAAACCAAACTCAGCGTTCTGACGGAGTTTTGCAGATGCTCTTCCTCAAAAGCAGCAACGAGCCAGGGCAAAAGCTGCCCAAGTCTCTTTGAAACCCGAGCGGCTGGGCCATAGGAAAGGACAGCAGAGGGACGTTCACCTTCCCACTTCTGAAGGGTGTCATGAACAGCCACCGCACTCCTTGGAGCTGTACCAGCCTACCGTAAAAAGGGGGACCGCAAACCCACGGATTGATAGCGAAGACAAAGCTTCACGACTTGAACTTTCAACGCAATACTCGAAACGCAATTCTACGTATTGCACAGAGTTACTGTGAGACTCCAGCCATCTCCCTGCACGCATATACCCAAGCGGTCGAGCAACACAGGGTGACAGAGCAACGGAAGGTTGGAAGGGATGCTGGAGGTCACCAGCCCAGCCCGTCACTCCGAGCAGGTCCCAGTAGCCCAAGTTGCCTACAGCCACGGCCAGCGTAATTGCCAAATATAAGAAAAAACTCTTTCAATGTGAAGGAGGTGACACACCGGAAGAGGTCTTAAGAGACTGTGAGATGTCCATCCTTGGGGACGTTCAGACCTGGAAGGGACACACATGGCCCTGGAGGAACCTGATCTACTTACACACGGTTTTCAGTCAGGGGTTACACCGGAGACCTCCAGAGCTCCATTCCAGCCTAAGTGACTGTGTTTCACAGCTACGTAGTGGAGGATGCCCACGTCCTCCGTAATTAATTAATCATGTGTCTTCTTGAAGTCAAGTCCCCATTATGAGTAACCAGATATAGTTTTCCTAATCCTAAGAAGAAAAACACCCCCCCCCCCTACAAAATCCCTCTCGCCATCCTGTGACTTGCAGTTTAGGTATTACCCGCTCATCCAACAGCTTTTTAGCTCGTGTAATCATTTAACGTTAGAAGAGCAGAACAATGTAGGTGGGAAGAGATGTCTGGAGGTCATTTAGCCCAATCTCCCACTCCCATTATATCAGATTGCTCAGGGGTTTGGCATCTCCAAGGATGGAGATTCCACATCTTGGGGCTTCTCCTCCAATATTTGATTAGCCTCATGGTAGAAAAAAAAAAAAAAAAGCCTCAATTGACCAGTTCCTGGCACAAGATGTTTTACAGCTTCACTGTAAATTGCTCACAAGTCCCGCAGCACCGTTTGCTTTCATCTGCTGCTGCTATTTTCGTTCGATGACCCATATTCTTATAGTGGAAAAACTGAACAGTCTTCTCTAGTTCACAACTTCCATGTCATTCATGACTTTATAGACAGTAATCATAACCGTCGCCCTCTCCAAGTCCTCTCTCTTCAATGCTAAAGAGTCTTTGTTTGTTTATTTTGTTTATTGCCCATATGAATATCTCTAATATGATGCCTTTATTTATCACACTTCTCATTCTATTACAAACTTTCTGAGGCAGAGGACAACATGCAGATTTTCACATCGTATTCAGAACTCAACTGCATAACGAATTTATGAAGTGATACCGTTTTTTCTAGTTTGTTCTCTCTTCCTTTCTGAATTTCTAGAACTCCGGGTGCTGAAGGAAAGCCACACGAAAGCATCCTTGTGACACCTACATCCTCTAAAATCCTTACACCGGCAGCATTATTGCTCCGCAAGCACAGAAAGAAGCCCACGAGGGTCAGAGCTCGGGTGAGGGGATGCCACGCGGGAACGCCGGAGGGGAGCAAACACAGACCTGCAGCCCTTCAGACCCCGTCGCCGCCGGTTCTGCTGGAAGAGCTCTCTTGTGAAAGCTGTCACCGTGCGTGAAAAGAACAAGCACTGCATCTGAAAAGCTTTACTGTTCACGTTTCCTTCCTTGAAGGAGCAAAACTCGGAAAAAGTACTTATAGAAACACACCCGTGTGTATCTTTTTGAAGTTAAACCATGTTACTGCGTTGCTTTGTAAATCATGGAACCCCGAATAAAAGCCTGTGCGCACGTCTTTCTCAAATATCCCGTGGCAACCTATTCAAGAATAAGCATTCCCAAAAATTCGTTCTCCGCGACACAAGGGCACGGGTGGAGACCCCAACATAATACATCGTGGGCTCATCTTAAAGGGCCAAAAGTGGGTACTTCTATTATCTGCAAAAGCTGAAGTGAAGATAAAGGATAACAGTAATTATATACTGTGCATCTGGAAGATGTTTAAAGACCGTTACACCTTGTTTTCCTTCTTCTCCCTTCATCGACCAGTTCAACGAGCATTTCGGTGGGTACTTGAGACTGTATCACTTCAATCCTCTCATCTCCTTCTTATCCTTCCTATCCCACCCCGGAAGGTATCAGCCCCCGTTTTACGGGGTCTGTACCTCACCTGCCTTGTCCCTCGTGCTTCAAAATGGAAGGGGACTCGCAGCTGCCTTCCGACGCGCTCCTGACCGAGGCCGGGCACTCGTCTGCCGTGTCCCCAGCGAGGGAGAGCCAGCAGGCTAAGCTGAACTAAAACATCATTCAATGAAACGGCTCCGTAATTCTCGTAGGGATTAGAGTCATCAGCTGAAAACCCATTAAGAGAAATAGATTAAGCAATGCGGCAATGACCATCTTTACTCTCCCTCTTAAATATAATCCCAGCATCCCAGACTGGTGAGGGCTGGGAGGACCCTCTGGAGCTCCCCCAGTGCCACCCCCCGCCAGAGCAGGGGCACCTCCAGCAGTGGCACAGGACGGCGTCCAGGCGGGTTTGGAATGGCTCCGGAGTGGGAGACAACAACCTTACAAAGAAACCCAGACGGCGGTAAATAACTGCTTTTGCCAGAAACGCTGCAGAGAGGCACGAGCTCTTTCTTCTTCACCCATCGCCATCCAGAAGGAGCTGTTTCATCATCAAAATCACCCTCAAATAAAGCCTTTTTTGTTTCAGGCTCTTAGGACAAATGTATCTACAAGGATAACAAATCGCGGTTTAAGCAGAAGTACAACCCTTACCTGCTCTCTCCTCTCCGGAAAAGGCTAAATAAAATATCTCCCGCTTGACCCCAGGACCGAATAGCTCAGCACTTCATTTGGCACCGAACGCAACTCAACCAACGCGTACATTTTAACTCGTTATCAAGAATCAAGGAATAAACCAGACGTCCCCTTTGCCTGCATCTTGCAAACCCAGCTTGACCCGTAAAGACTATTTTTTACCCAGGAAGGGAAATCTTAAATCAGAACCCGTTCTCCTACAGCAACCTAAACTGCTTGCCGTGTGAACCGAACATCGCATGAACCGAAATCAGAAAGCTATTTAGAGTAATTAACATACCCGGTTTGATTGTAATGCAGCGCTAAAAATTTGACGCTGGATATAAAAAAAAAAAACCTAACAGAATCATTAGCTTTTCCCTTTCCATTGAAAAAAGTGGAAGCCCGTTCATAAACCCAACAAAAAGCTCTATTTTCTGTCAACGCCCCAAACAAACCAAAGCAAGAGAGACAAGCACGCCGCCCAGTCAAACGAGAAATAGCGGCAAAATCACAGCATTAACCAAAGCGGTCTTAGATGAGACATCAAGCGGGGCTGGGGGAAGAAATGCCGCCTCAATTCCTATTTCGCTCTGTCCCTAAGGTGGGTCTGGACGCTGCTGAGACCCCCGGCACGGGTAGGGGACACCCGGGCTGGTTTTAGCACCCGAAGGCATAAAACTGCAAATCCATACTGCTCAAAATGCAAAATAATGACAAGCACGATCCCGTCTCTGAACACTCCAGCACAAAGATGTTACCGATGACGCAACCAGTCCAACGTCAAATTCTTGCACATCATCTGAGCCACCGGTCTGAGGGGTCTCTCTAACCCTTGTGTCAGCTGAGAGATCCCCGCTTTGGACTCGAAGGATGACATTTTCTATACCTTTATCCTACCCAGCATACCTTGAAGACCCATCCCTAGAAGTCCCCGTTCTCTGAGCCCTGCCGCACTGGTCCCCTCGAGCTCGCAGCAGGAATTTCCCCAGATGAGCAGCGCACAGGACCAGCAGGGGCTGCCCTCAACCCGTCCTCTGCCACCGAACACCTCCGCGTCCTTCTCCTCTCTCTCCCCGAGACAGGGGAAGAGGAAGGCGTACGCATCTGCTGGAAACCACTGGTTTGAAGGTATTCTCCCTCCAATTTGGGGAATTTTGCGAAAGCCCAGCGGGTGTTACAGATTTACCTAACGATTACAATACTTCCAGCATCAATTTTAAACTCAGCCCCCGAGAGATGCCGATGTTTATTTTAGGTTCAAGGCTGAACATGCATACACCGAGGAAGAATTTTCACTGAACTGCCCACGGCCCGTACCAGGCACTGGGCATCGCCGGTCCCTTCATTTTCCCCTCCTTCCCGCAGCCCGTGATCCTTTCTTTCTCATTAAAAGCAGGATTTTAGCCGGCAAGGAGCCTCCTTAGCGAGCCACCATCCACACCACTGATGTTACTTGAACAAGTATCATCAGTTCGTGACGAGGTAGCCGGGCTGATATTTCCTAATCCCGTAATTAACTTTAATCTGTGCAAACCTGAGGCGATGATAGGCTGTCGCAGCCTCGCTCACTCATGCTGGAAGTCTCGGATTCTATATTTATCTAAACCACAAAGTGTTCCGCTGCAAAGAAACCCGCAGGAGATGGGGAAGCGACGTTGGATTGCCCCCCTCGCTTAGGGGTTTATAAAGAAATAAAGAGTCAGAAAACCAAGACAGTTTTTCCCGAGCTGCCAAGTTTCAGGGAGGTGACGGTCCCAGCTCAGCGGAACCCGGGATTTGGGGTATTTCAGAGCAGAAAATATTTCAGGTTGGAGGAAATTCAAAGAAAATGAGAAAAGGCAGAAGGTGGAGGCACGGCGAGCGACGCCGCTTATCGGTGCGACACCATCGGAGGCGGCATATTAGGGACGTGCAGTAAATCACACAACGGCTCATACACAACGGGAACATGAATCAAATCTGTTGTTCAGCGCAGGGAACAACGCGGCCGCTTGTTTTGGCGAGAATCTGCAGCGATGGCTGATGCAATAAGGGACCAGAAGAAGTCACGCAGCTCCGCTCCCATCAGGACCACCCCGCAGCCAGGATCTCCTTCCTTAAAATACCTGCCGTGGGGACGCCAGAGATTTCAACGGGAACGCCTTTTTGACAGTTCTTAGACTGAAATTAAACTAAATGCGCCATCGTACTAACACCCCGCTACCTGCAAGAAAGAAATATTTTACGTACAATTCTAGGTCACCTTAAAAACCTTGGGGTAGTAGAGGTTTAGCAAAAAACCCAACCCAACCCTGGCTGGACAGGACCGAGGAAATCTCCTTTAGGCAGAAGTCCTGAAGGAGGCCATTGCGATGATTAGAATGAGGTTGGACAATTCCTTCAAGCATTTTTAGGATGAAAAAAGGTGCAAGCGCTAAAAGTTGTTACCCTGAATGTAAGGGCTAAGTTCAGAATGAACAGATAGCACGGGTAGAAAACCAGAGGAATTAACAAGGAGATGGAAAAACACGTTCCTGTCGGGTAAGAGAGAGACGTTGGCCATTTTGGACACGGCTCCTCACAACTGGAGGAAGAGCTGCAACGCCGCGGCTGAAGCAAGAGAGGCTGATAAAGATATGAAGGAGCAATTTAGCCACGAACAAAATGCAAAGGGCAGATTTAGAATCAGTTCCATACTGACAGCCAGGACTGCTCGCAAGAGGGGGCCCCGAGAAGCTGTGGCTGCCCCATCCCTGGAGGTGTTCAAGGCCAGGTTGGACGGGGCTTGGAGCAACCTGGGCTGGGGGGAGGTGGCCCTGCCCAGGGCAGGGGGGTGGAACGAGGCTGAGAGAGTTGGGGGGGTTCAGCCTGGAGAAGAGAAGGCTCCGGGGACACCTGAGAGCCCCTTCAAGTCCCTAAAGGGGCTCCGGGAGAGCTGGGGGGGGACTTTTTACAAGGGCACGTAGTGATAGGATGAAGGGGGAATGGCTTTCAACTGGAAGAGGGGAGATTGAGATGAGATCTGAGGAAAAAATTGTTGCCTGTGCAGGTGGTGAGCCCCTGGGGCAGGGGGCCCGGAGAAGCTGTGGCTGCCCCATCCCTGGAGGTGTTCAAGGCCAGGTTGGACGGGGCTTGGAGCAACCTGGGCTGGGGGGAGGTGGCCCTGCCCGGGGCAGGGGGGTGGGAAAGAGATGGTCTTCAAGGTCCCTTCCAACCCAAACCATTCTATGACTCGGATTTTTATTATAACCGCCTCTTCGCTTATTAACAGGGGAGAGGAAGCAAAATCTCATCACAGAAAGTTTCAAAGCATTTCAGAAACATCCACGGAATTGTTGTCTGTTTTCTCTCGCATTCCAAAAATTCTCTCTAAAGAGAGAATACAAAGCAAAGAAAATATTTTATTGCCTCTACTGGTATGTTTTCTTCCAGGAGAGAATAAATCCAGAGTTATAAATGTCTTACCAGTGCACTGTACGCAACGGAACAAACCAAACCCAACCTCACCGGCTGTTAATTTTGGAGAAAAGAATCAAAAAAGAAGTTGCAGCTCTATCATGCGCTTGCCCAGGAAAGCCCGTGAGCTGTCTGCCAAGGCAGGTATTACCCTATCAGAACACTCAGACCGATGGCTATACGGGTGATAAACTAGCTCTTAAAATAAAGATTGCGAGAGCACACAATTTTAAACCTAGACGCTTAAAAAAAAACAACCCTTGGTAAGACAAATTAGCCATCTGCGAAAAGCAACCCAACCAGAAGACTCTGTGTGTTCATATCTTTCAGTGACCTTTACATCACTGATGCTCAGCCCCTCTGGGGAAAAACATGTCAATCCACTCCAGATTCGCTTTTCAATGGTTTTCCAATTTAAAAATCCCACATATCCGTGTTGTGAAAGGGTTCTCTCTTCAGCTCGACAGAATTTGCCAACCTTGCCAAACCTGTCCAAAACATGAACCTCCCTCTTTGCTAAATTGCCGCGTTGCGAATAAACTTCAGTGGCAGAGCAGATGGGGGCAAAGCCCACCGCCCCAGAAATTCCGCGACGTGAAAGGTGTGCATAAATACAGTACTTTTTCTATTCCATATTTGTTGCCAACATCGCTTTTACCCATGTCATGCTTAAGCCGTCAAGAAGTCTGATGACCCTTTTGTGTAAGTACGGTTTGGCACTGGAAGAGGGGAGGTTTAGATGAGATCTGAGGAAGAACTTCTTGACTGTGAGGGTGGTGATCCCCTGGGGCAGGTTGCCCCGAGAAGCTGTGGCTGGCCCATCCCTGGAGGTGTTCAAGGCCAGGTTGGACGGGGCTTGGAGCAACCTGGGCTGGGGGGAGGTGGCCCTGCCCAGGGCAGGGGGGAGGACCAGACGGTCTTTAAGGTCCCTTCCCACCCATTCTAGGTAGGATTCTATGATCTCAAGTATAAAATTGAGCGGGTAAACACACAGCTGCACAGCTCCGACTTGCGCCCAAGCAAACCCATCTCCAGGCATCCTCTCCGACCGCGGCTCGCAGCCAGGGCCTCACCGCACCGCTCTGCTGACTATCAACAGGAGAGCCGACGGCTCCCGCCTGCATGAAAGGACTTGACATCTCTGTTCAGGCTCCGAAGGACCGATGTCTGCAATCTGTGACGCGCTGCCACCCAAACTGACACGACTTCATCTCACGACTGCCAGAGCTGTTTAAAATCTGCGCACCAAGTAGACCGTGAGGAACAAGGTAACACTGAGACAACGGGAAGGGAAGAAGATAAGACACGTCGGCACCTGAGAGCGGGGAGGTTTGGATTGCCAAAACCTCCTTCTATGCATCTCCGGCGGCGAGTCTTAGAAACTGAAGCATCTCAGAGAAATCGTTAGAGAAAAGTAAAACTCCGATTAGAGCCAGAAGAGGATTCTGTTGAGAGCAGTGACTGACAGCTGGGAGGACGGATGATCAGAGCCGACTGACCGACCATTGGGTGTCACTCACACGCCGCAAAGCAGAAGAGAGAACTCTAATCTGTAGTTCTCACAGCCCATCGCCTTACTGGGAACCTGCCTTTCCCCGCTCCCCGCCGCGGAGAGCTCAGCGCACCCACTCCAGCTCAGCGCTCCGGAGCTCGACCTGAACTCATCCCTCCACCCACCCGCACGTTACTCCCCCACCGGCGTATGACAGTTCGGAGTTTTATATCAGTCCCCTGAAGGTTTAGCAAACCAGCTGGCTGCAAAAGTCGTCGGATGCAAAATTTCTCCTGCAAGTCTTTTGTCTTTATTCCCCGACACATTTTCTTCCCTCTTCCCGTGCAAACCTCTCCTTAATACGGGCGACAAACAAAGCACACAGACCTTCCTCGCACCCAAAATCGGGGGGTGGGGGGGTGTTTGGGGAAGCAGGTTTTATTGCTGACTGCAGCTGGCAACAGGGACATGGATGTTGTTCCAGGATAAAGAACAAAGATTAACTACTCACAGATTTTAAATCCGGGAAGACTGACCTCATACATCACAGCGCTATCGCAACAACAAAACACTCCAAAGTAAAACAAGCTGCTATTGACACGCAGCGACGGGAAAGGCTCCCATTGTACCCGGGGTTTGGGGAAAGGGGTTACCAAAAGCACTGGGGAAATTCCCCTTTGAATTTCAGCCCCGAAACAGTAAGGAAGAGCTGAACCCATTTACCGGTGCTGAGCTCCTCAGACAGAAACGCCAAAAGGTGCCAACGGCTTAAGGGGAAAAGCACAAACCTCACATCTTTTGGTTTTAACTTCGGTAACGCCCTCGCTCCGACAGTACAGGGTGCAGATGAGGAGGTACCTGCGCTCGCGAGAGGGAGAGGCAAGAGGCTACCGAAGACAGACCTATTGCTGCCGTGGCCACCACCCGTTTTAAAATCAGGTTTAGGATCCCAGTAAGCAATCCACGGCTGGTGCCGCAAAGATGCTCCGGAACCAGCCAGGCAATTGTTATTTATTTCCCCCCCCACACACACAGTTTTCCTCCATTTTCTTCTATCCAAAAACCCCACATCCTTTGTTTTAACTACCGGAACCTGAACCGTGTCGGTCTTTTCAGGTGCACTGAGCCGCCCGCCCTCTGCCCGCACTCCGCCTGGGAAGTCAGCGAGCTGCTCCCTACCCACTGCCTGCTCGCTGCCCGGGGAGGGAAAAATTAGCAACATACCATCACGTGGTAAATCTCCTTGCTTGGGAGACGGAGAGCTCTGCACATCGCTGACCTCGATTTCTTTTCTTTCCAGCGGAGCGGTTTTGCTGGATTCCATCTCGGCGCATTTGCTTTTGGGAGAATCAAAGCCGGCAGCTCCATCGGCGGCGTTTCTCTTCTCCCTCTTCGCCGCCGCCTCCTCCCTCTCTTTGTCCTGGCTGCTGATTTCAGGGATTTGCTCCAGCTTGCTGTGATACAAGCTCGGGCTGCCCAGCTCTTTCTTGACCGAGTTGCCACTGCCGTTCCACTCCTCTCTCTTCTTGGCCGCCGGCTCCTCTGCCAGGAGGGACTGATGCTCCTTCACCACCAGGCTGGGCAGCCCCGCACGGCTCTGCTCGTGAGCGTCAGACGGATGTTTGCCCTTCCGACACGGTCATTGACCTTTTCATCGGAGCGCCCGGCTTTCTGGCCGTGGGGCTGGAGCACTGGGTCAGGCTGCTATTAGGAGAGAGCAGACCAGTAGCGACGTCTTCTCTAAGCACCGGCTCAGGGTATTTATCAGCCAGGTTAAGGGTTAGGGGCACCGACAAGTGCGAGCACTCGGACATCGCGCGCCTCATCGCCTTCCTTTGGTGGGCAGCCCTGTTCAGAAAACCGCCGTCGTCCGCACAGCCCAGCTTGTCTTCCTCCTCCTCCTCCATTTCGGCGGCGTTAATCAAGTAACTACTTTTGGAGTCATCTTGCGCGAGCTCGACGGTGGTAGTCGGAGGTTCGGGCTTAGGGGCCGCCGAGGAAGAAGCAAATCCACTCTGCACGTAGTTGTCATTAACCACCCCAATTACACAATAGCTGGGGGCTCCATCTTTTTTCACGGCTGCTTCTTTAGACCCCGAATCGTTAGGCAGGATAGGGTGGAAATTGGGATTCCAGACACTGGTTTCTTGTTCCTTCCCGTATTTGCCGGGATCGCTCTCCGACACAGACAGATTGGGCAGCTTTGGCTCCGGCTGGCATTTGCTCTCCGTTCCAGCCTTACCGGCTGCTTTCTCCTGATCGGTGATGGCTTCATTTTTACCCAGCCCGGGACCGGGTTTTTCAGCTCCCGCCTGTCCCACGTGAAAATCTGTAGTTTTGGGGTTTGCAAAGTTCCCTTCGGCAGAAGGAAACGTGTCGGAAATCAAAGACCAGCTCTCAAGGTGACCTGCAGCCGCCTGGTATTTTTTGCCTTGCACCTCAATTTCTCTTTTGTCTTTCTGAGCTATTTTTAGCTCTTTGTCTAGTTTCCCCTCGAAGAAGCAGAGCTTGTCCTCATCGGTGAAACCAGCGTTCTTAACGAGCCCATCCTTCATCGGTCCCCCCGAGTTTACATTCAAGCCAATCTCATTCAGCTTCCCCTCAGTCCTCTGCCATTCAAATTCGGTTTTGCCGAAGTCTTTGGGGGACTCCATGCAGTGGAAGGCGTCGGAGAAGCTCTCCGGGTTCTTGCTTTTGCACAGCTGGCTGTATTCGGAGAGCGAGGCGGGCTGCTTGTTCGAGAGAGACATCTCCGATGGCTTCGCTTCCTCCCGCGGCTGTAACGCCACCTCCTCC
>NW_009648495.1:193364-194216 GCF_000708025.1 Charadrius vociferus | reverse complement strand
TTTTCGGTGAGCAGCATTTCGCGGGGAGTTACGCGTTCGGGGGAATATCGCCGTCTCCCTTTTCCTCTGTCAAACCCGACGATGAACAATGCCATTTATCAGCCTTAATTCCGGCTGATGAACCACTCTTAAGAATACTTCGGAACTCAGGTCAGCAATTTGCTTCCCCTTACACCACAAAAACAAACCGCAAGCCCCCCCTCCCCCCCCGGACAAGCCCAACCCCAAACGCTACGGCACAGAACGGCCTCTTTCAGCACAAGGCCTTTGTTTTCGGTGAATTTTAATATATTCTTTTGGAGTCAACACTGATCACAAGCGTTGCTGTACGGAGGATTTCACAATTCACAAACCGTATCACTCATACAAGCTCAGACAAAGCTGAAAAGGACGAAATGGGACAGGTCAGGAGAGGTTTTGTAGTCTTAAATACTGTAAACTTGATTTTTAATTGATTTTTTTTTTTTTTAAACGTCACATATCTTAAAATATTTCTGAGCTGCATTTTTTGTATCTTGATTTTTTTAGAATGTCACATTTTTTCTATCGCACTTCACCTCCCCCCCTCACCTCCCCCCCCCAGCATTTCCCATGCCGCGTCGATCTATTCAAAACCAGTCTCCACCCGTATCAAGCGCGCCGCTCGGCCACGCTGCGAAGCCGCGACACCCGGCGTCCTTCGCACGGTTTTTCTAACCGCGATTCTCGATTTGGACTCGGTTTCCCTGGTTACACAGAATCACAGACTGGTCAGGGTTGGAAGGGACCTCTGGAGATCATCTAGTCCAACCCCCCCACCAGAGCAGGGGCACCTACAGCACGTTGCACAGGACGGCGTCCAGGCGGGTTTGG
>NW_009648495.1:188762-193120 GCF_000708025.1 Charadrius vociferus | reverse complement strand
TGGCCTTCTTGGCCACCAGGGCACATTGCTGGCTCACGGGCACCCTGTTGTCCACCAGGACTCCCAGGTGCCTTTCCACAGAGCTGCTCTCCAGCAGGTCAGCCCCCAACCTGTACTGGTGCATGGGGTTATTCCTCCCCAGATGCAGTACCCTACACCTGCCCTGGTTGAACTTCATAAGGTTCCTCTCCACCCAACTCTCCAGCCTGTCCAGGTCACGCTGTAGAGCAGCACAGCCTTCCGGCGTGTCAGCCACTCCTCCCAGTTTTGTGTCATCAGCAAACTTGCTGATGGTACACTCTATCCCTTCATCCAGATCATCGATGAATATATTGAACAGGACTGGGCCCAGTACTGACCCCTGTGGGACACCACTTGTTACTGACCTCCAACCAGACTCTGCACCACTAAAAAAAAAAAAGCGGGAACCTGCCCGAGAGGGCCGGGGATTGCGTCTGTCAGTACGGGAACTGCTGCTATTGCATTAGCACCGAACCGCAGAGTCGGCTTTTTTTCCTTAAGTGCCCGGTACAGATTAATCCTCAACTAAGGCAAATTTTCTTCGCTGAACCACGAGCCTTTACAGACACCGACCATTACCGACCTCAATGTGCTCCAGTCCGGGAGAAAATAGCGTCCTTATAGCTGTAAAAGGACTTAAGTGGTAAAAGGACTCCCTGTTAAGAGTTTAACTTGAGCAGAAATGTATTTTTACACCCGGAGACTGCAAGCTACGCTACGCCCCCTGAATTTAACCTGCTGCTGAGAAACGCTACAATCCACACATTTATCCACTTGTATTTAAGCTTTGGATTTAAGACACCGCTATATTTAAAAACAATGACTAAGGAACTGTAAGTTATATGAATCTTTCATGACACCCTCTAATTAACCAGAATAGTTCCACCCACAAGCTTCGCTTCTCAAAGGGCCTCAACAATTTTTCTCTATTTTAAAATATTCCGAAGTGTCTCGCTCGTGGCAAACGGGACCTTCGCTCCGGGCTTGCCTTCGCCCCCCCCCTTCCCCGGCTGAGGCAGGACTAATGTTTGCAAACACTCGCTCACTCTTAGGAGGAGAGGAAATGGGTTCAAGTTATGTCAGACGAGGTGTAGATTGGATATCAGGAAACATTTTTTCACTGCAAGGGTTATCAAACATTGGAAGAGGCTGCCCAGGGAGGGGGGGATTCGCCATCCCTGGGGGTGGTTAAAAAAAGGGCAGATGTGGTCCTGGGGGATGTGGTTTAGAGGTGGTTTTGTCCAGGTGGGTTAATGGTTGGACTTGATGATCTTAAAGGTCCCTTCCAAGCTCAGCGATTCCGTGGTTCTGTAATTCAAAGTATTTAAGTCTGCTCCCCAAAACGGCAGAGCCGGAAGTCCTGGCAAACCCCCGGGAATTACCGCCATTCCTCTGTCGCTCAGTCAATTCCGAAACACGGTTTCCGTAGCAAATCTCAGTCCATTAGAGATCACTTAATGCACTCCACCAGGAGCGAGGGCAGGTTCGTAAAGCTACCCGAAACCACCCAGTGGGGTTTTATTGGAGTTTTTTTCTTTTTTTCTTTTTTTTTTTTTTTTAAAAAAAAAAGCAAACAGCTGCTACTCACAATAGCCAGAGGAGAAAACCCCCATTGATTTAGGGGCTGGTACTTGGCAGCTCAGCATCGCAGAGGAGATTTGTATCACTGGGAGGAAAAGCCCGACTCAAGGTCAACGTACAGCCGGTAACAACCACCGCTGCTACTTTATTTAATCATTTTTTCTTAATGTAGGAAACGAACCCCGCTCAATACCTGGGATACTCGGGAGCAGGAGAATGCTTAGCTATGAAAAATCTCTAAAGTCATCTAATATTTAACCTCACAGGACATTACTGGGGGTAATGTAGAGTTCATGCACTGGGAGCTTCTCGATGGCTCTATCCTGCCCATAGCACCGTGTTTCCAGATAACTGTTCTCAGTTCCAGTGCCTTAACCTCTACCTTCTCCCCAAAGCATTTTATTTTTTTTTTTCTTGAAATTCATTAATATTCTGCCTCTGAAGCTACACCATGGCTGTCGTGCTAAGCTTTCGGCCAGACCAGAAACCACCAACGCTCACAACACGCAACCAGTCCTGACACTGGGGCTTTGCTCCCAGTTCCTCCTTTAGATTTTGACAAAGCTCAAATTCTCTGGAGAATTATAAGAGCGGCAGTACTCGTCAATGAAAGATACGCGGGAAACGGTGGGAGGACGTTCAGAAAAGAAGAGTTGGAGAGATTTTGAAACACAATTCAGGTGAGGAAGGGCCCATGCTAAGGGGGAGTTGGGTTAGAAGCGTAAGTCAGACTCTCTGCAAGGAACCACCCACCACTTTTACCCTTCGTTCAGCTTTGAGGAAGATTTCATACTCTTCAAGTGTCAAATTTGGGGTTTCATAATCCTTTTGGCCCTCCACCATTTTTCTTTCTGAGAACATGGCAGATATCAGCAGTGAAGGTACTGCATCTGGGGAGGAATAACCCCATGCACCAGTACAGGTTGGGAGCTGACCTGCTGGAGAGCAGCTCTGGGGAAAGGGACCTGGGAGTCCTGGGGGACAACAGGATGACCATGAGCCAGCAATGTGCCCTGGTGGCCAAGAAGGCCAACGGCATCCTGGGGGGCATCAAGCAGAGTGTGGCCAGCAGGTGGAGGGAGGTCATCCTCCCCCTCTGCTCTGCCCTGGGGAGGCCACATCTGGAGCACTGTGTCCAGTTCGGGGCTCCCCGGGTCAGGAAGGACTGGGAACTGCTGGAGAGGGTCCAGCAAAGGGCTACGGAGATGATGAGGGGACTGGAACATCTCTCCTATGGAGAAAGGCTGAGGGACTTGGGTCTCTTTAGTCTAGAGAAAAGAAGATTGAGGGGGGATCTTATCAACACTGATCAATCCTTCAAGGGAGGGTGCCGGGGGGATGGGGACAGTCTGTTTCCAGTGGTGCCCAGTGACAGGACAAGAGGGAATGGGCACAAACGTGACCATGGGCAGTTCCATCTGAACCTGAGTAGGGCCTTCTCTGCCGTGAGGGCGGCAGAGCAGTGGCACAGGCTGCCCAGAGAGGTGGGGGAGTCTCCCACTCCAGAGCCATTCCAAACCCGCCTGGACGCCGTCCTGTGCCACCGCTGGAGGTGCCCCTGCTCTGGCGGGGGGTGGCACTGGGGGAGCTCCAGAGGGCCCTCCCAACCCCACCAGTCTGGGATGCTGGGATCCTGTGAAATAGCTATAAGCTCTCCCAAGTCAGACCCTGGTCCAGCTTCTGGATGGGGAGATTGGCCCATTGCCTGGAGCTTCTCGTGACCTTCCAGTGGTGAGACAGCAGCCCGTTTCACGAGGAGGAGGGTTCACATCCTCTTACCACCATTAAATGCCGTCTTTTCTTACAGGTACAGCTGACAGAAATGAGCCTGTCAGGGAAGCTGAGCGCACACAGCACATGTTTCGGTACCAACCTAAACCATTCTATGGTTAAACACAGCCGCAATCATTTCTCTGAGCTGCTGAGACATATTTGGATGCTCGTATCGTATGTCTGAACAGGAGCATTTTCCAAAGGAAGACGCAGCCGTGAGCTGAAGCGCCTGCGAAGAATCCCGGTGCCTTTCCCCGGGCTGTACCAGGTAGGAGACGGCTGCCCGGGCCGAGGCAGCGCCAATAACCAGAGCACACCAAGATCACTACATCAACACGTCACGGCTTAATACCCAATCTGCGAGCTCCCAGCCTCAGCAGATGAATCAGCCTAGTGTTTCTATTTTTGCTTCGCTCCCGAAGCTATTACTTATCCCTGCTAATGCCTTTGCTGGTGGGGTTTTTTTTTGTTTGTTGTTTTTTTTTTTTTTTCTTTTAATCTAACACAATCGTTTCTGTGCAATCCTTTGCTCTGGTTTCTAAGGCAACATCCCTTTCCAGGGTGATGAGCTACTCCTTGCCAGCATCTCCAACTAATGTGATCTCTAATTATGTGTTATTACCAATAACAATCAGTGATCGGACTGACCGGAGCCATTAGGGATACGTTGTGTCTATAAAAGCCAAAACCGTAAATCTGCAATTTATACACTCGCTCGTCTTTATGTTCATACACACACACCGCACGTTGTGCTGCTCCGCTGAACACTCACTGCGTGGAAAACACGCGGCAACACCCGCAGCCCAAAGCCTGACACTGCCTGCTGGAGTGGCACGCTGCATTTCATCTCGCAGTCCGGGAGACGCCAGGCTAACGGATAAAAAGGTGAACCAGGGTATTTAATATTCTGGTCATCACAGAATGGTTTGGGTGGGAAGGGACCATAAAGACCATCTCGTTCCACCCCCCTGCCCTGGGCAGGG
>NW_009648495.1:173286-188565 GCF_000708025.1 Charadrius vociferus | reverse complement strand
CTGGAGCCCCTTTAGGCACTGGAAGGGGCTCTGAGGTCTCCCCTTTTTGGCCTTCTCTTCTCCAGGCTGAACCCCCCCAACTCTCCCAGCCTGTCCTCCCAGCAGAGGGGCTCCAGCCCTCCCAGCATCTCCGGGGCCTCCTCTGGCCCCGCTCCACCAGGTCCATGTCTCTCCTGTGCTGAGGCCCCCGAGCTGGAGGCGGCACTGCAGGGGGGTCTCCCCAGAGCAGAGCAGAGCGCAGCAGAGGGGCACAATCCCCCCTCGCCCTGCTGACCACGCTGCTGGGGATGCAGCCCGGGACGCGGTTGGCCTTCTGGGCTGCGATCACGCATTGCCGGCTCATGGCCAGCTTGTCACCCCCCAGACCTCCTCCTCAGGGCTGCTCTCCATCCCTCCGTCCCCAGCCCGGATGGACACCGGGGGTTGCCCCGACCCGGGTGCAGGACCCTCCACTTGGCCTTGTTGAACCTCATGAGGTTGGCACAGCCCCACCTCTCAGCCTGTCCAGGTCTCTCCGGATGGCATCCCTCCCCCCCAGCGTATCCACCTCGCCATCGTGACTTTGCCCTACAGACTTAACATTTAAAAGGTGCAGAGCCGCGCAACACTCAAACACAGGCTCATGTTTTATAGGACAGAACCCCAGCGTGGTTTGGGGTGGAAGGGACCCTGAAGATCATGTAGTTCCAACCCCCTGCCCTGGGCAGGGACACCTTCAAAATCTCATTTACTTTAGAATTTACATATAATACATGAAAAATCCTAGTGATCAGCCAAAACCAGAATTAAAACGCACTCAAGAGCGCTTCCAACTCGAAACATGAGCAGCATTTGGTTATTGTAGGAGTACGTGACAGTGGAAGCTGAAAAGAGAGAAAGGAAAGTCAATGGAATGGTGCACGAGCAGTGAAGCAGCAACCTCAGCGAGGAAAGCCGAGGCTTGAAATTCAGATATCCCCGCAGAGTTAAACCTCATCACTAAGGAAACACGTTCAACCTTCTTCATCTGGCAGAATTTACAAACAGAAGTATATCTGTTTCGTTCTCAGCTTTTCTGGAAAACCAGAGCGTCAAGGATGAGCAGGAACATAAAATAAAGGAAGAACCCAAAAGTTCGGAAGTCCTTGCCAAGGACTGCAGGGTGCCAGCTCAAAGCGAGAGATGCCGCAGGAGACCGCCCAGCTAGAGAAAAAGCCGGTATCAGCGTAACACGGCACAAACCAGCGAGGGGGAAAAAAAAAAAAGGGCATACGCAGCCAGTTACAACCGTTTTGAGCAGCCTTTAAGGGAAGATGTTCAGAGCTGTGCAGTGATTCAACAAAAGACGAAGAGGCCTCTGAAGAGCCGGTCTCTGCCAGGTACAGACCTGCAAAAGTGTCCTCCAGGCTCGACTCACCTTCTAATCACGGATAGAACCGACACCTCAACCCAACTTTCTGTTAAAGCAGAATCAAATACGAACACTCGAGTGCAAAAATTGAGGGGGAAAGCAGGTAACAGCGAAGTTCTGCTGCTGCTTCATAAACACGTTTAGTTCTGACGTGAGAACTGGCTGGGGCCAGTGTTCGGCTTTCGTTTCTCTCATATACCTACCCAGGATAATCCATCTTAATCAATGAGTCGATGTTATTCTGTCCATTTCAAAAGCGTTATTAAAGTACCGCTGTTATATTATGAGGTCCTTGTCCACGAGTGTGTTTGCGGCGATGATTCGGGGAAAGATGGATTAATTACGCATCCACCCAAGTCCACCGCCCCACCGCCTTCCTGCAGCCGACGAGCTCCTATATTAGACAAACCCAATTACAGCTCGGGGTCCCACAGGAGAATGACAGACATTATATGAATGAAAGGTTACTGGGGAAATGCTCAACCGACTTAACATTGTAGTGACACCAGGACAATGGAAACCAGTCAGGAAAAGAAAACATGGAGAGAAAGGGCTTCGTTGCGGCTGTAGAAGAAGAGCAAATACTGTAATTAAGCGGGGATGGCATTTCTTTCTTTTCAACGCATCTTATTGACACACAAGGGATTTAGAGCTGTCATATTGAGAAATATGTACCGTATTACACACGGCGATCGTGCCAGCGCGCCGCAAAGACAGCTTGTCATCGGCTCAGCTGACCGGCCGGGCGCTGGAAGGACGCCCACAGAAGGCAGCGCCAGAGATCGCCGACGGGAGCTTCGGAGGGAAAGTCAGCATTAGATGATCCCTTCAACAGACCCCGCCAGTCCGTGCTCGGGAGGGTAATTCAGACCCGTAGCTGGCTAAACCACACCGCGGTTACACAATAAGCTCTTCGCTCTGCCCGCACCGAAGCCCCCGGCACGAAGTACCAGAGCACCACCGTAACAGCCACACGTGAAGAGAGCCCTTTCCCGAAGAGCTTCCGCACATCAAAAACCATAAGAAGACAAAAACCCCCAAAACACTGAAAGAAATTAACTACTTTTTTTTTTTTTTTTAAATAGACTGTTCTTCAAGGACAGGCTGGAGAAAGAAAATCTTTTCAAAGTCTTGATGTTGAAATACAGCTTGAGGGAAGAGGGATGTCAGCAGTAAATCTGAATCAAAGGGCTCAACGCGGGATGAAGGAAACCCCTCCATCACTCCCCCCGTTAACCCTTCCTCAGCCCCGCGTCGGCCAGGGCACCCGCCTGGAAGTACACGTTTTAGGACCTCGCTTTTTATAAGTAATTCCCAGTTTTAGCTTTAACTTCCACGCAAGCAGCAGCGTAAAAGCTCAGTCGCATTTTCAAGGCTGACAATGTCTGAGATGTTTTGGTTATCATCTCAGCCGCCTCCTGACATCGAAAGGCATAAAATAGTGTTCCAGCAGAATCTAGGGCAGTTCTTACAACGGCAACAACAAAAACGAGATGCTGCAATAAATCCCCAAAAGATGGGGAAGGGATGAGATTCAAATTGCACGAAGAGCCCTACAGCCAACATTTCTTAACTTTAAGCCGCAAAGTCAAAATTAGGAAAAAAAAAGTAAAATTCTAGAAGTTTGCAGGCTTAGTTTATAAGAGATACAGACAACTTCCGTCAGGGAGAGGAATGTGCAGCATCCCAGTTGCCATGGCTCCCTTGGGAGCCGTATCACAAAGCTCCTACCTATTTTAGCCGTACATACAGGAGCCGATCCATTTCGGAAACCATCCTGCTATTCTAGAACGCGCGGTGTCGGAGAGGGGAGCCCGGCTCAAGAGATTTCCGTTACTAAACTTCAAGCAGAAGATCCTCCAAGGTATCGACACGTGTTATTCTGATAGGAGGTCACCGACCGCCCACCGCAAGGGAAAATAGCTGATTTGGGCGGATATTAGATGTTGCGGAGTATGAGCTGCACAGGTTCTGCCTGACAAACGTAGATGACGCGATGGGCACGTTCTGGTGGCAGGTAAAAACATGAAACCTTTGAGCAGTGAACTGTCATCTTCACAGGAGGATGAACCGGCACGTACAAGGTCTGTACGGCCCACGGCCCCATCAACTCAGTGAAATCTGGGCTATGACCATTACAGCGATCTCCTGGATCGCTCCTCCGTCCCGTAAACACACACATTCATGTTCACAGTCTGGAAATCTCAACACCTTCCCTTCCTTCATTTCTGCTTTTAACCTGTGTTCAACCGACGCGTGAATTCCCTTGTTTCAGCCTCGGGTCCCGCCTAAGGCATTTCCACACCAGCGGTGCCAACTTAGGGATGCCGTCCGCGTTTTGCTGGTGTTTCGCAACTCACTGAGCAGCGACTTCGTCAGGGGTCGGGCAGCGGACGGAAGGAGAGACAAAAGCCTCGCTAACGCCGCTGGACGGCAGAGCAAATCTTGCTTCCCTGTTCCTACCAGCTCGACGGCAACGTGGGCTTCGTCCCTCAGCCCAGATGTTGCGCGGTCCCCGCCACCAGCGCCCCTCCGCAGCCCCGCGCCCCACAGCGCTCGGCTTTAAACCGCCGCAGGAACACGTCAACCGACGCCGCCAAAACCGAACTCCATCACTCAGAGCTGCTCTTAAAACCACAGCCGCCAGCCTACGAAGCGCCGAAAGGATGAACGCGAGTGAATATCATTAAAGCCCTGTGCAAACTTCGGCCCGACTCACTCAGGCGCTGACGTGCTACTCCGCACCAGGAGTCCTTCAACTCCGCGCAGGCGTTACCTGGGCAAAACATTCAGGGGGAGCTTTTCTTTTTTGCACGGATCTGCTACTAAAATTCTGCTCCCAGTTCGCAAAGGAAAATAAAGACTTCTGGCAGACAAGGGAAAGGCTTTAAAGATTATTTTTTTCGAAAAGAAAAAAAAAAAAAAAAAAAGAGATGCTGCCTTTAGCTTTCCCTTTATTTTGTAGCATCATGCACCAAAGAACATTACTTCTGCAGGCACAAGTTCATGCAGAGAACACCACTTCCACTAAAATAGAACTACTTCAGGTTATGCAACGCTCATTAAAATTACAAAACCTCTCAAAAACCTGACCAGCATGTTAAGGCGCACTTGAGCTCTCCGTTTGTTAAGTTAGCGGCTGCATCATGCAAACCGGCAGCGGAGGAACTCCACAGAAATAGGAACAGCACCAAACTTTCATGCCTGACGACAAGGCAAAAACCTCCCAGCTCCTACGGGCAGGGCGAGACCTCCCCAGCCCCCTCCAGCGGGGTGCAACCCTCCGAGAAGCCGCCAGTCCTCGCTGAGGAAGGTGCAGAACGAGAAGCGCGAGGGCGGTTTTATATTCCGTCTGTAGCCATACCGCATTCTCCGTTTCCAACCTCCCACCGACTCCATTAAATTCGATCAAATGAGTTCCATCTCCTTTCCTATGAGTAGAGGGATCTTGTTCCCCAGTCCAAACCACCTCCCAGGTCATCCACAGCCCCCAGAGAGATGAAGTCTTAAAATCTCTGTCAGTCCCGCTATTGCTTTCTTAAAACTCTGGTTTAGTCAAGATTATTAATCTAGAAGGAAGCGTGTTTTCTAGACGTAGGAGTTCGAGGTAGCTTAAGATAAAGCCCCGAACCTGTCGCGGGAGGAAGAGCAGATGGGTGCAGTCCGCCGGAGGTCGGATTAAAACCCAACCCAGACCCAACCCTGCACCATCGAGAACATTCCCGACCACGGGACCACGCCAGGGGCACACGGCGCCGCTCAGCCATCACGACGCTTCACTGTCGCATCGCAGGTGAAGGTCGCTTTCCATCGCGGATGCCAAGAAGCTACCGTGACTTTACACCCCAAAGGGCAAGTTTACTTAAATACTCTACAATATCGATGTAAAATTAACTCTGAATGGTTAAAAACAAATAAATAAATAGGAGTTCTGGAACTTAGACCAAGCTGTCAGTCCTTCAAACTCTGGGAATTAGCGCTGTGAGACAGGCAAGCAGAACCAACAGCCTTTTAACATCAGCCAAAAAACCAGTCATGCCACACTCGCTTGTGCCACGTAGGATTAACGCTTACGTATTCATGCCAACGCACTGACAAATAGCAAGGTCTTGCACGCAAGCTGTCTGGATTACGGCTGCGAGCTCACATCGCAAACACACACCTTTTTCGTGCCTCTGAGGCCGGTTCATACCGGTGGGTTTCAGCTGCCTTTGTTTCTCTCGCTCCGGAGCGGCAGGCCGGGCTGGCACAGCGGGCACCCCTCTTGACTTGGTGGGTCTCATGTAGCCTTTCATCTGCCCCGCTGCTTTAACTCTCTCTTTCTTTGTCTCCTTCACAGCTTTTTCTTCACATTCTTCTTCTTTTCCTTCAGTCGCGTCTTCAGGTTTGGTTGCTGCAGGCTTCCACGCCGCGGCATCCTTCAGGTGAGCTTCCCCGCCGTGAGCAGCATCCTCCGCCGCGGGCTGAGAACGACCTTTATCGTCGTTTTTGGGACTCATTTGGGGGGTTTGGGCGGCCGTCAGGTTTAAAGCAGCAACCTCTGCTGCAGCCGCTTCCTTGTCCTCTAACTGCTCACCCTTCCCACCTCCGTCCAGCTCGGCCTCTTCAGCTTTATCCTCCACCCAGGCCTCCGCCTGGCTGGCTGCTGCCGCTGCGAGTCCCAGGGCAACGCACCCGGCGTCCTTCTCTCCAGAAGAGACGGTGGCTCCGAGTTTCTCTGTCCCTTTGGCCCCTACAGGAGCCGGTTTATCTTTTGAATGGGCCACCATCTGAGGAAGGTCGGAGGAAGCGCCGTCAGTGTTTTGCTTTTTATCAGCGGTTCTTATTTCTTTATCATCCACCTTCGCCGCAGGAGAAAGGTCAACCTCGTCCTTCTTCGGTTTACCGTCATGTTGAGCTGAACGTTCCGCAGAAAGCGGTTTACCCGCCTCGCGCCCACCCTGGGAACCAGCCGCTTTGGCTTTACCCTCCTTCTTCACGCCTTCTTTTCCGGGCTCTGTGTCCCCCAGGCTGATGGGTTGCTCGCGAGGTTTCTGCGCCCGGATCTCCTTCTTCGCAGCGGCCCCAGGCTCTCCGCCGCTCTCCTCTGCCACCCCTTCAGGAGGAGGACGCCCCTCGCTTCTCACACCCCAACCTGCCCGCTTCGGGAAGCCGGAGGAGACATTGCCAGCGTTATCAGAGCCAACTCCCGCCGGCTCGGCAGAGGATTCCAAGTCGCTTCCTCCATTATCCCAAAGCATTTGAGGGCCAACGGGAAAGTTTTTAATATTTCTGTTTTCATCTACAAAATCCGTGTCTTCCATTGCGTATTCCATCGCAGGTCCCACGGGAGGCTGCACTTCTCTCCTGTTCACTTTTGGCTCAAGAACAGGCTGCTCAGAGGCATTTTTAGCCTTTTTATTACTTCCATCATAACTCCTCTTTTTAGATCTGTCAGCAACTGTGGCCAAAGCGTGATCTGCCACTGCTGGATGCTCTGGGATAGGAAGCCCACCGGAAAGCCTGAGACTCTCCGCTTCAGATTTGTCAGCTGTCTCCCCGTCACGAGGAGGAAACACCTCTGCGCCTGCTTTCTGCGCCAGAAAACGTGGCTGCTGCAAGTTGCCCTCCACCTTTTTGCGTTTCTCTTTATCACTTGTGTGCGATTTTCCTGGTTCCAGAGGTACGGCAGGAGCTTGCGCTTCAGCAGCACCAGTTAGGTCACCTGGCGCACTCGCTGACGTACCGGAATCAGTCTCTTTGCCTTTAGCAAAAGTCTGAGTTTGTTTAATGCTTCCCACCTCTTCACCTACTGCACGGATGTCATCTGCACCCCGTATGGAGCGCTCAAGACTATTCTCAGCCTTTTTGCCTTTCACATCTCTACTGTTTTCCTTAGGCGCGTCCATCACCAGTTCCCCGGTGGGACCACGTGCCAGAGCCACGTCTGCCCTCTGCTCTGGGAGAGGCTCGGATCTATCTAGTTCCTTACCTTTATTCACGGGCCAGTTCTCTTTAGCATTGACTATTTCTGGCTCTGCTGTCTCTATTTTATGACCCGAAAAAAACAGCTGATTCGAGAAACTTCTTCTATCGCCACTCTGTATCCCGGCCTTTTCCAGCACCTCTTTGGTTATACCTGTCAGATTCTCCAGCGAAAGCTCTCGCTCAAAACCGGACATCTCATCTTTCTCAAAGGCCGTTCCTTTTGTGCTGCCACCTACCTTCTCTTTGCTTGGAGAACTGCTTGTTTCCACCCCCGAGTCCAGGACGGCTGCCCGCCCCAAAGGACTTTTTTCAGTTTTCTTTCTTTTCCCATCGCTACACCTCTTTCTAGCTTTGTCTGCCACCGCCGCGGCATCAGAACGTACCGCAACCGCTTCACTTGCGGGAGCGGTTTCAGCCTCTTTGCCTTTAGTCAGCAAATCCACCTCCTCCGTTTTGCTGATCGTGTCAGCCACAGCGAGATGCTTTGCGTCCTCTCTCCCGCTCCCCAGCGGGACCCGCTGGACTAAAGCACCCAAATCAGCTCTTTCCTTTTTTCCTACGCTTTCTTTAGGCTTCTCTGTCACCAGTTCGATTGACCTTTGCATTTTAGTGACATCTGATGTGCTCTCCTGAAAACACTCAGCAGTAACGCAGCCCCTCTCTCTGCCTTTATCGCTAACACTGACTTCCTTCGTTTTACCAGTTGCATCAGGAAAACTGCTTGGCTCCACCTTATTCTCAAGAAAAGGCTGCTGGAAAAAACTTCTTTCACCCTTTTTACTTCTTCCATCGCTACCTCTTTTTTTTGGCTTGTCTGCAGGGTAAGCACGTGTAACGCTCACTGACGGCTGCCCTCCCGCAGCCAAACCTCTGCCTTTATCAGGGGAAGTTGCTTCTTTTATAGCCTCATCTGTCCTCACTCCATCACGAAATTTGCCTACATCCTCCGAAAGCATCATCTGCTCTGAGAAGCTTTTGATTTTTTTTACTTTCCCTTCGCCGCGCTTTTTTTTAGGTCTGTCCACCCCATGTGCGATATCGGCATCTTTTCCAGTCTGCTGCTCTAACGCAGTAAATCCTTTCCCTTTGTTTTTATCAGGGGAATCTGCTACCGTCGCTCTGTCCGCTGCTTCAGCGGAGGCGGGAGGGTGAGCGGCATCACACTTCGCCGGCAGAAGAAACGGCTGCTCTGAAAAACCGTCGGCCTGCCTGCTCCGCAAAGCGGCAGCTTCCTCGGGTTCGGGTAAAACCAGCGGCGTAGCAAGCATTTCACTGCTGTCTCTTGGAGTCTCCAGTACTCCCTCCGAAGTACTAAAGTCAACAGCCACGTGCTGCGTGGAGGCCACTGGTTTAGTTTCCTCGGCTGCCTTTGGCTCGTTAGGAAGCTCGCGGGAGGGGGCCGCAGGCTGCCGGAGGGATTTGCTTTCAACCCCTTTGCTTTTTTCACAACTACCTCTTTTCTTTGCTGCTTCTTCCCGGCACCCACTGGAAGTCTGAAGCTCAGGATGGACGGTGGCACTGAACGCTTCACGCCCGGGAGACGCGGATTTACCCTCCTTATCTTTATCAGAAAGGAGCAATTCTGAAGGTTTGGTCTCTAAAGCAGTTTCTACTTTGCTTAGATTGATCGCTTCTGAAAGAGACGGCGTCAGGTCAGCGCGTTTGGACCCCTTAAACTCCCTCTTCTCATTTTTATCAAGAAAATCGCTTTCCGTAGGTTTGGTTGGCACCTTTGCTGTAACGGATTCCCCCACCGTCGTCTTGCCTACCTGCTCCAAGGGAACCTCTTTTCTTTTGCCTTTAGATTCTCTCCTTTCTTCTCTTTTCACACCGTCTCCGTTTTTTGCACCCAAGAGAGATTCTAACGGCACGTTGGGTCTCTGGGCCTGCCGTCCTGGTGCTGGCGCTGAGAAGGCATTTTGCTCATCCAGGACGTGACCTCCAGGTATGGTTTGAGCGTCCTCTGGCATACCTGGAGCTCTGCAGTACGGCAGTACGGGACAGACATCTGGTTTTTGCAATTCAACAGCAAATGGGGAATTTCTAGGAGCTTTCGAGACTACATTTTCGTCCCAGAACGCCATAGCTCTTGGCAGCTGGTTTCTCTTCTGTTTTGGTTTCTTTTTCTTCTTCTTCACAACGGCCAGAGAACCTTCCAAATCCCAGCTCTCCCTCGGGGCGTCTCTGAAGCTCTCCACAAACTCCGACAGCACACGGGGCGGCTGCTCAGTTGCCTTTTTATGCGAAACCCCAGTGCGAGGGGATGTCGCGGCAACGCATCCAAGTTCCGCTACGGAACAGGGGTCTACTTTTGCGTCAGTGCTCTTCTGTTGTGGGAAACCTATCGGCCGTTCCTCTGGTACATCTGCAATAGGCACTGGTGCAGGTTTTGCTCTGCCAAACCTGCGTTCACTCGATTTGTTAGCTTGCCTTATTTGTGCAGTAGGTAGACCTGGAATACAGGAAGCCTGCTCAAACATCGAAGCAACTATTTGGTTGTGGGTTTTTTTTTTTAAAAATATAAAATATATATATACACTACATATGTGATTTTAGCCATCTAAAACAGTCCGTACAGTCATATATGCAGAATTTTCCAGCACTGGTATCACACTAATTCTAAATCCACCTCAGCAGGGCTGGGATAGACATTTACACGCAAACCCTATTTAAACTACTACCGATAAATATGTCAATGCTATTTAAAAATACCTAATTCCTGATACATGCTCTTACCCCACCGAAAAGCAACAGTTCTTGTAAGGACATGCTATCTCTTTTTAAAAATGCATTAAGGATCCATTTTCCCTTAGCAAGACAAGAAAACAGATCTACTTTTTACATCCCTAACCGGCATCCTTCCGAAACGTGAAAAATAAAAGTTAAGCGGAAAGATGAGACCAGGGAAGAGAGAAGGGGCATAACGGGGAAGGGGGAGCAAAAGAGCCCAAGTTTCCCCCAGCACCCACGGTGGAAGCGGTGGAAGGCAGAACCTCCGTAACAGAAGTCATTTGCTGCACCCCGTTAGCGGCAGCACGAGGTTTCCCTAGCTACAAGCCACCCGTTTTAGAGAGAGCGTCAGTCGTTTGTCAGTTAGCCCTGGCCCCCAAATCAGCCTCCGGTCACCGGCACTGGCAATAACAGCTCGATGGAGGGGCTGCGTTAGCGGAGCAGGAAAAGAAATTACGTTTTCCTTTGGTAATTACAAAACTCGATTTGGAAGGAGGTCTTCACCAGGCATATTGTAATAAGAATTAATGGTCCTTTTTAATACCAAAAAAAAAAAAGGTGGTGAGCTTTTAAATTCTACAGCAGAAAAGATAAGCCAGTCCCAGCGATAAAAGTACTCGTAGCACCCATGTTCCGGCTTTAAGTCCGGTGAACGCGGAGGGGAAAAGGCTATTTAAGAGGGCAGGGATTAGAGGCAGAGCGTGAGCAGAACCACTGCCGAATGCGAAGAACGGCACAGCTGCTTGGTGCAAAAAAGATCTCTGCTTGCTCAAGTGGCAACGCAGGCGGTAGGAAAAGGTGAAGAGTTCACAGAGGATTTTTCCATCGTAAAATTGAATTATGATTCTTATTCTACCTGTGGGCTCTTGCGGGGATTTTTCTTGCTGAGGTTCTGCATGTTGGACGTGGTTGTGTTCAGCCTCCTCCTTTCGTTTCTCTGTAACAGCAACGTCCTCAGCAGTAACAGATTTTTCTGGAGGGAGGTCTTTATTTTCTAGTGCAACAGCTTCTTTGGCTTCTACTGGAACTGAAAAATGAAAAACATGAACAGAATGCTTCAGCTCGTGCGAACACAGGCAACCTGCAGTTTCAAAGCAAGCCCTCGGAAGAGGTTTAGGTTTTATTTTCATTTTTAAGAGGGACGGATTTTATAAGATACAGCAGTCTGCTATGCATTGTCTCCTCACAATCCTGTTTTCAGCAGCGGTTTCTTATTTCGGCAGACACGCCAAGGTGGAGGTAAAGCCTGAAGCAAAGACTGTCTTGGGGCTTAAGCACAGGGTGAGGGGTTTGGGGGTTGGTTTTTTTTTTTCCACCCTTCTTTGTAGTCAACCAAATTCACACCATACTACTGGAATTCAAATCCAGAATATACTCTGTTATCCGTCTGGAGTCCCTGCCTAATGCTAATCATCCAGTATTCATATATACCTTAGAATATATTCATGAAGACACTACAAAATTCCTAGCTACACATAATTATAGCAAGTTTTAATTTGTAAGACATAATTACATTGCAGAACAGTTCTACATATAATTAATTTTATTTAAATTTTAATTAGAAATAAAAAATTATGACAGACATCGGTATAACTACGGACGAGGAAGAAAAAGACAAGTTACATGATGGTAATTTCAAATGTGAAGACCATCATCTATTTATAACAGTCCCCATGTTTGCACACACTAATAACCTTCTTGAAATTAAACCTCTCTTGCTCTGTCCTTGATAAGGAGAGGAGAACAGCATCTGCGAGGAAGGCCGGTCGGTACTGGGACCAGTGCTGTTCACCATCTTTGCTGGTGACACGGACAGTGGGATGGAGCGCACCCTCAGCAAGTTTGCCGATGACACCAAGCTGTGTGGCGAGGTAGACACGCTGGAGGGGAGGGATGCCATCCAGAGGGACCTGGACAGGCTGGAGAGGTGGGCCCAAGCCAACCTCATGAAGTTCAACAAGGCCAAGTGCAAGGTCCTACAGCTGGGTCGGGGCAATCCCAGGCACAACTCCAGGCTGGGTGGGGAATGGCTGGAGAGCAGCCCTGAGGAGAAGGACCTGGGGGTGCTGATGGACCAGAAGCTCAGCATGAGCCAGCAATGTGAAGGACATGGACCTGGTGGAGCGGGGCCAGAGGAGGCCCCGGAGATGCTGGGAGGGCTGGAGACCCTCTGCTGGGAGGACAGGCTGGGAGAGTTGGGGGGGGTCAGCCTGGAGAAGAGAAGGCCAAAAAGGGGAGAGCTCAGAGCCCCTTCCAGTGCCTGAAGGGGCTCCAGGAGAGCTGGGGGGGACTCTGGACCAAGGAGCAGAACCACAGGATGAAGGGGAACAGTTTTACACTGAAAGAGGGGAGATTGAGATGAGATCTGAGGAAGAAATTGTTGATTGTGAGGGCGGTGATCCCCTGGGGCAGGTTGCCCCGAGAAGCTGTGGCTGCCCCATCCCTGGAGGTGTTCAAGGCCAGGTTGGACGGGGCTTGGAGCAACCTGGGCTGGGGGAAGGTGGCCCTGCCCAGGGCAGGGGGGTGGACTAGATGATCTTCAAGGTCCCTTCCGACCCAAACCATTCTGTGATTCTATGACTTAGGTGGTGGGGCTGAATTAGCCAAGAGCAAAGTGCTGGTTCCAGTTTTATACCGTGCTTTGTCTTTCTCACCTGCTGGTTCTGAAAGATGGTTCGTCTGCTCTGGAAGATGCTCTTCGTGGTTGCTAGGAGGTGGTCTGCCATCTTCAGCTTTCTCTAAATGGTCAACAGAAGCTTCTGGGACTTTTGATTCTTGCTCCACATTTGCAGTTGCTTCTGAAAACGGAATGGAAAGAATCAAAATTTATATTATTTTTATTTTAGATCAGATTAAGCAAGATAGAAATCACTTCCTCACCTAATTCCAACCTTCCACAAGAAACTAAAGGTTTTCAGTTTCTACCAGCTCTCCCCTCCTGAAAGCTGTGTTCTGCTAAAGCAAATCTTCCTGTATTGTCCCATATCGACTCTTTCATTCACCCACCTACACCTCTGTTACTACATTCTCGTAGGGATTTTTTTGTTAAAACTTCTCTTTTCTGAAATTTATTCCTATCCTTAAACTAAAGAGTATTTGAAGGTAAGAAAGAAAATATCCCATTCCAACTCCTTCCACAATCAATGCACATGTACCGCCTCTGTCCGGTACCATTTGCTTTATTTTGACAGTAATTTTCTCTCCAGAAGGACAGTGGCCTTTGAGAAACCTGTGCAGCACAGAAAACCTATTATCCAACACATGAAAAAAAACAAAACGCCTGCCAAGTGGGGAGAAAAAAAAATGAAGATATTCTAGTTTTCTATTTTTAAGTGAAAAATCCTCATGAAGCACTTCCTCTGTCTGTCGTCCTGACAGCAGAACGGAGCTCTGCTGCAGATGTTTTGTGCAAGGCACACCATAAGCCTTACTACTAATAAAATACGCTTTTCCTTTGACAGTCTTAGGACAATCGTGCACCTGTGTGGCCATCACTACGTGCTACCAGCGCTGTGCCAACTTAACAGTGGACTTCTCACACCGCTCGCCGTGCTATTCCAAGCCCGAACGAAGCTCTCGGGCGTAGGCGCTCACCTGCAGGAGGTTTGTCGAAGGGTGACTTGTCTTGCTCAACAGAAGACTCGGATGTCATCAGCTCTTCGGATGCTGCAACCTTGGTGTCAGCTGCCACTGCAGACTTCGCTTCTGCAGCGGCAAACCCAGAGTCCATGGCAGGAAGAGGCTTGGCTTCTGCCACGGGAGCAAACCCAGAATCCACAGCATGATGACGGTTGACTTCTGCTGGAAGTGCAAACTCTGCATCCGCTGCTGGGGCAAACTCGGAATCCACAGCATGATGAAATTGAGTATCTGCTGCCGCCGGGGCAAACTCAGAATACACAGCATGGTGAGATTCCGCATCGGCTGCTGGGGCAAACGCCAAATCCACAGCCTGGTGAGATTCCACATTTGCTGTTGGGGCAAACGCCAAATCCACAGCCTGGTGAGATTCCACATCTGCTGCTGGGGCAAACGCCAGATCCATAGCCTGGTGAGACTCCACATCTGCTGCTGGGGCAAACGCCAAATCCACAGCCTGGTGAGACTCCACATCTGCTGCTGGGGCAAACCCTGCATCTTCTGCTGGGGCAAACTCTAAATCCATAGCATAATGGGACGTAGCGTCTGCCGCTGGGGCGAAGCCAGTATCTGCCGCTGGGGCGGACGCAGCATTGACAGGAGGCTTGGCTTCTGGTGCAGGAGCAAACCCAACATCCACGGCCTGAAAAGGGTTGGCTTCTGCTGCAGGTGCAAACCCGGCATCCAGAGCCTGAGGAGGCTGGGCGTCTCCTGCGAGAAGGGACCCGGCGTTTTCTGCAGAAACGGACGTGACATCCCAGGCAGGAACACACGCTGCATCTGCTACAGAAACACGGAAAGCAACAACAACAAAAAAAGCATATGATTACCTGACAGTGTGGTTTTAGTACTAAAGATGGGCCTTTCGCTCCCTGTTTGTCTTCTTGTCTTTGAGCATCGCTTGTTGCCCCGGTTACACCTGCAGACTCAAGTTGTACCAGTCCTTATGACACCCCTCAATGCACCCAAGCGCTTGTCCTACCACAGCCCCGTGTGCCCGCCTTTGTATCCTGGACTACAGCGTTAGACATCCCTCTGCTCCTAACATACCTCAGCCAAGAATCACAGAATCACAGAATGGTCAGGGTTGGAAGGGACCTCTGGAGATCATCTAGTCCAACCCCCCCGCCAGAGCAGGGGCACCTACAACAGGTTGCACAGGACAGCGTCCAGGCGGGTTTGGAATGTCTCCAGAGTGGGAGACTCCCCCACCTCTCTGGGCAGCCTGTGCCACTGCTCCACTACCCTCAAAGTAAAGAAGTTCTTCCTCATGTTAAGATGGAACTTCCTATGTTCAAGTTTATGCCCATTACCCCTCGTCCTGTCATTGGGCACCACTGAAAAAAGACTACTCCCATCCCCCTGGCATCCTCCCGTTAAGTATTTGTGAGTATTAATAAGATCCCCCCTCAATCTTCTTTTCTCTAGACTAAAGAGACCCAAGTCCCTCAGCCTTTCTCCATAGGAGAGATGCTCCAGTCCCCTCAGCATCTCCGTAGCCCTTTGCTGGACCCTCTCCAGCAGTTCCCTATCCTTTTTGACCCGGGCAGCCC
>NW_009648495.1:170761-173158 GCF_000708025.1 Charadrius vociferus | reverse complement strand
ACCCTACACCTGCCCTGGTTGAACTTCATCAGGTTCCTCTCCACCCAACTCTCCAGCCTGTCCAGGTCACGCTGTAGAGCAGCACAGCCTTCCGGCGTGTCAGCCACTCCTCCCAGTTTTGTGTCATCAGCAAACTTGCTGATGGTACACTCTATCCCTTCATCCAGATCATTGATGAATATATTGAACAGGACTGGGCCCAGTACTGACCCCTGAGGGACACCACTCGTTACTGACCTCCAACCAGACTCTGCACCACTAACCACAACCCTCTGAGCTCTCTCTGTCAGCCAGATAGAGATGCACCGTTTTCGTTTAAAAACCTCCCGATACTCCGCAGCTGGCAAGAGCCCGGAGCTGCTGGACCCACCGCGAGCAACGCGCTCCCGCAGAACATACGCAGGAATCAGGAGGGGGTTCTCCTATATAGCGGGACACAAACTTCAGGTGTCACCCTCCCAAGCCCAGCGTATATTCCACGTGTATGTCTTTATGAGCCCAGCGGGTATGTATTCCAACAGCAGAAAAAGTCCCCATATGTTCCAGAGCCATACGCGCTTCACTTTAAATATGGTTTCTGGTGTTCCCGGGCGGTACAGCGCTGCAACGTGAGCGGAAGCACCGGCGCTCTTGACACAAAAGGCACTGCCGTCCCGTGAATCACCAGCTGCCCTTTATTCTTTCATCCCCAACTTGGCCTCCTTCATTTTTTACATAATATCTGCTAAATACTGAGCTGTTAGTTTCAAAATAACATTTGTCGGTTCACAGTACAATCAAACCTCAGCATTCAAGTTAACATTTTCATAAGATCCCCTCAAAGGAGGTTTTTTTTTTCCCCGTCAGCTTTAGTTTAGCATTGCAGCTGTCCAGAGGCAAGTTTTCACAAATTAATCAAAAGCCAGGAGCACTAGATTTCTCTTCTGCAGCTATTAATTTCAGCAGCCCCAAGCGCTACCCATACTCCGTGTAATGCGGCACAGTGACCTCAACATCTCAGACACATTGCCGAGCAGACGTGAAAGAAAAACCCCCAAAACATTTCTACTGAGAGTTTGAGTCACATCTAAAAATCTCTTCCCCAAACAACGGAAATATTAAATATTAAATGGAAATATTAAATCTTAAATTAGATACTTAACAAACTGAAAAAGGAACAACATTAGAAAAATGGAAGAAGTCCTTTTTAAAATAGCATTTCAGGATCCATTTAGGTAAAACCAATATTCCAGCGAACCAACCCAAAAAGATCCATTATGTACCAGCCCTCACTTGGGTTCGCCTTTTTTTTTTTTTTTTCTCAGTGATATCCTGATCCTCTCCAAAATAAAATTTACAGATTGTGATTTTACAGAAGAATAAGACAGTAAAGAAATGGATATTGGAAGTAGTATGGATGCTCCCGGGTGAATCACGGGAAGTACTGGAACAGAGTATAAAGAAAGTGGACAAAGGCTGGTGCAAAACGTACCACGGGTTTGAAGCTGTATACAAATACCTTAAAAACTCTGTTTTAAAGAAAGTCTTCAAAATAAAGTCTTTAAAGAAAGTCTCTTTAAAGAAAGTCTTTAAAACAGAGAGCTTTTAAGATATTTATATGTAGATTCAGACTCATGGTATAACCACGATATTGACACACCTTATCATTTTTCTGAAGCAAAAATTTTGAGAAAGTAAAGACCGATTAAATCAGTTACTGGACTGTGACACAAGAGGTGAGAAGTCGAGTAAAAGTTGAGTTCTCCCCAACGCAATTCAGGTATTATAAACCTTTAGCCACGTGGAATTCGTTAATACCTCACCGCCTTTCCTTCAGAAGAGGCGATCCCCCGTCCTCCCACCGTTACAGCTCGCCCATCAAGGGCCCAAACCCAGCACTGCTCTTCAGACTGGGGCAACTCTACCTGACGCGGCACCTTTTGGTCCATCAGCAGCTTCAGCGTCTCCGGGGGATGCCGCTGCTGCAGCAGGAAGGAAGCCAGGAGCCGGCGCTGCAGGGCTTTCCGGCAGATGCGCCTTGATTGCTTCACTCGCTGTGGGGGGCACTGGGGATATAGAACAAAATTGGATTAAGCACTGGGATCTTAGCGAACTCTTACTCTCTGGCTGACAGATAGAGCTCAGAGGGTTGTGGTTAGTGGTGCAGAGTCTGGTTGGAGGTCAGTAACAAGTGGTGTCCCTCAGGGGTCAGTACTGGGTCCAGTCCTGTTCAATATATTCATCAATGACCTGGATGAAGGGATAGAGTGTACCATCAGCAAGTTTGCTGATGACACAAAACTGGGAGGAGTGGCTGACACGCCGGAAGGCTGTGCTGCTCTACAGCGTGACCTGGACAGGCTGGAGAGTTGGGTGGAGAGGAACCTTATGAAGTTCAACCAGGGCAGGTGTAGGGTG
>NW_009648495.1:165901-170659 GCF_000708025.1 Charadrius vociferus | reverse complement strand
TGTGATTTTACAGAAGAATAAGACAGTAAAGAAATGGATATTGGAAGTAGTATGGATGCTCCCGGGTGAATCACGGGAAGTACTGGAACAGAGTATAAAGAAAGTGGACAAAGGCTGGTGCAAAACGTACCACGGGTTTGAAGCTGTATACAAATACCTTAAAAACTCTGTTTTAAAGAAAGTCTTCAAAATAAAGTCTTTAAAGAAAGTCTCTTTAAAGAAAGTCTTTAAAACAGAGAGCTTTTAAGATATTTATATGTAGATTCAGACTCATGGTATAACCACGATATTGACACACCTTATCATTTTTCTGAAGCAAAAATTTTGAGAAAGTGAAGACCGATTAAATCAGTTACTGGACTGTGACACAAGAGGTGAGAAGTCGAGTAAAAGTTGAGTTCTCCCCAACGCAATTCAGGTATTATAAACCTTTAGCCACGTGGAATTCGTTAATACCTCACCGCCTTTCCTTCAGAAGAGGCGATCCCCCGTCCTCCCACCGTTACAGCTCGCCCATCAAGGGCCCAAACCCAGCACTGCTCTTCAGACTGGGGCAACTCTACCTGACGCGGCACCTTTTGGTCCATCAGCAGCTTCAGCGTCTCCGGGGGATGCCGTTGCGGCAGCAGGAAGGAAGCCAGGAGCCGGCGCTGCAGGGCTTTCCGGCAGATGCGCCTTGATTGCTTCACTCGCTGTGGGGGGCACTGGGGATATAGAACAAAATTGGATTAAGCACTGCGATCTTGGCGAACTCTTCTGGAGTCGCCAGGATGCGACTCCCCCTCCCAAGGCGCCGCCTGTAGCAGAGCACAATCGGGTTTTACTGTCGGTTTTCAGAAGGTTAGTTTGTGCAATACCTAGAAAAAACACTACCTCACCATGAGCCGGCAATGCGCGATCGCAGCCCAGAAGGCCAACCGGATCCTGGGCTGCATCAGAAGAAGTGTGGCCAGCAGGGCGAGGGGGGATTGTGCCCCTCTACTCTGCTCTGGGGAGACCCCACATGCAGTGCTGCCTCCAGCTCTGGAGTCCTCAACATAGGAAAGACATGGACATGGTGGAGCGGGGCCAGAGGAGGCCCCGGAGATGCTCCAAGCGCTGGAGCACCTCTCCTGTGAGGACAGGCTGGGAGAGCGGGGGGGGTCCAGCCTGGAGAAGAGAAGGCTCTAGTGAGACCTTATGGGGGCCTTCCAGTACCTAAAGGGGCTCCAGAAGAGCTGGAGAGGGACTTTTACAAGGGCATGGAGTGATAAGACAAGGGGGAATGGCTTCAAACTGGAAGAGGGGAGATTGAGATGAGATATTAAGCAGAAATTGTTGGCTGTGCGAGTGGGGATCCCCTGGGGCAGGGTGCCCCGAGAAGCTGTGGCTGCCCCATCCCTGGAGGGGGTCAAGGCCAGGTTGGACGGGGCTTGGAGCAACCTGGGCTGGGGGGAGGTGGCCCTGCCCAGGGCAGGGGGTTGGAACTGGATGATCTTCAAGGTCCCTTCCGACCTAAAGCATTCTATGATTCTATCTCTCTCTTATATTGAGAGAAGCTACTGCTGTGCCGAAGTTGAGCAACGTTCAGTTCCGGAGCACGCCAGTTCTACCCGGCGCCCAGGGTACAGCCACCAGCTCCAGAAACACTTTCTACCCAGGACCAGTGTTTAACTACTTTCTTCTCAGCTTCTGCACCAGAATCAGCAATAGACATCCCATTATGGATCAAATATCATAATATCCGTGCAACCGCAACACATCGAATTTATTCGACGGAGCTTCAAAGATTTGACTGTAAGCATAATATAAAGGTCATTGGACAGAGTACATAGGTTTGCAATTAGAATTTAAAATTCTGTTGATTATGCACGAGCCAAAATTATGTTTGTTGGTGCCCTCAGCCGTACCGACGCTTCGAAGCAGCAAACACGAGTGCTCCGAGTTACCACTCAAGTCAGCAGATCTGACTCTTAGTGTGCACAAAGACGAGAATCCTCGGCAGTACTCTAGTTCCAGTTTTAGAGTGTCTTTTCAAGAGTAAATTTCATTCACCCTATTCATTATTTTAGCGTCACGTGATGCTCGAACACACATCCCAACTGGAAATTACAGTACCTTCACCGTAACGGAGAGAGGCAGAATGAAAACGCAGTCTGGAATCGGCAGAGCTTGCTGCTGAAGATATTTTTTTTTACACACGTCTACATCTGGTAACTCAATTCCCCCAAACCCACGAAAGGGCACGCTTTCAGCGGGTTAAAGCCCAGCCACACAATACGCCCCCAAAAGGACGTGCCGCTGGTATCTACTGACGGTTGGGCTTGGAACTGCATACATTACATTTGTTACCCTAAATTAGACGTAAGCAGCCTATATAAACGCAGGGTTCTCCCCATCTCTTACAGCACCAAACCAGAAATGCGTGTTAAGTAACATCTCTAAAACACGCATTTCTATTCTAAATCGACTCGAGAATCGGAAAGGGCGTTTTTCTTGGTCAGGTCCCACTTCGCTCCATCAGTGCCTTTTGTTTCTTGAGAAGGCAGACACGGAGAGAAGCGCTGCTTCTGCCGTTCAGAAACTCACTGTAGACAGTTCCTGCAGAATAAGTCAAAACTATTTTTACCTGATGGCTCAACAAAGAATGAGGCATCTGGTTCCTTCGCATCATGCTGAGCTCCCATCCAATGTTCTTCAGGCACTACAGAAAACACACACATTTAGTCCCGCCACTACCACCGCTTTCTGGTTTCAGTTGAAGGCATTGACTCTGCTGTTTTGCAAGTTCATTCTCAGGTAACATTTCGGTTCCCTTAAGAACAGTACCAGAACATCATGTTCTTCCGTGACTATCACTAGCGAAAGCTTGCGTCACAGAAGAGTTCCTGACTCCAGGACCTGACACAGCAGGTTCTTCGCTCAATTTTTCCGGGCAACTGGCTCTGGGTGGCCCTGTTGAGCAGGGAGGGCTGGAGAAGACGACCTCCAGAGGTCCCATTCCAACCTCAACCAGTCTGTGATCTCCTAACATCTTCAGAACACACACACGGAACCAAAAACTGCCATTGCCAAGGGGATACTTTCTAATCTCGACGCATTTTATGCATCAACTCCCCCTCCAAGATTCTTTAGGACTAGCAAACCAACGTTTTCCAGCTGCATACCCTTCAAACCCAGCTAGCGAGACAGACGGTAACAGCAAAATATCTGTTTCTTACCTGCTTTGTCTTGCAGAAATTGTGCAGTTGAGTCCAGGCCCATGAAGGCTGACGGGTCTAGAGCCTCTGCAGGAGAATACACGGGCCCCAAGAAAGGTTGTTCAGGTACCATCATGGATCCATGTGGTGCTAATGAAATAAAAAGACCTTTTATTAATCACCACGCTAGCCCTAACGACTCCTCTTCAAAACTTAATGTTTATACAACACTTGGAAAAGAAACTATTCTGTTCTGCTCACAAGCAGTTTAGATGAAGTTTGTAAGCAGCTCTCTCCATTAGCTCACCTTTACAAACCCCACTGGAAATTACGTATGCGTATATAGTTTTAATAAGGTATAAGACAGTAACCACAGGCAAATTATTCCCTTTTGCTTTCTGCTCCTGCTCGTGTTAATAACCGCTTAAACTCCAATAGTCCCAAAACTGAAGACCACTTTGTGGACAAAGTTCAAGCGCGTTTGGTTTCTCGCGATGAAGACAAGAGCCATCGGTAATGCCTGCTTTAACCCAACTTCTCCAGTTGTCCTACATCCTTCTGCCTAAATACACGTCAAAAAAAACCTTCCTGGAAGCAGCTATTGGAATGGCTTTAGGCACAAAAGAGGAAAAAAAAAAAAAAAAAAAAAAAAGAAGTGATTATAGAGTCCGTGAACTTACCAGCTTAATAATTTTTGGCACATGAAAGTCAACAGAGAAAACATCAAAAGCTGACCATCGGGGACAAACGCCGAGGAAGAACTCACCGTGGATGTCTCTGGAAGCATCAACATAGTCCGTGAACAGCGGCACATTCTTCATGTCAGTAGGAAACAATAAATCGGGCAGATTCTCCCCTCCGTGCATGCTGAAGGAGTCTGGCGGGAGACAAGAACAAGGCCAATGTCACCACACACGGGGAAGACAACGCGGAGTAAGATTAGTTGAAAAACAAGATGAAGATGCGCCTGACGCCACCACTGCACTGCTGAGGGAAAGCTGCTTTCAAGATTATTTACCGGAGGCAAACACCTTCATCATTAGAATTTATGCCCAACACTCAAACACAGTTGCTCGGACCACTTCCTAGAGAACACCTGACTCAAGTTTAGCCTAGGAATGTCGCATGGAGAACCTTTCTCCTCCTCTCAAGGAGGAAGGATCTGTTTCTGCCCTGATGGACACACGATGGAGAGCCACAACCTGAGTCAGGAACGCCGGCTGAGCTCCGGATCAGTTAACTCGGCAGCAGACCAAGGAAAGCCCATGTAAGCCACACGCTCTCCTCCCCAAGAACAGTACACCAGTACATTCTGACTGCTGGGCCAGTATTTTAACCAAGTGACAAGCCAGAGAGGAAAATAACCCATTTCCCAGTGTCCAGGCAGACGAGCAGCCTGCGCCCTCGGTTCCAGAGCAGGCGCGCCGTCGGGATCTCCAGTCCCCGTCGGCAAGTTGTCCGGTGTCAGCTTTGGTCGGCCTAACGTGCCTCAGCATTCTTCTGCTGTTGGTCTGTGTTCTAAGTGGATGCATCGATGTCATCTGCAAAGGACGGTATTTTCGGCGCTGAGGGTTCAGCA
>NW_009648495.1:159767-165670 GCF_000708025.1 Charadrius vociferus | reverse complement strand
GAGAAAATTCCTTTTCTGCAAGTTTTATTTATTTTGTGTGCACACATCTCCTTCCCCCTCCAGTAATCCGCATGGGCATTCAAACCAGGCGGGACAGAGAGCACCATCACGCTGGCTTTTCTGAGACGGATTACCGCACTGAAACGCCACGAGGCAGAGAGTAGATACCCTCACTGAGCATAAAATGCCGAAGAGACGACCGACCCTTCCAGGAGTTTGTCCCTGTACCGTAACACAGTCACGGGCAGGACACCTCAAGGGGAAGGAAACGTGGCTGTCCCTTCTCAAACAAATTATTCCGTAGCTGACAAAGCCCCGGATGCGGTTCAGGATCGATGGCTCCGAACACGTCTTGCTGGCTTGGGCCAGCTGCAGCCTGCGTCCCTCGCCGGCCAGGCACGGCCGAGAGATCCCAGGCTGAGACTCGGGTCGGCTCTCGCAGACCGGTGACATTTCTCACGACTGTCCCACGCGTTGTGTTCCCCAGGAGGTGAAGAACCCTCTGTTCCCGAAATGGCTGTCACACGCTGCACAGATTTCTTCCCGTTACGCACAATTCAAAGGGATTCAGTTGAAGGCTGTTGCTCGTTTTACTGTCAGGCATGCTGTCCGCGGGGACGGCGGCCAAACTCCAAATGTCCGTGTGCCTCTGGTGCTCCGTGGTGTCAAGATCAGGCGAGCTGCGTGAATTCCCTTATAAATATTTGAGATGCCAAGACAACGCCTTGCTTCAGAGTCAAACGCAGAAAATTTTAATTTCAAGCTGTTTAAAACCATATTACCAAGACCGAATAACTGCCTTTTCTCCAATTTAGAAAAACAAAACCAAACCAAACCAAACCCACCAAAACGCATCATGACTGAAACCGAATTAAAAACTGAAAGAGATGCTGACGATCCCCCCTCTTTGCCCAGATGACATGGCAAAAATGGGCGACCCAGATTAAAGCCTTGTCTCTGCTCCAGAGGGAGAACAGGGGGAAGCGGAGGGAGCTACGGCCGAACTCCTTTCCCGTCTCCAAAGACCCTCCACGGACTCGCAGTGGGTCTGTGCCCTACGCGAGTTTTGGCAGGCGGGTAAAGGATGAACTGGGCGGATGGGACACGGCCCGTTCAGGAAATCATCGGTTCCTGCATTACGTGAGCCCTGAAAATAATTCTCCGCTCGCTCAAAGTTTGCAGCTTGTTTAGAATATTACGAAGCCACGGGAACGTTAAGGATCCGGGAGCATCGCTTCCAGACAGCGGGAGGTAAGATCCTCAAAGCGTTTCTGAACGTCTCTTTTCAGCTCACTGCCAGAGACACTCATATCCGCCGCCGTTCAGAGAGACACAGCTCCGGTGCGCCAATGACAGTGGGCTGAAAAAAGCGTATTATTGTAGATCATTTACATAGGAACTCTTCATGGTCAGATGGATACCGTAATAAACCGCGGTACTCCTGTGATTAAGGGCTTTGCGGCACTTTTAAAGCTCGCAAGCCACTCGCTAATGTTTTTATTCACTCTACATTACAGTAACATTTTTTAAACAAGTCTTTTTATTACAGGTAGCGTGTAAAATACATATATACGGTTTTTACTGGTAACTGTTACTTTCATAGAGTGGTGTCCCACTGCCAGATCGCACTGCAGTGTTTGTAATACGGACAGCAAAGTGCAGAGCAGACTCAAACGCGCTCTTCCAGTGCTCTCGGGGACGGCAGAATATTCTGAGCTGGCACTTGTTTCTCACCGAGGAATGAGAAATCACAGCGATGCCGGGCGGGAGACCTGTTACACCAGTGACCAGAGAATTCGCTCCTTGGGTGGGAAATCATCTTACTGTTTTCCAAAGATTGTGCCCAAAAATATTTAATAAACCGGTACACGTCCACGAGCCTGTTGTTCACTTTTTTCTCCTTCTGCTGACAAGTTGTTAAAGCGCGTCTATCCTCTCTGGTCCCTCGGCTCAGTTATGGGAACGGACTAATCTCTGCGCTGAATCTCTTGTTTACGCAGCACCAGGAAGAGCAGTATGGAGGAATACTGTCACGCTGAAGTATACGCGGTACCTTACGCGGGTACAGGTGCGCAAAACACTCCAAGGACAGGAAACCGCAGAAGATGCGGTTTTGTGCAATGGATACCCCACAGATTCACGCTATCCAGGCCAAAAGAATACTGGGTGATGGGCTAGGTAGGTAAATTGCTCCTAATCAACACATTTCTCATCAACATCCCGTTCTTCCACCTAACAAAGCGATGGGAGGGGAAAACCCAACAACTGGGCTTGAGAAACCAGCGGCTCTTCTGTTCCAGTTGTTCCACGAATCCTTTCTTACCCGTGTAACGATATAGAATTTCTTCACGGAATCTCTTCGTAAATAGGAGATTCAGAGAGCAAGAAAATAATTTAGTAAGCAGGAAGACAGTGCTCCAAAAAACATATCAAAAGAGTTTCACCCTGTTTGAGCCAGTGTCTTTCCCAGGTTTATTGCCTCTGACAATCCGGGCAGCACAAACGTTCCTCATTCCCTCAAGAGCCAGACAGTCACTTCCCATAAACCTGCTCAAAACCGAGAGAAAATGGGGTGAAAGTTGTTGGGTGAAAGGGTATCTTTGGGCAGGTGCAAGTTATACAAGGTTCATCTAATTTTCAAGAGAGTCAGCAGCTACGCCGGCTGCCTCGGGAACAGCCCGACCCGCATTGCAGACGCAGCTACGTGACAGCCGGAACGGGCACTGCCGAGCGCCGGGGACGACCGGCATTCGGCCGTCAATAATTTTGGGGAGGTTTGCAGTGAAAACCACAATACTGGCGAGCGGTTAAACTGTGGGATTCAACCAAAAACGGCGATCGCCCCAGGAGCCAAGGCAGGGGGAAATCTGCTCGCCCGCGTGCTGTGCGCTCAAACGCACCGGACGGGCAGCTCTGTTTTTAACCAGCTACACCACACTCTCGGGCAAGTTAGGGGCTCGATGTGAGAAGTTATCTCTGGTGTCAAGATCTTACGCGATTTAGGAAAACAGAGCAACACATCCTAGAGAACACAGGAGCGAGGAGAAGGCAAGAGAATAAAACCACCCTTAGGGAGAGAGGCTGCAAGTCAGTCCCACAACTGATAAAACAACTGGTGCTGCTGTTTTAAGAGTAATAGCGCTGAGAGAGTTGGGGGTGTTCAGCCTGGAGAAGAGAAGGCTCCACGGAGACCTCATTGCGGCCTTCCAGTGCCTTAAGGGGCTCCAGGAGAGCTGGGGAGGGACCTTCACAAGGGCATGGAGTGATAGGACGAGGGAGAATGGCTTCAAACTGGAAGAGGAGAGATTTAGATGAGATCTGAGGGAGAAATTGTTGAGTGTGAGGGTGGTGATCCCCTGGGGCAGGTTGCCCCGAGAAGCTGTGGCTGCCCCATCCCTGGAGGTGGTCAAGGCCAGGTTGGACGGGGCTTGGAGCAACCTGGGCTGGGGGAAGGTGGCCCTGCCCAGGGCAGGGGGGTGGAACGAGAGGATCTTCAAGATCCCTTCCAACCCAAACCATTCTACGATTCTATACGCGCGTACCAGCCATCTCCACGGGCTTGAATACGGGCTGCGATTCAAAGCACAGGTCTCTATCGTCTGTCGTCCAGGAGTCATTGCGATCGAGAAAGTCTTTGTAAGACAGCTTTTCATCCATGATTTCTACTGAAATTAGAGAAGAAAATGACACAGTCAAAAGGGAAACATTAAGCTAAAATATTTAAAAGAGAGACATTCAGAGGCCAACAGGTAACATTAACTGTCAGCCAAACCAGAGACCATGAATATTCATTTTTTACTGCTTTGATCCAACTCTCCAAATATAAAGAACAGCATTAATGGGAATTGCTGCATCTTGATACACGTGTGAGATCAAGAGTGGACTCACAGACCAGAGCGCTGTCCTGTTTTCAAATGCTGGACAAGTCACGCTAACTTCTCACGCTCACCTTTAGGGAGATTTTTTCATTAACGTAAGGGTTGGAACGACCCCGAGACCCTGAACTTGTGAGGCTGAGCGAAGCTTTGAAGTCTGTCAATAGAGGAATGCTGAACACAACTTGCTCATCGGGTCACAGTGGGGAGGAGGGAAAACCAGAGCCCCTTCCTCTCCTGCCCAGGCATCGACTTGTACGCCCCGAATCACAGAATCACAGAATTTTTAGAGTTGGAAGGAACCTCTAGAGATCATCCAGTCCCACTCCCCTGCTAAAGCAGGACTGCCCGGAGCACATCCCTCAGGACTGCATCCAGGCGGGTTTTGAAAATCTCCGGAGAAGGGGACTCCCCCACCTCCCTGGGCAGCCTGTGCCACTGCTCCGTCACCCCAACCGTAAAGAAGTTCTTCCGTGTGTTGGAACGGAACTTCCTCTGTTCCAACTTGTGCCCGTCGCCCCTCGTCCTGTCACTGGGAACCACCGAGAAGAGTCTGGCTCCATCCTCCTCCAACCCACCCTTTAGATGTTTGTAAGTAGTAATAAGGTCTCCCCTCAGCCCTCTCTTCTCCAGGCTAAAGAGTCCCAGCGCTCTCAGCCTTTCCTCGTACGGGACGTGCTCCAATCCCTCAATCATCTTCGTTGCCCTTCGCTGGACTCGCTCCAGCAGTTCCCCGTCCCTCTTGAACTGGGGAGCCCAGAACTGGACACAGTATTCCAGTTGTGGCCTCCCCAGTGCCGAGTAGAGGGGGAGAATGACCTCCCTCCACCTACTGGTCACACTCAAAATTAAATTCTTCCTGGGCGCCTTTGCCCTTCAAAGCTGCCTCCCAAGGGACACTCTCAACCATGCTCCTGAACAGGCTAAAGTCTGCCCTTCGGAAGTTCAAGGTGGACTTCCGACCATATTTACAAAAACGTACGTCCCACCACAGACACACAGCACCCGTAGGATGGGTTTGCTTTCTATTTTAATAGGAAGACAAACACCAAATCATTTAAGGGAATAATTTTTCCCTAAATACCCCAAAGGTCTTTACTTGTACTTCTTTGTATTTCACACTGAAGCCTCATCTTCCCCCGGTTTACAATAAAGACAGTTCTCTGAACACATCAACACATCGAAGCCCGATGGTTTGTATCTGACCGCGGAAAACGTTACTCTTTCTTTGCCCCTGTTAAAAACAGCCGCGCTGAGACTAAGAGCCTTCAGCAATTTGAGATGTTCAAGGGTCAAGTATTCTCCTACTGAAGCCTTGGTAGGCACCTTTCACAACCTATAAACGCACGGAAATAAGGAAGGTAGACTACATTAAACGATTTCAATAAGGTTTGTCACAAGGAATATTACAAATATGCAGCTCAGCCTTCTCCTCAAGTCCTTACAAGCAGGTGGAAGATGGTTAGAAAACCAAAGCAAGAGAGCTCAGCTGTGAACTGAGACACCCTCCAGCAGCAGCACCAAGCCACGCCGTGGGCTCTCCTCTTCCTCACCTTCCACGCTTTGGTTGATTTTTTGAATTTACATCTCCACTTTGCCCCAGCCTATTCTCTTCTCCCAGTGTAGCACCCGGGGATGAACTACTGGATAAGCAAAAGCCTGTAGAATCAGAGAGTCATTGAGGTTGGAAAGGACCTTTCAGCTCGAGTCCACCCGTTACCCCAGCCCTGCCCAGCCCACCACTAACCCACGTCCCTCAGCACCGCGGCTACACGGCTTTTAAATCCCCCCAGGGACGGCGACTCCACCACTGCCCTGGGCAGCCTGTGCCACTGCTTCACAACCCTCTCCGGGAAGAAACTTTTCCTAATATACAACCTAAACATCCCCTGGGGCAACCTGAGGCCGTTCCCTCTTGTCCCATCATCCCATCGCCTGTTCCTTGGGAGCAGAGCCCGACCCCCCCTCACTGCACCCCCCTTTCAGGGAGCTGTAGAGAGCGAGAAGGTCTCCCCTCAGCTCCTCTTC
>NW_009648495.1:150213-159723 GCF_000708025.1 Charadrius vociferus | reverse complement strand
GAGTGCAGGGGGCCAATCACTGCCCCAGTCCTGCTGGCCACACCATGGCTGACGCGGGCCAGGATGCCGTTGGCCTTCTTGCCCACCTGGGCACACTGCCGCCTCAGGTCCAGCCGCTGTCCACCAACACCCCCAGGGCCTTCTCCCCCGGGCAGTTTCCATCCACTCTGCCCCAAGCCTGTAGCATCCATGGGGTTGGTGTGACCCACGGGCAGGACCCGGCACTTGGCCGTGTTGAAGCTCTGCCTGCAGCAGCCCCGCACCCCGCCACGAGACGCAGATGTATGAAACACTGACGACAGCCCCGGCCGCACCAACAGCGTCATGACCGATTTGATTTCACCTCTATCCAGGGAAGGTGGGATTTAGAGGCCCCCGAGCGCTGCCGACCTCTCGGGGAGGGTGGTCCACCCCCAGATATTGGGGGGAGGCGTTGGGCGTGAAGGGAACTGCCCGTGCATCTCCGCTGACGGCTACTTTTAACCCTTCAACTTGAAATCGCAACGGAGAAAGAAAAGCAGCAGCGAGCGGTAATGGCCAGGATGGGGCAAAGCGCTAAGGCATAGATTAAGTTCTCCGTGTAAGTAAGAGATGTGTCGATGTGTACAGCGGACGAAAGGCAGCTGTGAACGAGCTAACGCTTGTGAGGTTTGATTTACCCTTAAAATTAACACACAAAACTTCAGCTGTGTCAATACTGGCTACTCTACCGCAGCTCCCTCCCAGTCCCAGCTGCTGCCGTAAAAAACTTGGTCGTTTCAGCCTTCAAAGGCATTTCCAGATCCTGTAGCTGTACAAAAGAAACAAAAATATATGTCCTAAAGTTTTCAAATACGACAAATGCATGGAAAAGGCTCAAAGCAAATACCCAGACTTGTGACTTCTCCGATTAATTTTCCTTTTAAGGGGATGCGAATTTGTCAACTCTTCTATCGACATGAGACTTTCAAACCGATTTCCAGTTTCTTCTGAAAAGAAACACACAAAAAATTTACACAAGCTCCTTCTCTCACCCCTAGTGCCGCGTGCTGCGCTCTCTTGCCAATACATCTCTTTCTGCTTTTAGTATTTTTTACCTTCACTGAGGTTAACGGTACCGCTTGCAAGACTGGAGCTCAGGAGAGGAAACTGATAGCGCTCCTCAAAAGCTATCCCTGAAGACGACCCCGAATTCAGTGCAACACTGCAGTTAATAAAGGCAAACCCGACGTTAACGCGCAGAAGGAACAGAACGGAAGGAAGAACTGAAAACAGAACGCCGGTATATAACAGCAACAGCCGCTGCCTCGTCTCGGAGGCGCAGGTACCCGCCTGCCGCTAACAGAGAGCTCACAGCAAGGTAGAACGAAGATTCACAGAGAGGTTGTAACGATTCCAATCACAAAGTGATTGAGGAAGGGCCGGGTGACAGAGGGCTTCTGTTGGGTTTTTTCGTTTGTTCGACATCACAAAATCCGGAAGCGATCCCAGTACAAACCGATCAGCGGTTACGGCAATTTGATCAGAGGTTTTGTTTTCAGAAGAACGGGAGGTGATTCAACCAAGTCAGAAACGTGTCAGAATCTCAGATTAGTGCAGAAATACTTTTTCTCGTAATCAAACTCTGGAGCTCAATGCCACGCAGCGTCGCCGGGGGTCTCGAACTTCGCGAGGTCAGAGGCGGCTGACAGTCTGTATGTTCCTATTTTGAGTCATTAACAGCAACACACTCTCGCAGGGACTTCACGGGTAATCCCCAGGAAAGGCAGAAGAATTAATGAGCTTGAAGTCCCTGGGAGGCGTTACGGGAACCGCGGCGTGGCAGACGGGACAGGGGACCAGGCCAGCGGTTCTCTACCTAAATCCAGCGGGAGGCGGTGACGGCATCACCGGCTTCCAACATCACCTGCGCGGGGATGTCCCAGGTGTCCTCCGCTTCCCCGGGGGCTGAGAAACGCTGCACCAGACGCGCTGCACGGTGGATGCGGGGAGAGAAAAGGAACCGGGTCTTCAAAGGGAAACGAGACAAACGATCCCTTCCAGTGCCCAAAGGGGCTCCAGGAGAGCTGGGGAGGGACCTTCACAAGGGCATGGATTGATAGAAGGAGGGGGAATGGCTTCAAACTGGAAGAGGAGAGATTTAGATGAGATATCAGGAAGAAATTGTTGCCTGTGGGGGTGGTGAGCCCCTGGGGCAGGTTGCCCCGAGAAGCTGTGGCTGCCCCATCCCTGGAGGTGGTCAAGGTCAGGTTGGACGGGGCTTGGAGCAACCTGGGCTGGGGGGAGGTGGCCCTGCCCAGGGCAGGGGGGTGGGACGAGATGATCTTTAAGGTCCCTTCCGACCTAAACCATTCTATGATTCTATGGTTCACAAGACTGCTCACGGCACCAGCGTTTGAACTGGGGTGTCCCAGAAGAAACAACCGAACAAGTAACATGCTGGAAACATGCTTTTTTTCCCCCCAACTGAAATTCAAAATACAGAGAACGCTGCCTCCCCGCCGCAGGTCGGGTACTGACACACCACAAGATGGGCAACGACTACGGGAAGCGATGTTATGGTCTACCAGAAGTTCACGATTGTAGAAGAGTTCCTATTCAGCTTCTGAGCCAACTAAATAGAAATAAAATGCATTTATTTTTTACCCTTATATGCACTCTTGAGGCCCAGAGAAAGGAAATTCAAAGGACAATTCTCGTAAACACGAGATCTTCTACTACTTCATTTCCGTGTAAACCCCACCAGAAGCGAGCCCCGAAGAACCGCTTCTGAATAAATTCCATTTCTGACCATCGGCGCAGTTATTCCTACCTCTCGTGCCACGAACCCCGCAGATGCTACAAGCCTCCTAAAGCAGCGCTGACTTGGCAAGCGGATGCTGCTTTTCTGCCAGTGGCTTTTAGCTATTATTCTGCTAAATGACTCCATTTGCCACGGTTGACTTCAGCAGAGAGGATACAGAAGCTTCCCAGGCCCCAGCTTCACGCCAGCTCTGGTCCCTCCGTGGCCGGGACGAGAGGTGACACCGCGCGAGGGGCACGTGGGAGAGGTGACACCCGAAGGCAACAACCCCCTCGTGTCCAGCGGAGAACTCGGCGTAGGCAATGCCGGCTGATCTCGGGAGCGCGAGGGTGGCTTAAAGGCTGATAATTTAAGCAGGAGGTATTTTATTAAGACAGACAACGATCATTTGGATTTGCAAGGTACTTTGAAAATAAGAGCGTCACCGCACGTGTCAAAAGATGTTATTATTTATGATTATTTGCGGCGCAGAATAGCAAGGGATTTAATTATACCGTTGTAAATTCTCCCGGACAGGAACCTGTCATTCATTTGTCTATAAAACTCCACGAAAAGCAAAAAAGCAGAAGACCAAGTGTCCTTGTCAGGGTGAGGAAGAGGCCCGGGAACAGTTAAGAAAATTTGACGTGAACTTTCTCAAAGATGACTCTAACTGATTTTTGCATGAGACCCACGCTAAACCGATCGACTGCAGAGTGCATCGACTGAACCCCGAATGTTTTAACCAAATCTGTTGGCACCAGACCACAAACACAGCTTGGCATATTCAGAGATCTCACAGGGGAAGAACGTAAAATTAGGATCGCAACCGCTAAACCAGAAGTAAAACCTCCACTTTTTCCTTTTTTATTTTGAGCAGACAGGTTGCGTTCATGTCTTGAAATAAAGAGGAGGAGAACCTCCCTCAACCACACACCTCGCTGGAAAAGGACCGAGCAGGACAGTAAGGCAGCGGGCAAAGAGAAGTATAAAGGGAAACATTTATTTTAAAATTATAGAATAGTTTGGGTTGGAAGGGAGCTTAAAGGCCATCTAGTCCCCCCCCTGCCCTGGGCAGGGCCACCTCCCCCCAGCCCAGGTTGCTCCAAGCCCCGTCCAACCTGGCCTTGACCACCTCCAGGGATGGGGCAGCCACAGCTTCTCGGGGCAACCTGCCCCAGGGGATCACCACCCGCAGAGCAGAGAAGTTCTTCCTCAGATCTCATCTCAATCTAGACCCTGAAAGACAAGGAGACACTTCATGGTCCTTAAACGCTGGGGGAATAAGGTGGGGATGTCTCTTCTCCCCCTAACCAGAACATTTAGATCCTGCTCTTTCCGCTTCACTAGTCGATTGACACCATGGACTCAAGAAGTCCTGTGAAATGCTATGAGAGTTGCAGGAGTGATGCGCAGGGATCACAGAATCATAGAATGGCGTAGGTTGGAAAGGACCTTGAAGACCATCTCGTTCCACCCCCCTGCCCTGGGCAGGGCCACCTCCCCCCAGCCCAGGTTGCTCCAAGCCCCGTCCAACCTGGCCTTGACCACCTCCAGGGATGGGGCAGCCACAGCTTCTCGGGGCAACCTGCCCCAGGGGATCACCGCCCTCAGTGCAGAAATTTCTTCCTTCCATCTGGTCTGAATCTCCCCGTTTTCGGTTTAAAGCTGTCACCCCTCGTCCTACGGCAACAGGCCCTGCCGCACGTGACACCAGATGAAATCAAAGTCCTGTAACACTTTACCAGAACTCTACTGGTATTTGCAAACCCTTAAGGTCTAACAAAAGCCCCAAAAGCCAGACGGAAGATCGTTGTGAATTGCCTCTGCCAAATCCTTAGGAATATAAACCGAAGACTTGCATGTTTTTCATACAACATTTTCGTAACAGATGCTAATTTAAAAAAAAATAAAAAAAAATAAAATAAATCAAAACAAGACCACCGCTGCTTTCCAGCAGAAAGAGGGACGTAAGAAGGAGCCCAGGGGCCAGCGGGCAGGTCAGGAGCCGGCACCAGGCTCCCAGGAGCAGTGGAGCCGGTCCCTCTCCTGCCTCTGCTGGCACTGGTCCTCCCTGTGCCAGCGCCACCGACAACGCCAGCGGAGAACGAAGGTCGCTGAATCAAAATAAGCGCCAGCAAAAACTCCCTTGAGATTCCCAAAGTGTTTTTCAACATTACTTGCCATACTCTTGCTGGACACTTCCAGGCTTATTTGTCATCCCCACCTCGTCCCAATATTCGGTTCCTCCTTATTCAAGCGTGGAGGACCAGGGAAAACGGGATCTCGGAAAGGGGGTCCCAAGGACTGTAGAAAAGAGGATTTTTCAGCTCCAAAGCCAGTTGTACAGACTCCCCCAACACACACAGTCCACACGCGGTCTACAAATAGAAGACATGAAAGCGACCAAAACCGACTAGCCAAACTCTTACGGCGATGGATCCTGAAAGTGCCCGTTAATATGTAGCAGCAGCAGATAACGTACTCAACCCAAAATGTAAGTTTGACAGCTCCCACAAACCTGTAAAGTAATTTTAGCAAGCGTTAAAGCTTGCCGATAGTTGAAAATCTGGTTATGACTGGCGATAATATCAACCAACGCAGGATTACAGCTCAAAGTCTCGCTTAACGAAAAGAAATAGCGTTAAAAACGTACTCACAAAGCAAACTTGCTTCTGAAAGTAAAAATTCGCATCCCACGCAAGCAGCACCTTCCCCGAACCGATCCCACGGCAGGTTCCGGAGGAAGAGCGCAAAACATTTAGCGGGGCTGCTGACGGCGTTGATTTGTTTGTTTTGTCATGTGCTCTGCAAAGATCAGCGCGGTGACATAAGCCAATTCAGAAGCTAATCCATAGAAAACAGCACTTCTGGCAACCTCCCACGCGGCCGCTCCCAGCGCGGGCCGCCGGCCACGCTCACACCTCCAGGAGGAAAAGGAATGAATCTGTACCCACCAAGACGTGGGACATCCCACCGAAATCCCAGCCAGCAGAGCTCCCAGTAGAGCGTTACCATGAGAAAGCCTTTTCGCTGCAGGAGACGCTCGTCTGGAGAGGTCTCCGACCAGATCTCCAGCGAGAGGTTAAGTATCTTCAAAATTAGCGAGTCTGCAGCCAGGAGGTGTCCCCACCAGCGCCAAGCCAAGCGAACCGAGAGAGAAGCTTAAGAGCTTCATTCCTGCAGCTGATCTTAAAGCTAATTTGCCCAGATGGCCGCACTGGGGCAGGATCTTCAACGGAGGCCAAGTTCGTCTTGCCGAACCCGCCCCCCGAGACCCACAGAACGAGCCGTGCCCCGCAATAAACTCTCGGCAATCTCAAGGGGAACAAAGGTCCCCCCACCTCTGCAGCATACGGAATACTACTGCCTTTAAAAGGAACATTAGGAAGACTTGTGAGACAGCAGGCGTTGGGCAACACGCGCGTTTTTATATTCTACGTGACCTTTTTGAGCTGTTTTGGTAGCCCTTGGTTCCTGCGCGAGGCTCTGCTCAGCACAGCCGCACTCAGGCTGCCGCCGGCAGTTACCAACACCACCGACTTCTCCCTCCCGGCATATGGATTCACGGGACATCTGCCACCATATTCTCTCTGATTTTTTTTTTTATGCTCACAAACAGAGGTGCTACCATCAATACGCTAACCAGCGGGGTCAGAGAGAATCATAGAATGGTTTGGGTCGGAAGGGACATTGAAGATCATCCAGTTCCACCCCCCTGCCCTGGGCAGGGACACCTCCCCCCAGCCCAGGCTGCCCCAAGTCCCGTCCAACCTGGCCTTGAACACCTCCAGGGATGGGGCAGCCACAGCTTCTCGGGGCAACCTGCGCCAGGGGCTCACCACCCGCACAGCCAAGAAGTTCTTCCTCATATCTCGTCTAAATCTCCCCTCTTGAAGTTTAAACCTGTTCCCCCTCGTCCCACGGCTCCCCTCCCCGATCCAGAGTCCCTCCCCAGCTCTCCTGGAGCCCCTTCAGGCACTGGAAGGGGCTCTGAGCTCTCCCCTTTTTCTCCTTCTCTTCTCCAGGCTGAACCCCCCCAACTCTCCCAGCCTGTCCTCCCAGCAGAGGGGCTCCAGCCCTCCCAGCATCTCCGGGGCCCCCTCTGGCCCCGCTCCACCAGCTCCATGTCTTTCCTATGTTGGGGGCTCCAGAACTAGACGCAGTACTCCACGTGGGGTCTCACCAGAGTGGCGTAGAGAGGCAGAATCACCTTCCAGGAACTGCTGGCCACGCTTCTTTTGAAGGACAGGACGGGATGACATCAGGTAGAAACCCCCCAGGCAGCCAAGATGTTCTGGGCTCTCCTCCCTCCCTCTGGCTGCATCCCTTGGGGTAGTGCCTCTTCAAGGATGCTCAGCACTCCTTCTCTGCGTGCTGGCTTCAGAGTAAACACTACCTCGCAGTAGTACTTCTCAATATTTCTTATCAGTTCCATTTTTTCATTATCAGTTTGCTAATTTTGTAAACTAGAACACTGTCCAGTTCAGTTCAGAGTGAAGGGGCTTAAAAATCACTGTAAACGAGTACTACAGACGAACTTCACCACTGCCCAGAACCGAAGGGATAAACATAGACAAACAACTACACGGAAAAGGATGTAGACCGACCTACCAAAGGAAGCGTCTACGTTTTTATCCAAGAGAATAAGAGCTCAAAATTAAAAGAAGGTTTTGCATTTAATAAAAATATAAAGCACAAAGCCAGCAGCCTTGGCAGAGAGGAACTGGTCCAGACCAGAGCCATCAAACTGGTTACTTCCTGCCCAGTGATTTGTCAAACTGAAACACAAGGAACTCCATTGAAACTTTTTGGTTTTTGTTTTTGTTTTTTTTTTTTAAATAAAAATCTGAAGGAAATTGAACACTGGCCAGGTTGCCCAGAGAGGCTGTGGAGTCTCCATCCTTGGAGACAACTCAAACCCCGGCTGGCCAGAGCCCGAGCAGCCTCCTCTGGTTTGGAGTCGGGACGTCAGAGGTCCCTTCCGGACTCCTGAGCCTCTGCAGGCACTTCAGATGCTGCTTTTGGAGAAAAAGCCTTCTGTCCTTGCAGAAGAGAAAGCTTAACTACCAGGGGCCAGTGCAGAAACCAAATCTGGCTGAGATTACTCTAAATACTTTAATTTGCTGCAACGAGAAGCATATTAAAATCCGCCATTGAGTGAGATGGGGGAAAAAGGAGATCAGGAATACATTACAGGTCCTCGAGAAACCGCAGGGCATTTCAGATGGTGCTGACGATCCCAGAAACATTTTATTGCTTTCCTTCTGAAATTCCATGCTGTTATATAATCCGGAATGCTAAAACAGCTCAGTGCGTACGACTGTCAGAACCGGTATCTCCTAACTGAAAAGACGCAAAGTCGGGAACTTTAAAGTTCAACACAAGGTTCACATTTTGCCTTTTTAAAAAAAAAAAAAAAATCAAGCAAGAAAAAAAAGATGCAATCATTACAGTTTATTGTGTAGCTTTTCCCCCTTACTTATTCGTCCTAAACAGATATTTCTTTAGCAGCGATTGCTTCGTGATAAATTGAGAGCAAGATCGAGAGATGCGGAGAAAGCACACCTCCCACCCTCAGCTCTAATTGCTCTCCAAGGGATGTTTGTTCTCATGCTCCCGCATCCCGCTGGGAATGTCAGATGCTCAGGAAGTGAGTAATCTGTTACCCCATCTCAGATGTTATCGGAGGAGTCTCGCAGATCGCTGACAACACTCCGCACCGCAATGCGGGACGGCTTCCACCAGGCGCTCTCCTTGGATCCCTCCATCTAGAACCGCGCTCACCAGACTCGACCTTTTTGCATAACCAAGGCACTTGAAGTCCTGTTTTTAAACAAGAGGCTCTCTGAAGACTTATTTCCACAGCGTTGTCATGGGCACACATAAACAAAATAGCTCTACCTGGGAGACGACTTCTACCCATGAAGTGTTAACTCTGAGCAGGGACCTGTTGAGTGAATTTAGAGAACGCCACTTGTGTTTCCTGGCGGAAGACGGTGACTGGAGGAGTACTGCCTGTCTCATCAGGCGTTCTAAAACCAGACCCTTGAAGCACGGTTGAGTATTTTTACTTTTTGCTATTCCTGGGCTTTTTGTTTGTTGTTTTTTTTTTTCTAAACTGATGTTTTGGAGAGCCAAGTGATATAACCGAGACAGTTTTACTGTTTCATTTGGGGTTCCTTCTCCTAAAGCCAAGGGCCTTCTGCATTCTCCCCAGTAGTGAACATTTCAATCCAAAGCAATGCAAAAAAACCCCACAAACCTGTTCAACAGGCCCAACACAAGATGCAGACAACAGAAAAGAACATCTCTACATATAGAAACCCCGAAGCAGTAACGCCAAGATTGAGTCAGCTAAATCACTCCCCCATTGCCCAGCCTCGGATCCAGCCCTGTGACTGAGGAGAAGAACATACCAGAAGGTATCTCAACATCTTGACCGGACAGCCTTGCCTAAAATTTATGAAGTTGAAATAAGCAATATCGACACGCTGGAAGGACGGGATGCCATCCAGAGGGACCTGGACAGGCTGAGAGGTGGGGCTGTGCCAACCTCATGAGGTTCAACAAGGCCAAGTGGAGGGTCCTGCACCCGGGTCGGGGCAACCCCGGTGTCCATCCGGGCTGGGGACGGAGGGATGGAGAGCAGCCCTGAGGAGGAGGTCTGGGGGGTGACAAGCTGGCCACGAGCCGGCAGCCCAGCGAGCCCCCGGCATGCCAGGCTGCATACCCCGCACAGTGGGCCG
>NW_009648495.1:147494-149714 GCF_000708025.1 Charadrius vociferus | reverse complement strand
GGTGGTGATCCCCTGGGGCAGGTTGCCCCGAGAAGCTGTGGCTGCCCCATCCCTGGAGGTGTTCAAGGCCAGGTTGGACGGGGCTTGGAGCAACCTGGGCTGGGGGGAGGTGGCCCTGCCCAGGGCTGGGGGGTGGAACGAGATGATCTTCAAGGTCCTTTCCAACTCAATCCATTTATGATTCTACAAAAATTCTGAGGCAAGAGACTCACAGTGTAGGAATCTCTGGCTCCTTACGGAAAGGTGGGCCTTTCCATAACCCAGTTTGCTGGCACTAGAGGAGAGCTCTAGAGATGTGAGAAACGGGCAGTGGAGTCTCAGCCTCCACGCCGCCAGCCCGGCCAGAGCTGCTGAGCAGAGAGTACAGAGGTCTGCAAGTGCTGAGTGATGAGAGAACAACCACAAGTTAACAAAAGTTTTGTTTAAAGCAAGTATCACCTGCCCTTCCGTAAAATATTACGCCCAGTTGCGTTGCTTTAAGGTCCTACAAAAACCTCCCAACTTCCAGAGCACTCTGGAAGCCACCAGAGCAGCGGGGTGCTGCGACACTGCCCGAGGAAGGAAGCCCCAAGGAGTTTCGCGGTGGCCTTCAGCCCCTCCGCGCTCGGTACCACCCCGAGCAGGGAGAACGTGTCCCTTACGCTGTCACCACGAGCCAGTGACACCGCAGTTTACAGCGGCGAGCTGTGACCCAGAGCGCTGTCATCCCTTGTTGCAAGCAGGAAAAAGCTATTTCCCCTGAAAGGGCTGTTCCCAAATTTAAACAGCTTTATACTGACTCAGGGAACGCTCCAGTTCAAACACAGGATTATAACTTCTTCCAGCGGGGCAGGGGAGAGGCTGGAGAGCGGCATCTCAGACGTGGCAGCGGCACATTTTTAGAGGACCAACCGTGCTCCAGATTAATCCGGGGTCAAATAACCGCGCAGCACTTCAGAGCAGAAGCAGCGGGAAGGAACCGGCATAAGGATTCACTCGGCAGAAGTCAGTGCTGAGCTTAACGCTCAAGCCTTTAAAAAAATGGATATACAAAAGCATGAACTGCCACCCTTGTGGGATGTGAGGGCTTTGGTTTTCAGGGAAGACAGGTTTGGGAGTCCTTCTCCTCCGGGGCAATGGAAGTAGTCTCCTGAACAGGGACACGGGTGTCCCCTGGACCGCTGGGGATGTGGGTGGGAAGGATGAGACACACTGGACCCCAGACACGCAACCCAGGGGTCTGGAAAACGAGGAGCATCTACAGGCACCATGCACGAGCAGCTGGTAACGTGCGAGCCCCGACGTGGGGACACGCGCTGCAAGGTGCCTCTCGGGGATACGGTGACTGCGTGGAGCCGAGGACCAGGGGGCTGCTCAGCAGCACGAGGCCCAGGAAGGACCTGCAGTCCAGCCGAGATGACGGGCCGGTCCCTGGGACACGTTATCGGGACCCCCGAACTGCAGCCTGGCTTGAGGCCGACAGCTAACGAGGGTTCGGGACAGCAGCCGCACAGGAAAGCAGGCAGGGCACGAGCTCCTGCCATTCTGCCGGTAGGACAGTGCCCCCGCGCCCAGGGAATCCAGGATCAGAGAGCGGATAAAACCCAAGAAACGGCTTAGGTATAAAAAGCCAGTGAAATTCTTAAAGAAAATATCCCCTACATACCACCTCATGACGATTTGGTAACCCACGTTGAGGGGCTCCAACCTCCTTCCCTCAGGGGGGCTGGAACTCGATCTTCAAGGTCCCTTCCAACCTAAACCATTCTATGATGCCATGATTCTCTAAGCTTTATCCTTCTGCACTGCGACCAGATCGCGTTTACCCAAACTATCATGAAAAAAAAGCCTGCAAATTTCTCTCCAGCTCGACACAGAGTGCTTCTTTATCTTTAAGATCATAAAGTAGCATAAGATTGCTTCTCACCCCATGCCCATACCAGACAGACTAACCAATCGCTGTTTTCTTCATGAAAACCATTTTAATATCCGAGATGGCTTTTCCTGGGTCAGTTAAACATCACACATCCCCCGTGGCCCCAGACTGTCTTCCATTTGCCTGCTCGACAGACACCGGGCAGAGCGACCCAGCCAAGTCGTCATCAAAAGCAACTGGAGCAGAATAACCGCCTCTACCTCCTCGCACACAACGCTCCCGCCAGGACACGGCCGCTGCTCTTCCGCGCTGAGCTGCCTCTCAGTTGTGATGTTACAACTCCCAAGTTTTCTCCTCCCAACCTC
>NW_009648495.1:127375-147465 GCF_000708025.1 Charadrius vociferus | reverse complement strand
ATCAGGGACAGAGAAGAAAACAAAAATAAACAAAAGCACTTGCAGTCCCTATTGAACGATCACGATATCCCAGCGTATTCTTTTGATAGTCCGTATTTACGAACAGAAACACACCCAAGAACAAGGTCCCCACACCACCATACGGGACGTGTCCAGCCAACTGGCTCGAGAGTGATCCGCTAACAAGTACTTTTCAAGAGCTCTTTCTCCAGCTGAGGAGGGCACAAAACCGGCTGTCTCTTCTCAAACTTTTAACAAGCAGATGAGGAAACTGGGGTCTCGTTGAAGAAGCATCCTTACTCACCCACCCCCTCTCACCTACACCTCATCTGCCGCCGCGTCAAAGAGAAGCGGCGTGGAAGACTCTCCAGAACGCAGTGCGCCCCGTTTATTACCCCGCCATTCTCTGCCTGGTTAGGAGCTGGTTGTTTCACCGCTTCTTCTACTACCTTGTCATTAATTTAAATTAGGTGGCAAATCAGTAACGCTTCCCGTCTCTAACCCAGGAGTGGTGCTTTCCCTCTCCCACTGCCTGGGACCTTCCGCTCCCGTCCCCGAGAGCTCCAGGCAGCTGCCGAGGGTTCCGAGCATCACCTTCCTTGGGCTCCGTCCCGTGTCAAGACCCGCTGTTGAGGCGGGTGCTACAGCCCCGCTAAACAGCGTTACTTATCAAATCAAACAATAAAAAAAAAAACCCAGAACTAAAAGAGACAAGGGTCTGAATATTGCAGCTTTTTCTGCATAATCTTCTCCCCCGTCTCTGTTTAATTGTTTTCTTTCGACCTTTCTCTTCCGTCTAATGAATTGGAAAGCTCCTTCTTTTTGACTCGCGTACTTCAGCAGTTGTAAAACATTACATATCTTAATCTGAGTAGTCTTTAAACATCCCGAGCTGTAAGTCCTAGCTTCTGCTGTTATTAGCTTCCTCCTTTTTCCCAGACCCTTTAAAGAACTCCCGACACAGCCACGGTAGGAACAGTCTACGAATGTCTTGTCTATGCATCCGAATCATTCGCCTTCATGAGTTTTTCAGCTCTTCATCTTCCCAACAGATTTAACTCATGAGCATCCAGACTGCCCAGACAAATTTCAATTCCCTATGCTCCTCTCCCTGCTCTCACACCTTTACTTGCCTAAAAATAGCCAATTCTATCCTACGTACTTGCTCTCCAGCTTATCTTCTATCCTTCTCTTCATTCAGCTCTCAGAAGCAAAAACATGCAAGAGAGACAGCGCCAGCTCACTTACTAACCCTTCTCCTAGTAAAAAAAAAAAAAAAAAAAAAAATCCAAACAATTTATTTCAGGTATTTCTAGATCATAAGGCAACGCTCAGCCCCAAAACCAAACGCCCAGAGCTGTTAGCGAGGAAGCCACTCAGAGGACGAAGAACGTATGATAAATACGCACGGGGTCGGGGAAACTCGGGGAAAAAAATTAATATAATACTGCTTCACGTTCAACCTCACGGCATCAGTGGTTCCATCCCCAGAACCGTTAGCGTTTGATTGCCGCTTTGATACAAACCCCTTCCTTTCTTTTGACCTACGTATTTCGGCACTTTGGCTCTTTCCCCGCCTGCTTCGCACGAGATGCAGAGGAACCATTCAGAAGCGACAATATATATTGTCACCCCTGAAACATAAAAATACATATATATATATGTATACACACGCGCGTGCATATATATATATCTATTCCACTACTTCCCGGCTCCCATCTGCGGGTGCACGCACACAGAAGTCCCCATATGCTTGTTCTGCAGAATGAGATAGCGAGAATGGAAATAAGCGCTTAAAATAGAAAATTTCCCTTCAGCATTACAGTCATGTTTGTTTAATGCTGAGATTACAGCCCGTTTCTCAGCCCGCGTTCACACACATCGCCCTGACCTACTTTCCGCTTTTCAAAATCCCACGGCAAAAAAAGCGGCGAGCTCACATGAGGAATCAGAAGCAGTCAAGAGAAATTCTCTATCTGCCACGTTGGTAATATAGTTTTATGGCCATTAATTCCAGCGAGCGTCAAACTAATGACAGGAGGGACATCAAAGCATGAAGCCATTTACATAATACTAGAAGAAGCTACAATTCTATTACTATTTATTCAGGAAGCTTCTGCTTAGAGAAGGAGAGAAATGACACGCTGTCTCGGCTCTTCTGAAATCATTATCATTTACGGTCTCGTAAGGAGTCAGCCGGTTTTCTAGGAATTTTGGAATTCCTCACTAAGGAGGTTTTGGTGTTTTGCGGTGCTAAATAAATCTCGTCAATACTCTTTTCTCTGGGTGGAACTCACCAGTAAAGTACCTTTATCCGTGTGGACAAGGCACTCGAGACTGAGCACAGCCACCCGAGGGAAGCAGCTCCCCCCCGAAGGAAAGGCTACCGGAGTTGGTACTTGCACAGAGCTCCCACCTACACACCACGGACCCAACATGTAAAGAAAAAAAAATAAATTATTACTCAGATCTCTGGTCTGATGTTGAATTGTCTCACCTAGATGTATTTGACAGAGTCGGGTCTCGGGCACGCAGCTAAAGCAGAACCGCGAACGCTCCCGCCTATTTGACGGTAAGTAGACCGGACGTTTCCAGGGTTGTCGGAAGACTTTCATGGCCCACCAAGCTCCAGCCGCATCGAGAGCCGCAGTGAGCGCACTGCAGGGCATTTCTGCAGTCAGGGCAGACGAGGCTTCTGGTTTGTTTTCGTTTTAGGAAAAGAAAGAAAAAAAAAAAAAACAACAAAAAACCAAAACAACAGCGCCCAGAAAGTTTGACCTTGAAACAGAACTGGGCGAGTGCATCGCACCGCGTCTACGGGAGCTGCAAAGGTGCAACGGCGCGTCCGTCCTGCACCGACAGCCAGCGCGCCTGGAGCACCGACCGGAACGCACATTAGGAGCTGGAAAAAAGCGGTGTATGCGGTTAGGCAGACGGTTACTCCCAAGAAAAAAACCCACCTCGAATCCCCTCAAGAGGTTTTTTTGGAGGCATGGCTTGAAACGCAATATTTGCATTAACCACCGAGTTCAAAGACGCGCATTGAGACACCTTGCTCCGGCGAGGGGTGCGCGCTGCGCTGCGGTTTCGCGCGGGGACGTTTTTATGAAGGAACCTCAGCAGGACCGTAGGCGCTACCGAGACACAAGGGCAGCGCGAGGCTCAGCACCGACGGCAGCAGCGGAACTCGGCGCAGCCTCCGCGTCCTTTCTGCTGCAGCAGTCGGGGTAGGAAGAGCTCCGTGAATGGAGGAAATACGGCAGCAGCCCTGCCGAAAAGGGGAATTAAATGGCCGGCTAGGAGGATGAATTCTAAGACATGAAAACTGCCAGAATTCAGAAAATGGTAAAAAAACCCCAAATGAACGTAATGGAAACGGTCTTGGTAAGCTCTACCTTTCCTGCGTATTCTTTGGCTCTTCCAGAAGTCGTAACAGACCTTTTAGTTACAAATCAGCTCTAGATCTCTCAGTATGTTCAGATTTCAAATTTTATCAAATACTCTGTCCTTCAGAATTAAAACTCATGAGACTCAAGATCTTTCTCACAGCATTTTCCACAGTAATACCCGGAGATCCCAGGTAGCTGATGCAGATGTAAAGCAGGGAAGATACCACGTGCTCCTACACAACCTTCAATCAACCATAATCCTGAAGAACAAACAGTAATTTAAATATTCCTGCAATTACTCCTTGAACGAGGCCGGCTTCTTCCTCCATCACTTCAATGAAACAGCCTGAAGACTAAGAAGTACGAGCGTTGACGCCACCCCTAAGACGAGCTCTCCTACAGCCAACACAAACCCCACAACCCGTAGCTGAACCCAATCAGCAGCTTACGTAGATGTTTAGCTGAAGGTCTGCCCAGGTAAAACTATCCTTCCCCCACTCTCGGCTACTCAACCGCGCAACTCTAATTTGGCTCTTTGAACGATTATCCAGTTCCCATTCACGTCGAATCTGAGACTATGGCTTTAGCAGAACACTGTATTGCATTAAACTATACGGAACTTTGAGTAATACACATATAAATGTAGGTTTTTCTCTGTTTTGGTTTTTTTTTTTTTAAAGTATAGTCAGTCATTTTGGTTGTAAGATTGAGACACTGATCATTCCCTAAAATCTTGCAAAACTGTTTTTATGCGAGTGCCGTTTTGAAAGATGAGCTGTTTGCATCACTGACAAACGGGATAGTGTTAACGGAAGAGATGTAACATAACAGATTTTCGAGACGAAGCGCGGAAGACTTGCCTTAGCTGAAAGCGAAGTATTTTTATCTGTAGCCAGGGGAAATGTTAGGGAAACTGGAGACACAAGGAAATGACATAAAGGTAAATAAAGAATTGGCTAAGTGACAAGTGGCGAGGCAATGTCAAAAGGAGAATTATCTTGCTGGAGGAACATAACGAGTTATTAGAGTTTGAACATCAAGAAACCAGAATAGGTCAGGCTTAACGATTTTATTTTGAATCTCAGAAGTTAGAAAGGTTCTGACGAAATGAAATGAAAAGATAAAGTCGGCAAACAGCGCCGCGATGCCATCCAGGAAGAAGTCAGCGATTCTGAGTATCAGAATGGTAGACATGAGACGTTTGATATTATGAAAGTCAAGGTCGTGCAAGGGACCAAAACAACAAACGAAGAGGATTTATGCCATAAACGGGGTGTTCAGAGAGAAACACAGGCTGAGCTTACTAATGAAATACAGAAAGGCGGAATTGTGTGATGAAGAGACAAGCGACCGCCGGAGCCCCACAGGCGAGGGACGCCTCAGAAGACAACAGCAAGGTTTCTTCTGCGAAGCACGTCACGCCGCTCGAATCAGGGTCCCGGGATAAACAATAAAGAACAGTGACTCAGGACCAGAAGATGAACAATGATATTAAAACTTTCTTGAATATCATAAAGACATTAAGAGTTCCAATGGTTTAGCTCAGCAAAAAAAATAATAAAAAAAAATAATAAAAAGGAAAGGGGACAGGTTCTTCTCCATGAATTTATTGGGTGATTACGGGGGAGGTGGAAGCGTTTCCTCAAACTTAAAGCCAATACTTGCACAGAACAACTGCTTCTATCAGTACTTTTAGGAAAACACATCTTTTTCAAGGTGCTTATTAAAGAAAGCACCGCTCTACCTACAGCAGTAAGAATCCGGGTTCGCTTACCCAACACCATCTTCCCAGGTTCACACTCAGTTTGTAGTGTTATTGCATTAAACCGGACATATTTCAAGTTTATTAGTAAACACCTTCAGTGCCTCAACCGCCAGCAGCATGGGCGGCACAGGACAGCTCAGACTCCTCAAGGCTGCAGCCCCGTCAAACACCCTGCGAGCAAAGACCCTGCGCTGGGCTCACCGCCGCGTAACCCCCGAGCCTGACCCAAAGGCGGACTTCCTACATCGCCCCCGTAAAACGGGCAAAATCCCAGCTCGCCTTCTCAAACGAGCATTTGCGCCTTAGTTTCTCAGCGGGATTAGCGGTGGCTTTGGCGGTGTGAGTTGACGGTTGGACTCGACGATCTTAACGGTCCCTTCCAACCTAGACGGTTCTGTGACTGATGACTTCCATAAACAGCGACCAGAAGGGGCAGGCTGGGTTCAGTTATTCGAATTTAACCTTGTAGTTTTGGGCTATAACCAGCACACGGAGTATTTCCGAGTCTTAGAGAAGAGACACAGTTGTATTAACTTAATTATATTTGAAAATCTGGCTTCTCTTACCACTCTGTTTTACACTACACACTGCAAATAAACACATCGTATGAAAAGAAGTTGGATGCTTGCCTGCATCCATGGGACGCTCTCTCTTTCTAAAATGTCTATCCGGAGGGACTGTATTTTTCTGCGGGTTCAAACAGGGAACAGAAATAAGGCTTTCAGTTCTTCGCCATTATGTTTCAGATTCGTGTACTCAATTGGTTTGAAAAAACCCCACAATGTTATATAGCTTTACGTTTAAACGAAGTCCACGGTTTGTAGAACATATTCAGAACATCACGAGCAAGCGATTAATCTACTGACCCAAGCTAATTTGAAGGAAATGCCCCAAAAGGGAAGGTGGGCTCAAGGAGTCAGTCCCACAGCTGGTAACCGGCGCCCGTACCTATGGCACGGGGTGGGCTCCAACGACCCCTCTTGCCTTACGTCAACCTAAGGTTGATCCCATCAACAACGTCCCACAGTCGATCTTTTTAACGAGTCGTTCTGGTCTCCCGTCTCTGGTCCTGTCCCCCTCCAACAATATTTGTGTAAAAGAATCATTTAAGATTACCCGGGTCGGTATTTGGTTTGTAAGCCGTGACTGCAGCCAGAGCGACGGCAGCGAGCCGGATGCTGCTATGGTAGCGGTCCATCTGAACTGGGAAAGGTGACAATGTGCCACCATGACGTCACAATAAAATCCTATTTTATAGCCATACTTCAATAGTAAAGCGGCAGAAGTATTTTTTTCTCAGGCTTAGCGAAAGCGTTCTTACTTCGTATTTCAGACACGCTGGACTAAACCGAATAGCCAAATTTGTACTATCTGCATGTACTGGAGATTCGATACCTGTTCTCTGCTCTCAGAAACAGCCGTGGACTTTCTGCCCTTCTGACAAATCTCATTCTACAGCAGCATGTCTTAAACTGGCACCAAGAAAAGAGATTTTTAAAGCACAAAAAGCTGTGTACCAATTAAGGCAGAATACGTGGCACCGTATCAAGAACGCAGACACCTCTAACCCCTCTCCTCTGCCAAATCCCATTAACACGGAACAGTTCATACAGCCATTACAGACCGATGATGAGACTCACGGCAGCTTTCCGCTGGCAAACACTGTCACATCTCGGGTCCTGATGCTCTGCCTGCCAGTTTCTGGTTGGGAAGCAACAATTTTAATGGTTGGCTCAGGAAACCCAAGTTCTCCTCCCAACCTTCCCGCTATCTCACCATGTGGCATCATCATTAACTACCACTGCATCTTCCCCTTGAATCTGGTCAAGAGCCATTTAACATTGTAAGTTTTAATCTGCACAGAAAAAAAGGACTCCAGAAGGAAAGAATCACTGAATGCTTAGAGTTGGAAAGGACCTTAAAGATCATCTATTCCACCCCCCTGCCCTGGGCAGGGACATCTTCAACTAGACCAGGTTGCTCCAAGCCCCGTCCAACCTGGCCTTGAACACCTCCAGGGATGGGGCAGCCACAGCTTCTCGGGGCAACCTGCACCAGGGGCTCACCACCCTCAGAGTGAAGAATTTCTTCCTCATATCTCATCTCAATTTCCCCTCTTCCAGTTGAAACCTGTTCCCCCTCGTCCCACGGCTCCCCTCCCCGATCCAGAGTCCCTCCCCAGCTCTCCTGGAGCCCCTTTAGGCACTGGAAGGGGCTCTGAGCTCTCCCCTTTTTGGCCTTCTCTTCTCCAGGCTGAACCCCCCCAACTCTCCCAGCCTGTCCTCCCAGCAGAGGGGCTCCAGCCCTCCCAGCATCTCCGGGGCCTCCTCTGGCCCCGCTCCACCAGGTCCATGTCTCTCCTGTGCTGAGGCCCCCGAGCTGGAGGCGGCACTGCAGGGGGGTCTCCCCAGAGCAGAGCAGAGCGCAGCAGAGGGGCACAATCCCCCCTCGCCCTGCTGGCCACGCTGCTGGGGATGCAGCCCGGGGTGCCGGGGGCTCGCTGGGCTGCCGGCGCACGTTGCCAGCTTGTCACCCCCCAGACCTTCTCAGCAGGGCTGCTCTCCATCCCTCCATCCCCAGCCCGGATGGACACCGGGGGTTGCCCCGACCCGGGTGCAGGACCCTCCACTTGGCCTTGTTCAACCTCATGAGGTTGGCACAGCCCCACCTCTCAGCCTGTCCAGGTCCCTCTGGATGGCATCCCGTCCCTCCAGTGTGTCGACCGCTCCACTCAAGCTTGGTGTCATCAGTAAACTTGCTGAGGTTGCCCTCAACGCCACGGTCCATGTCGCCAACAAAGGTGTTAAACAGCACCGGTCCCAGTACTGACCCCTGAGGAACGCCACTGGTCACTGGTCACCGCTTGGACACGGAGCCATTGACCACAACTCTCTGAGTGTGACCATCCACTTGATTCCTTATCCACCAAGTGGTCCATCCATCAAATCCAGGTCTCCAATTTAGAGACAAGGATGTTGTGCGGGAGAGTGCCAAGTGCTTTGCCCTCAGTAAGTGCTAAATCCCCAGCAGTTCAGGAAGGGCAGAGAATGACAGCGAGTTTAGGCAGACTCTGGTTTTTCAGGAAGCCAGGCTGACCTGAGGGCATGGAAAAACTCACTTGTCACAGAGAACTAGAGAAAATTCTTTCTTAAAAGAGATAGATGAAGTATACTGTACTCTAGTTAAAAGGAAGAAGGTTAAATGACATAAGTTACATGACAAAACAAAATCAAGCATCCCTTCCATGTAATTTCTTTTTTAGGTTTGTGTTTTGTTCACTTCCTAGCGTCTCATTTCACTTAGAATCGCAGAATCGTCTGGGTCGGAAGGGACCTTTAAGACCATCGAGTCCACCCGTTACCCCAGCCCTGCCCAGCCCACCACTAACCCACGTCCCTCAGCACCGCGGCTACGCGGCTTTTAAATCCCCCCAGGGACGGCGACCCCACCACTGCCGTGCCTCGCCAAGTCATAGTTGCCTACAGCATATATTGTCTCCAGCAATATCTCCAGCTCTAAAGCTATACGATCGCTCCTAAGGGAGCTGTTAATCCTGCACAGTTTGACAGGCACTGATTAAACGCGAGCAGCCAGATTCCTGTTAAGAAATTTCAGCTTCTACCCAGTCGTCCCCAGGAAGCAGCTCACTTTGCCAGTCACTGCTGCTAAAACGGACCGCCAGGTTTACGGGAACGGTCTCCCCTTCAAACACCGCAGCATCTCCGTGGTACGGAACCCGTGATCCCACCCTGTTCTCTCCAGCAGAGAAGAGCTGCTTCAAGCGAGGAAGGACCAAGTCTGCCACATCGAGGTGAGCTTTTACCCCATGGGATGAAGGAAAGGAGGTACCGCACAGGATTCGTCCACCGAAACGGAAAAAGGAAGAGCACGCACTTAAAAAAAATAATCCAACATTGTGGAAAATGCAGTGTCCAAGAACTGGGTAAGCCTCGCTTGTGGCGTTACCCAAAGGGAGAGGAGACGCGTTCAGAGAGGACCAGGCAGAGCTCCCTGGGCCGGGAGAGGACAACAGGATCCCGAGTGTCCCTCACGTCTTGCTTCAGAGTTTTAGAACTCCAGAAGGTCGCAAAGCTTTTCTTTTCCAATACTTCGAGTAACTTTTACGCTATACCGGACAAAAGCCCGACTATTTTAGAAACACTTTTAGACTATTTTAGAAACACAAACTCTACCGAAGGTGTACTTGGTATTTGATGGGTTGGAGCTGGCAATTAGCTGCACAAATGGTACCAAAAATAGCAGCAAAAAGGGGGATGACTGATGAGAGTACTATAATTTCTTTATTTTTCAGTGAATTATTAATGCAAGCGAGCCAAAGTTGTTCAAAAACATTTGGAGAGAGAGTAGCTTTACGGGGTTTGACGAGGAAACACTAGCAGCCAGCTTGCTCAGCATCTAAGCGGAATCCCCATTCGCTTCGCCATTTGAAAGACACGCTTGCCCGGAGGCGTACATTTGCTCTCGCTACCAACGACCAAAGCTCTCCTCTTGCTCAGCCTCACCGTGTCCAGATACGTTTCGTAACTACAAGATTTTCTTTTTCCAGAAAAGGTCGGATTAATCCAAGATTACCCCTGGTACGAGCCAACCCCACCGAAATGAGAACGCGGCCATAATAACAGATGCAGCATAGTTATAAAAGATAAAATGCACAATATAATCAGCCTTACCCTATTTTCAGTGATGGGACTGAAATGGAAGAAGATTAAAGAGCTAAGGCCTCCGAGGGAGCTCCAACCAGAGCCAGGATTAGGGAAGTTTCCTAACCCCCAGGTTCATATTTAGCCCATGTCATACGACCTCTCAAAGCCACTCCGACATCCCAGCGCACGACTCTTTCTCCATTTTTATTTTTTTTTGTTGTTGTAAGCGGGATAAACCCCTACTAAATCAGTTGTTTTTCCAAACAAACCCCGGGGGTTCAGGCCAGGAAGAAGAGGTGAACACACGGAAAGGAGCGTTAACCGCCCGCGGGCTGTGGGCGGGAGACGGCAGCTCGGAGCAGCGCGGCGCCTTTCACACCAACCCACCTTCTCCGCAGCCTCCGCCGCCGCCGCCGCCGCCGCTCTCCCTCTGCGCGTGACCGCAGGCCAGCGACCGCCGAACCGCTGCCGGGCTGCTCTCCCCTCTCTGCTTTGCCCTGCTAGCTCAGCAGCTTATCCCCCGGGGCTCGGCCGCATTACGAGCTCCAAAGGCAAAAATTTAGCAAACTGATCTAATACCACAGAGACATTCTTATTATTAAGCTAAATAATTAGCCTGAGCTAGCAAAAAGGCGTTAAGAAAGCGTTTAGACTAAGGCGCGTTTTGATGCGTTTAGACTAAGGTTAATTTTGATGTGTGTTTTACAGTTGCTGTTGTTTGTTTTATGGTCCTTCGACGAGTCTCTCAAAAATAGATGGGATATAAATTCCAGCGATCTAAAGGGTCACGACAAAAACTGCAGCAGAAGCTAGCAGAAGAAGCACAAAAAGAAACGGGATGCTGTCTGAGGCAATAAAGAGGGGGGGGGGGGGGAAAAAAGAAAAAAGAAAATCGGTTTCTAACCTGCAGTTAAGTCCCAGAAAGACAGGCGAGTTAAAGGAAAATTGGGTAATATAAGTGCAGGACAAAAGCGTGATTTTGGGTGATAGAGCAGTAAGGGGAAGTGGTGCCACTCGTCTGCAGCAATAACCCTCTCTCTCTTCTGCCTGCCTCAAAAACTCCCCAAAATACCACTTTTTTAAAAAGGCGGCCTCAATGTCCAGCCTTTTACAGGATTATGTGTCCAGAAGCGTTCTGGGTAGACAGAAATAACGTTCTGAGAAATTCCGGTGAAGTTGATTTTGTGTAAAGGCCGATGAACTCGGGAGTACGGACAGAGAGAAAAAGGGTTCGCGTTTTCTACTGGATATCAGCCTGCACACTTCTGAAGCACACCTCCAGGAATCAGCTGCTTTACAGGCACTAATAAGATATTAAATTCAAGATATAAGCTGGAAAGCTCACGCCTTGAATATTTTAAGGAACAGCTACTTGCTCAGGAAAGTCAAGCTCCGTAAAAAAACCACATTAATTCATCCAGCCGTCAGACGCGCGCTGGAATGACTCTTAAACACACACCAAAAACTAAAGGTTTTGTATTAACATTTTTTAAACCTCGCTAAGCCTCACCCCGAAGCTTTTAGTAGACTTCGACATATGTGCTACCTCATTGTGAGCTTGTTTTATTTTCTATTCGACAAGTCAAGTCGGGCTACATTCCACCTTTGAATCAAAAGTTCAGGAGCAAAAAAAAAAAAAAAGTGAAGAGCAGAAGCAGCAGGTTGCCAGGAAAAATGCCATTCCAGAGCGCCACGGCCATGGCAACAGCATTTTTTTAGCCAAAAAAAAAAAAAGGTCTCTTCTACTCGGAGTCATCAGCGGAGCTTTCAATACATTCCCAGTAGCTGTACCAGTTCCGACCCTCACTGTCCTTCCCGCGGCAGCAAGCAGTCTTTTAGGAACCCGGAGCGATACCCGGTACAAAAGAGTGCTGTTTTTCTGAAAAAAAAAAACCAAAACCAACCCATCCTTGCCGATTCCCACCCCTGCCCCATCTCACAGCTTTGTTTCCCCGCGCCGCCGCGGCCCAGAAACACCGACGCTTTCAATTCCAGGCTGGTGGCTCCGACCTCGGCCCCGGGGAGCGGAGCGCTTCACCGGGTGGGATGCCACGCTCTACTTTCCCGCAAATAACAGAGCTCGTTACACAACTACTTAAGCTGATTTGATACAAGCAGCAAACAAGACTACGGCCCGGGAAGAAAAGCTTCTTGAGCCCGTCATTTAACATATGTAAAAAAAAAAGGACCTGATTTATGTCAGAGGAGACTGAACTTCAGCATCTAATCAGCCTTTCCAGCCCGGCTGAGGTTTCGCTCGTTTACACTCCTTTTCCCTTCAAGTTTTCGGGAGGACGCAGCAGGAGACAACTCAAGACAGAGGATCTACTCTAAAAAACACTCCTCGGCAGGGAAACATCACAGTCGGGCACAGACGCGATGGTAGTTATGTCAGGAAACCATCAAAGGTTACCGTCTTCACAGTACACAGTTTGTTGTTTGGAGGGGGTTTTGGGGGGAGTTTTTTGTTGTGGGTTTTCTTCCCGTCGAGCAAAACCGCACAGGAGAAGGACATCGTGAACAGTTATTACAGAAAACTACTTGTTTAAAATACGGCTGGGAAGAACAAGGTGGGGGAAAAAAAAAAAAAAAAAAAAATAGTTATAAGAAGTTTGTGGTTTTTAATCTAAAAAGTAAAGAGGAAAGCTTTTCTATATTAACAGATTTTTTTTTTTTCTAATCATGGTGTCCTGCGAGATGTCAGAGCCAAAAGACCGTCCTTTCATCCCTCGTGTTACCAGTACTATCATCACGAAAGGAAAAATAAGGGTTTGGGGGTTTTTTGCCGTTTTCAGTCTTCCCCTGGCTCCTCGGTTGCAAAAGAAGTACCTATTCACCCGGACTAGACAGACTCGCTGGAATTATCAAAAAACTATTTCCTGAACCTGCCGAAAAAGCCGTGGCTGTCGGAAGCGAAGCCTCAGGGTCCCGATCACAGCCTCTCGCTCCCCCCGGTCTGTCTGCTCGCTCTAAGACATCAACAACGTGAACTTGGGCGATCTTGTTACCTTATTTTAGGAGATTAAAGAATTTAGGCCTAAATAGAGTTCACAAAACCAGGCAACTAGCATATTTTAAAACGTAATCGCCAAGTAACATTATAAATGCACAATATCTTCCCTATTCCCCACGGCAACGTGTTTGAACGGTGCCCCAAATGGGGAAGAAAACCCCCGAGGACGACGCTGAGTGTACTTAAACATTTAGTAAAAATCATTCCCTGGCCACAACACGGCAATTTGCTGGATCTAGTAGCCCACAGGGGATGCAGTGCTGTCGTGCGGGCAAAAATAACCCCCCCAAAACCCCTCCTGACGTTGGGTTTTGACACTCGCCGCCACAAGGGCTGCAGGTGCTGCCAGAGGGACCCTCTCCAGCGGGGAACGGGGAACCCGCTCGGGGTCCCACAAAGTGGGCTCACGCCGCCAAAGCGACAAACCGAGGTGGGGAGGAGAGTCTCCACCAACATAAACCCCCGTCACATAAGGCTCCCATAACCCAACGCGCGTTAGGCGCAGCGAAAATCTCACGTCATGTGGACGCTTTGTCCGCGATGAAGTTTCCACCACCACCTACCCACTTCTCGCTCAAAAGCTCTGTTTCACCATTGATCAGGTACGACTTCCCAGCCCAAACCAGCCGCTGCCAGCGGTACCCGTTTATTCCCCTACCATTGTATTTGGGAAAGGCAAAGTTTAGTGAAACGCTAACTAGAGGACTACTGTCCAAAGGCATAAAGATACAAACGCAGAGGTTCCAAAATAAAAGCAGCGGCAAGAATATACGAGAGAAAAATTGTGCTGCCGCTCCACCGTCACGGTGTCAAGATGTGAAATTTGTGGCAAAGAACTTGCTATTGTATTATTTTTATTTCTCTTCCCAACCGAGTTTGTTAAAATTACCAAAAAGACAACTTGTGGCCAGCAGGTGGAGGGAGGTCATCCTCCCCCTCTGCTCTGCCCTGGGGAGGCCACATCTGGAGCACTGTGTCCAGTTCGGGGCTCCCCGGGTCAGGAAGGACAGGGAACTGCTGGAGAGGGTCCAGCAAAGGGCTACGGAGATGATGAGGGGACTGGAGCATCTCTCCTATGGAGAAAGGCTGAGGGACGTGGGTCTCTTTAGTCTAGAGAAAAGAAGATTGAGGGGGGATCTTATTAATACTCACAAATACTTAACGGGAGGATGCCAGGGGGATGGGAACAGTCTTTTTTCAGTGGTGCCCAGTGATAGGACGAGGGGTAATGGGCACAAACTTGAACATAGGAAGTGCCATCTTAACTTGAGGAGGAACTTCGTTACTTTGAGGGTAGTGGAGCAGTGGCACAGGCTGCCCAGAGAGGTGGGGGAGTCTCCCACTCTGGAGCCATCCCAAACCCGCCTGGACGCCGTCCTGTGTAACGTGCTGTAGGTGCCCCTGCTCTGGCGGGGGGGTTGGACTAGATGATCTCCAGAGGTCCCTTCCACCCCTGACCAGTCTGTGATTCTGTGATTCGTGCCCAGTGCCAAGCCCATCAGTTACATTTAAATGGGATCCAGGAAGATTTAAAGAAAGCGGGCTATTTACAGCGTACCTAAAAGAGACTATCTGTAGCCATAAAGCACTCCCCTTGTCGCGGTGATGTTTCTCCAGGAAGGTGCCGGAGCGCTCCGGCAAGCTCCGGGGCCAGGGCGACGCCGCGCGTGCCCTCCTGCGAGCGCAGAGCACGGCAGAAGGCACCGGGCTTTGCCGACGGCCAGCCGCCGTGCTCACCGGTGTTAAAACACGACATAACGACTTGTTTTTGGGGTAAGAACTGAAATTTCTAAGCGCGTTCAGACTCACAATCGCTAATTTTAAGTAGGCGGATGTTGAAACGTTATTTCTCCTTAGTATAGGCGTAACAAGCGAGTTCAAGGTGAGAAATCTCTAGTTGCCACGGGGAATAGGGAGAAATACAGATGTATTGGGCAAAATCTGACAAAAGCCCATCTGAGGCGTTACTGGATCACTGCACGAAGCAAAGGCCCCGGCATTAGCCTACAGATCGGAAAATTTCTCAGTTTATTTCACATAAACCCAAATAAGCTTTTGGTACCCGTCTCCGGGAGGCAAAGAGTCCTCTGCGGATGCCAAGAGCCATTCGCGCCTCGCTTCAGTTGCTGGTGCGGGGGCCATCCTTCAACGGAGCCTGAACAGCCCAAAGTCACGGCTTTCCCAAATGGCACATTTCAACTCAATTTGGTTTTCCTCCTCTGAACGGGGGGAGGAAAAAAAAAAAAAAAAAAAAAAGCCAGGACACACAGGGCAGCGATCGCCCCACAGATGGGGACTCGGTGCTCCCACATGAAGCGGACCACCGAAAAAGCAGCGGCTTCTGCAGAACGCGGCTTTGCGCTGTTACGCCTCCCGATGATTTCATACGGAGAGAGAACACAAAAGCTGTCCCTCCACGGGGCCTTCACGAAGTCCGTAGGTGTGCATTTCGTGGAACACAGGCGAGAGTTTTCTCTGCTCGGAGGGTCAAAGACCGCAGTAGCGCACCAAGCAGTTGAGAGGCTGCCAAGCAAGTTGCACATCCAGAACCGTCCAAAGAAGTTGATCACACGTCCTGAGAAGTGATTTTTGTTACAAATACGTACGCGCAGAGATGCACCTTATGGTGCTCTTCTGGGCTGTCGGATTCAGAAATTACCCCGGAACCAAAATAATCCGCCTGTTAATGCCTAACAAAGGTATCACGAACAGACTGACTCACAGCTGCTCCTTGTCCGCAGGAAAGATACTGATGTTCATCCAAAAATACAACATTGACGTATCCTTTAAAGACGGGAGAGGCGACTTGATCGGTCTACAACTACTTATCCTGCAAGTACATTTCTCAAAGTACTGCTCGCTTGAAGTTGACTGATTTTAAAATGGAAATAAGCGTAGTAAATATTTGGGTTGTTGGGGTTTTTTTAAATACTGGTAAGAACTATATAGAACTTACCTCCAAGAAACAGGTGATTTAAAGCTTTCAGATGATGAAAGAAATCAAAATCAGGTATTTACAGCAAAAAAGTTATGGGTCTGGCATGGAACTTCCTCACTGAGGACTACCCTGTGTGGCAGAAGTCAAGGCAGCGGTCATCAATCCCAGCATCCCAGACTGGTGGGGGTGGAAGGGCCCTCTGGAGCTCCCCCAGTGCCACCCCCCACCAGAGCAGGGGCACCTCCAGCAGTGGCACAGGACGGCGTCCAGGCGGGGTTGGGATGGCTCCAGAGTGGGAGACTCCCCCACCTCTCTGGGCAGCCTGTGCCAGTGCTCCACTGCCCTCAAAGTAAAGAAGTTCCTCCTCATATTAAGATGGAACTTCCTATGGTCACGTTTGTGCCCGTTCCCTCTTGTCCTGTCACTGGGCACCACTGGAAAAAGACTGTTCCCATCCCCCTGGCACCTCCCTTGAAGGATTGATAAGATCCCCCCTCAGTCTTCTCTCCTCCAGACTGAACAGCCCCAAGTCCCTCAGCCTTTCCTCATCAGAAAGGTGCTCCAGTCCCATCAGCATCTCCGTAGCCCTTTGCTGGACCCTCTCCAGCAGTTCCCAGTCCTTCTTGAACTGGGCAGCCCAGAATGGTCTATGAATAGACCCACCTACTCTTATGAAACAGTCAGTAAAACACCAAAAGCCCCAGAGGTGCACTACAATACTACTTCACCTTCTTTCCATTAAAACTTCATCTGCAAAAACCCCACTTTGTGTTAGTAGCAGCTTGCTCCTCCTCCACACAGGCAAATAAGTTTCCCCTATTTATCATAGAATGGGTTGGGTTGGAAAGGACCTTGAAGATCATTGAGTTCCAAACCCCTCTGCCATAGAAAGGGACACCTCCCACCAGCCCAGGTTGCCCAAGGCCACCTCCAGCCTGGCCTTGAACACCTCCAGGGATGGGGCCTCACCAACCTCTCTGGGCAACCTCTTCCAGTGCCTCACCACCCTCAAAGTGAAAAACTTCTTCCTAATGTTTCATCTAAACCTGCCCTCTTCCAGTTTACAGCCATTCCCCCTCGTCCTGTCACTCCATGCCCCAGTAAAAAGTCCTTCCCCAGCTCTCCTGGAGCCCCTTTAGGGACTGGAAGGCGGCAATAAGATCTCCCCGGAGCCTTCTCTTCTCCAGGCTGAACAGCCCCAACTCTCTCAGCCTCTCCTCATGGGAGAGGTGCTCCAGCCCTCGGATCATCCTCGTGGCTCTCCTCTAGACACGCTCCAGCAGGTCCATGTCCTCCTTATGTTGGGGACTCCAGAGCTGGATGCAGTACTCCAGGTGGGGTCTCACCAGAGTGGACTAGAGGGGCAGGATTACCTCCTTGGACCTGCTAATCTAAGATTTAATCTTCCAAAGTCACGGTTCTTCAAGTAAGTTATTCTCATGGTGTCAAAGACCCATCCAGTGATTCAGACGAAACCAGCACTCTGAACTGAATACTCACGAAAATATCCAACGCCTTAACAGAAAGAAGGATTTAGAAAATTGGTAGCACACATGACTGTCTTGTAGGTCAACGTGCACCCACATCACTTCCACACAAAATGTGACCACTCAACTCACTGAGGTGTGGAAGAGCAGGAGAGAGTAAAGGACCAAGAGCTCTTAAATGCAATACCTCCAGCACAGACCGGTAGTGTTTTACGGGCAAGCTGCTGCGAGACATGCTGCGTGCTCAAGGAAGCACGGGTAAGCAGCTCCAACGCACCTTTTCTGTTCATAAGAACTCGGGTCCCTGTTGGTACATGACACTGGTGCGTAGTCAGACCAGAGGGAAGAGTTGTGTTAATAACACGCTCATTGAAGCGACAGATCTGTGCCCCGGTGCTCTCATGAGTCATCTTTCCCTGCGATCCCAGTGCGCAGTGACTCGGTTCCCCCGCGTGACGCTCCACCGAACACTCAGCCGCGTGAGAATTACAGACCTTGACCGCATCCGGGGCACGGACGGCACTCTTCAGAGCGGTCGGCTTTTCTAAGCAAAGTTCTGTGCTGAACAACAGTTTACCCCGATGTCTCTCACGTTCCAGTGTTTACAAGTGCTTTGACACCTGGAATGTTTCCTTCGGCTTTCCGAACCGCTCCGAGCAGCTCGTGAGTTAGAATTACACTACCTGCTGCCCAACTCCTCGGCCAGCTGCAGAAAGCAGCAAGGGTTCTCCGCCGGGAAGGGCATCGGCTCCTTCCGAGCCCAAGGGGCACCTGCAGAGCGCAAACCTTCATCCTTCATCCTCCACACTCGCCCCGGGGGCGAGAGGAAGCAGCACGGTCCCGGCAGTGCCACCATCTCCTGGCTGGATCCTCCCCGGAGCCACGGGGCGCAGGGATGGACACCCCCAACCTCTGCCCCCGGCCGTCAGATCAGCTCGGTCCAGACGCCCCCCTTCTGCTTCCCCCATCCAGCTCGGCCTAAAAACCATCACCCCCTCAAAAAAAAAAATAAAAATGAGATACACAGCGAGAAAACTCTTAGTCATGCCCGTCTGAAGAACCGAAGAAGCCTTCTGAATTATTCAGTTGGCCGCTTTTTTTTAGACTGAAGCAACAGAAAACATGACCTCTCCTTTAGCAAACACGGTTGGATGCAGAATGAAAAGCCTAAAAAGGTCTCTCTGGAGTCCAGAAAGTGTAAAAGCCTCTATAAATAAAGACTTGCACCAAACGGGAAATATGCAGGCAGGTAAAAGAGGAAAAATAGCTTTAATTAGAAAGGCACACCTTTACGTGTCCTATTTACAAAAACGCTAAACATAAGGAATGACTTTTTTTAGGGGGTTTGTTGGTTTTTTGGTTTGGTTTCTTTGTTGTTGTTGTTTTGTTGGGTTTTGGGTTTGGTTTTGTTTTTTTTTTTTTTTAAACTTTGTGCACTAGCGACTTACCCCACAGCAAAAGAGGGGGAGATGACAAACAGCAAAGACGGACCCTCAGCTGGGGCGGCGGTGAAACGCTGCCGTTGCACACACCGTACACCCAAACACCGCTCAGTGCGGAGTACCTCTTCCCACGGACACGGCAGCGTTCCGCGAATCCTCACAAAATCAGGCACCCTAAGCCACAAGGGCTGCACTGCCACAAACACTACACATTATTTACGAGCTAGTTCACGCGTGCAGATTTGAAGTACCTTGTACGCCCAACGTGGAAACGAGCATCCATCTCATCCATCCCCAGGTCGCTTTTTATTCCTCGAGTTCCTTTTTTATTCCTATTTCTGCCTACCCCCAACCCCCCCAAAACCAACAAAATTGCGTGGCTCGTTGAAATAATTTCCTTTTTAATGTATTAACCATATTAACTAAACCAATTTTTTGACGGACGTGTTTTCAGACACCTGCGCGGACAGCAAGGTATCCCAGTTTAAGCCATTTACCTCTTTTGGCAACAACACCCGAGCAGTTCAGGAAGCACACACAGCTGCTGCGGAGAGCAGCCGGGAACAAGCAGCACCGTCCACGAAGATTCTCACCACAGTACAACTATCGAGAGGTTAGTTGGAGATGTTTATTAGGGTGGTTTATTCAACAGCGATACACAGCTTCGCATCATACAGAGCATTGGCATCGGTAAGAAAAGTCAGGAGCGGTAACAGGCAAGCTTGGAAGCACGAGGAAGTTATAGTGTGTTCTGCGAAGGTTTCGTGTCATCTCCAAAGACTGGAGAGAAGTACGGGTAAGACGGAATTTAAACAGAGGAAGACATTTGGCAGCTACCTGGCTCTCTGCAAATAAAAACTGAGAAACGAAACACACACTCCCGCATATTCAATCACTGCGTTGAATTTTCAGCGAGATACGGGTACATTTTCTGCGAGTGACAAAAGATACACCGCTCTGCGTTCCGACAGCCCCCTGCCAAAGCGTTCTGCCTCCCCGGACAGGCGCGTTACACTTCTGCCCCCGAAAGAGCAAAAGTGTGACACGGCAGAGCTTCTGGCAGCAGTTCCGTAAGGAAGAACCCACCACGAACAAGAAACAACCATCTCCCTCCCTCCACCTACAAGTTTACATTCAAATTTGTAAACCCGATGACATTTAAAATAAACAGGGATAAAAATATTGGGGGGGAGGGGAGGGGGGAGAAGAAGTGCTAGTGGAATGGAATGAATTATTCATGGTCGGAGCGGAGACAGCGACTGAAGCCCAGCGGTGCCCCCGGCTGCGTTACCAACCTTGGCTCCGGGCTGCTGGAGATGCGGCTGCGCCGACGGGCGTCCAGCCCGTCTCGGCCAACGAGTCGTCGTGAGCCGACCCAGCCAACTGCTCCAA
>NW_009648495.1:119643-127174 GCF_000708025.1 Charadrius vociferus | reverse complement strand
AAAAAAAAAAAAAAGTAGCTACAAAGAGGTCTTTAAAAATAAAGCCAAGAACACAACAATCTCCTTTTACGGCAACAGACAGCAAAATAAAAAAAAAAAAAAATCCCCCCAGAGAAAAGCACTTTGTGACAAGAAGAAGGACCAAACACCTCTCCTTGCGTCACACGCCACTGCTCGCGCGTCGCCTTTCGGTGTGACCGCGCAGCAGAGCCGGGGTGTGAAGCACGGCTGGAGAAATGGTCCTGGGTGGCCCACGGACCTTCTGCCACCCCCAAAAAGGGCAGAAGCGAGGCTTTGGTGGCTTGTCAAAGGTGGAAGCTGTTGGCTACAGGCTACCACGTGGCTTTATTTCCAGTAAAACCAGAAAGACAGAGGGCAATCCGTGCCAGCCATCCGTGCCAGCGTATCCTGAATCCCAGTTACCATTCTTGCCCTAATTCATGGGGAAATGCTTATTTTTGTACTTGGGTCGGGATGTGGTCTCAAAGGCTGCTGGTCATCAGAAACTGGGTGGTGGCTCTGCCAGGTCGGCACACTGGACTGGCAAGGGAAGAGCCCAGCGTTGGCAGCCGAGTGCCCGTAGGCAACGGGGTTTTCTCCGAAGCGACAGCTGTCTACCTCGGAGGAGAAGCCAACGGCGTCACTTGTTCAGAAATTGGCACCACAAGGACGTCGGCTACTAATGAGGCTTTGAGCGGTGGGTAGAGCAATAAATTGCCACCAAATTAGAGAACAAAAGCCTCGAGTTCTGATGCACATCTCTCAGCGGGCTGATTGCACACGATTCGTCGCAGCAGCTCCGGACGCTCACCCTGGGTGGGGGGCATGTGAGGTCTCGGACAAAAAAAAGAAAAAAATATCAAGATTGGATGGGTCACTGCTTGAGGGAGATCTTCAAAGAAAACCTTCTCCTGGCATAAACAGTAGCGTTCATTCAAGGTGTGATACGCTTCCAGTAAATCATTAGTAGACCAGTATCGTCACGTAGTTGTGGGTCCTAGGAATATTCAGGTGCAAGCTACTCTCTTCACAACAAGGAAATATCATTTTTAGGCAAGGGAAGGCCTTAGTATGCTACCTTTTGGCAGTTTGGAGAACCACATCCCACCTCACGCTGGATTTGGGTTCAAATCAATCCTGTGCTGCGCTCAGGCGGTGTAGGCAAAGCACCTTGAGCTACGCAACACCATTATCCTCAAACAAAACACTCGCTCGTCTACAAAAAACGGGGCCGAGCTTCTCTCACATAAAATACTCAGTAGTCTCTCTACGTGATTTCCTTTTGCATTTTGTTTTACGTGTCGAGTGGCAGTAACTTAACGCTTCAGTGTTTGGAAAGCGTTGCGCCTTTATGGAGACGGCAGGAAGTGCAACGGATTTGCTGCCCTCTTGTAGCTCCGTTGAAGGTTAAAACAGGCCCGTTCCTTTTGGTGCTGCTGGAAACCGTCATAACGATTTCACTATCGATTTGACGGTTTAGTCCTAGAGCTTTTGTTTCTCTCGGTTTTAGAAGGGACAGATTATTTTTCAGGGCAGGTAAGATTTCCTCCAAGGCTGTCATTACCAAAACAAAGTTAGAGGCATGAAGTTAAGGAAAGGCAATTTTCCCCTCTTACTTCCCGGGCTCGCAGGAAGCAGTACGATAGCAAAGCAGCTGCAGAGGCAGGAATTCGGGGTCGGCTGCTCTCCTTCCTGCTCCCAGGGGATGGGACGCGCTTGAGCCCCGTATTCCACCCCTCACAAACCAGAGACTATCTGCTTGCACCTCAGTAAACGTGGCGTTTCCTAACTCGTGTAATAAGTGCTATGATGTGAGAACACCTGTTTCGAAGAAGACAACATTATTAAAAGACAAAAACCTCCTATGAGAGGGTTTCAAAGCAGCAAGGATGAAGGCAGGTAAAACTCAGCGATATTCTAAAAGGCTGTGGTGAGTACGGGGAGAAGGGAAAGGAGCTGCAGTCATGGTGCACCCATCCGCTATGAAAGCACAACTTTAAATTTAACATCAAACCTTGGGCTATTAAGCGTCCATGAAAAAGGATATAAATTAAATTTAAAGGTTGTCGAACTAAAAACGGAGCTGCGGTCGCGATTGAAAAACCAGTGGGAGCGCTGAAATAGTGCGGTTAAAAACCATCATGCGCGTTTGTGCTTACACAAAGAAAGGAAGGTTTCAACAAGCACTGCAGAGCAGAGAGGGAGGAGGAGAAGGGCTGATCGGCCGGCAGCACTGCTACCCTTTGGTTTCTTCTACGCGTAAAGTCCAAGGACGTAAAGCAAGAGCTCTGTAAAATGCTGAAGATTTTAGAAGTGTAATGGCAGGTAGAAAAGTACACTGGTCTTGTGTCAGTGGCAGCCCCAGTGTTAGGAGACAGTCTAGGCTTCTAGGAGGAGAAAATAGAAGAGAGGAGAAGAAGTAGGAGAGGGAAACGGGATGGGGAAAGGGGCAAAAAAGCGCAAGTCATTAGTAAACATGAACATTCAGGTAGCAACTGCACAACAAGCAATATTTCATTCAGTGCAGCCAGGAGATTTGCCAAAAGCCAGGTTAGACACACGTGGAATTTTCCTTTTAGAAGTGTCTGAAAATACGTCGCTAGTCACGCCACGGCATGACGTTGTGCCACGTGCAAAAATTAGCCGTCATAAATCGAGATTAGTGACAAATTGCCCTCAAAAGAGCAGCAGCTCAGGAGGCCGCCTCAAAGCACAATTTGCACTGAAAGCAGCGACAAAGTATTTTTGTGACCGGATCTCAGAGGAGAGCACGAGGAGCAGGCCGGCTGGAGAGAAAGTCCCGCTAGGGAAAGTACGGACACCGAGTAGCGATACTTCCCTAGGTTACTTCTCAGCTTCCAGCAAGATCATCAACAGGATCTTGGAACGAGAGGTATCCGCATTAGAGCTTTTGACCATCCTTGATGGATTTCTTTCCAGAAATTTGTCTTTTTTTTTTTTTAAATATAGAATTCCTTTGAACTCTAGGCAAATATCCTGCAATAAGGAGTTGCAAACGTTGCACTGTTCAAAAATGACACTTTTTGTCGTTGTTTTGAACCTGCCGTTAGCTCTGCTAGGCACCCCCTAACGTCTGCATCGTGAGAGCTAGCGGTTTGTTCCCCGATTCAATACCTGCATGCCAGCAGTGATTATAAACTATTAACAGTTCCCCCACACCCTCTCCGATTCACTTGAGTTGCACCAGATGCGCGCAGCTTCCCTCCGAGCGCTGCACCACCCGCTCTTCTATTTCTCCTTATAAGGAAGAACAGAATTAATAGAGAGTTTCAGGCGATGTGCTGAGTACCCAAGGCAGAGCTCCCAGCCTGTAGCTCTCAAATTCTCAAAAAAAAAAAAACCAAACCCCAAAAACACACAACCAAAAAAAACCCACCCAAACCAAAAAACCCACAAACGAAATAAGCAATCGCTACGGAGGGCTCAGCACTGCCAAGAACTGAACCCTTCAGAGAAAATGCCGCTCTCTCGGGGAAAGCAGAAGGGTGCGGGGGGTTCTCACAGGTTTGGACCCTCAAAGTAAACAGCCAACGTGAAGTCAACCGTTCACATTTTTCCTTTACATTCTGAAACACTGAACTCTACAGATCCCCGCATCGATGGTTTAAATACATCGCTGTTATAATACATATAATTCAACGGTTAATATAGGGGTTTGCCCCCGAGTTACATTAGTTTTGGATTTATGCCATCTACTACATTAACGGTATTTCGGAGCGGGGCATCCGGTCAGGAGGCAGCACAGGCTGCCAAACCAGCACTAACATTTCAGCCCTGACTAATTCTAACCTCTGCATACACATACGCCAGATGTCTGTAGATAGTGTTGCATGCAATAAAACATTAGCAAGTCATCACCCTGTTTTATTTGATAGGTGGAAAAAAAAAAAAACAACCAACCCCCGTGCAGCAACGCTTCCTGCGATCTAGACAGGAGAGATAAGACATTCGTATTTTCAAATAGCTCAACGGCATCTTTCCCCAATACTTTCCCTGAGGTCCGTTTCAGAATCCAACTCAAACACAGCTCTGCTTTTAAAAGCTCTCTCTGTAGCCCCTGACACTACTTCTTGTAGGAAAAAGCGGGTTTCCTTGAGCATCACCTGCCTTAGTCCTCTCTCAGCGACTCCGTTTCCCACCTCCGCACTGGGCCCACATGGCACACGTGCGAAGAATCAATTCAGCTTTACAAAGAGCCGGATTAGGGAATAGATCCGGCTGAGAACAAACAAGCCGGCCAAAAACTGAAGGTGGCTTAGGGCCGGGGACGCCGGGCTTCAGGCAGCACCACCTATTAAATGTAGACCAGGCGCTGCCAAAGTCCGTCACCTCGAGGGAACACCTCGCCTGAATTGCTGCAGAGCATCAACTGCTCTTCAACTCGGAAAAAAACCTCCATCGGCTGACGGAAAGTGAGCCTTTCTCCCTTACTCTCCAGTGTACAAGCAGGGATATTTTAAGTATTCCGTAGAGAAGGGGGTGGGGGTGGGGAGGAATCCATGAAATAGTTGTGGTGTATAAATCCTCTGTTATTCTGAAAAGCCTAATTAACTTGATGCCTACGACTCTTCATCCTTTGACACGCTGTTTCTACCACTTTGATGTTACTTTTAGACAGCCCTTAACAAGAAAAAAAAAAAAAAATCCAACTCTACCCCAGAAAGATGGAACTTATTAATAAATTAAGAGCTTCAGACACATAAAAGTATCTTTGATCAAAGTTGTTAGCTTTAGTGTATGAAGAGTTAAACCTCCAGAAAGCTAGTATTAAGCAAATAACAAGAAATATTTTTTTAAACACAAATCAGAATTTCAATAAAAAAAAATCCCAACGCATTTAAATAGTCATAGCTGGAGTATCATAAATATGATTTTATTTGTATCTCCTTTTAGCTGTATATATTAAGAGGAAGTATCCTTTTAGGAAGGTTCAGAAGTGTTGTTAATTTCAGTTTTATACTAAATTATAGAAGATGCACAGCTTCCTTTTGACCAGATTCACGGTGGCAAATTAAGTACAAAGATCAATTTTTATACTCCCATCCTCAGTAAGAGCATGAACCCTTGCTGACACTAAATAGAATTATACCAAAAGAGTGTTTTAATTCATCCCTGTCTCCCGCTCCCGCACATACATCGTGATCTCCTGGTCGGTTTTTTTTTTCCCTCGGGGCTGTACCAAGGGACTAGCGGAGATGTCAGTGCCGGGAATATCCAAAGGATCTTAGCAATGATCTGCACGGCTAAAACTGAGCTGGAGGTCATGAAGAGAGACCAAATCAGTAGTTCTTACCAGTGTCAGGGCGACAACGGAATTTTGAATGTTTTATCCTCAAGAAAATAGAGGTGCTACAGTACGGCCTGTCAAAGCCCGCACCCTCCGCGCCACAATGCGTCGGCTCACGCACAGCCGCAGAGTTTGGCACCGCTCATCCTAAACAGATCGGTTGGAATTTGGTAGGAAACCCAATTCACTGTAAGAAAGTCTCACGGTGTTTATCATTAAATGTAACTGCTAAAAGATGACTGCCTTCAGCACACGTTAGGCTGCTTGGAAACATCACTTACTTTCCAGATTCCTCACAAGTGTGAGATATCGGTCCACTTCAGTAACCACAAGGTTCCTGCAGACAAAGCTCTCTTAACGCTGCACGAAAAAAGGCTCAGAAGACCTCAACTTCATCTTTGACAGTGCTAAAACAACTCTTAGGAGATATTTAGAGAAGGATAGTTTGGGGTGGAAGGAGGAGCCGCAGAATAAACACAGCGGTGTAACTTCAGTAGCGGCTAAGAATTAGCAAGTGACAAAACTGCGTGGAAGGATGGTGCGGTGCGCTCAGAGAAGCGCCATCGCTGTCAGTCTCAGGGGGAACAGAAGTCGTTCCCACAGGTCGGGGTAGAGCTCAGCTCTGAATATTATGGAGTCACTGGAAAGCCATTTAGGTATCAGCGCCCTCGATGCTGCCTTCCCAACACTGCCCATGGATAAAATACGCGGTATCTTCAGAATGCGGCTTTGTGCAAATAAGCAATTTCAAACCCAAAAGAGAATGAAGTTCTATTTTGTTTCAAATTCTTTGAGAAGATCATTAAAAAAACCCCTGAAAACAACCCTCTGTGGAGAAATACAACTCAAAAAGGACGCGCTTTGTCGCAATGAGGTTTTACTGATCCAATAACAAATAAATAAGTCGACATGTTTCCTTCAGACATTAAGCACGTACCTGTGCGGTGGTCTTCTATTCCGTGGTCACCATTTTCTACAACTGTTGGCCCAGAAGCTGAAGTATCTGCAAGAAATCAAAGCAAACGTTAGCATCGGATAAAGTTAATCTTAATCCAAAACTGAAGAACAACATTGTAAGGACAACACTGTAATGTTATTAAATACAGATAAGGGGTTTTTTTTTTCCCCCAGAATTATTTTTGAAGTAAGTTGAGGTACCCACATGGCAGCAACTTAAAACCCGAAAGGGAGAGCTTTTCGATCACAGACAATCTCGTCCCATGAAGGAGATTCGAGGCCTAACAACTAGAACCTTCTTTGTTCATACCATCGCTTCAAACTAAGCTTTCCTAAGAGCCACCACTAGACCACCATGACTTTGGATTTCCTTCAACGATGCTTCGCCAAGCCGGTGAACTTTGATGGGCTTGGTGGATGTCAGGCAAGAGCAGTTGACACTGTTGACCTTAACACTATCGCCCATAACATCCTCGCAGACAAAGTGAGAAAGCAGGGGTGAGAGAACGGCACGGCGAGGAGGATGGGAAACGGGCTGGACAGCCAGGCTCAGAGGGCGGTGATAGCTGGCATAAAGTCCAGCTAGAGGGCAGCCACTGGTGGTGTCCCCCAGCAGTTGACACTGGGGCCAGTACTGTTTAACATCTTCGTTAATGACCTAACAATGGAGAAGAGCACACCCTCAGCGGGTTTGCAGATGATATAAATCTGGGAGGAGCGGCTCATACGCCAGACGCTTGTGATGCCATCCAGAGGAACCTGGACAGGCTGCGGAGATGAAGAGAGAAGAATCTCATGAAATTCAACGCGGAGAAATGCAAAGTCCTGCACCAAGGGAGGAATACACCCAGGCACCAGCATACACTGGGGGTCAACTCGCCGGAAGATGATCCTACAGGAAAAGCCCCAGGTGTCCTGGCGGCCAACAAGTTGAACGCAAACCAGCAGTGTACCCTTACAGCGAAGATCAACAGCATCCTGGGCTGCGTTAGGCAGAGCAGGTTGAGGAGGGTGATCCTTTCCCTCTCTTCAGCACTGCTGAGACACACCTGGAGTGTGGGGCTGGGTCCAGTGCTGGGCTCCCCAGTACACGAGAGGTGGAGCTACTGGAGAGAGGTCAGTGAAGGGCCACTAAGATGGTTAGGGGATTGGAGCATCTCTCATATGAGGAAAGTCTGAGAGCGAGCTGGGACTGTTCTCCATGAAGAAGACTTGGGGGGGACGTGTACGAGCACCGGAGGGGAGGCTGTAAAGGAGCCGGGGGCA
>NW_009648495.1:117319-119625 GCF_000708025.1 Charadrius vociferus | reverse complement strand
CAACAGGCCAAGGGGCAGGAACTAATTCCCCAGAATTTTTAAATATTGGTCCCCTTTAGACACAACAAGTTTCTCGCAGACAAAGCTGTCTTAATGCTATTAGAAAAAAGGATCAGAAGACCTCAGTCTCAGCTTTGACAGCCCATCGCTAGAGCAGATATCGGGGAGAGATTTAGAGAAGTGTAGTTCAGGGTGGAAGACCACCAATTCCAGAAAACAGCACAGAGCATACTTACCACCAAGAGATTTAGTCTATCCCGTTCTGACATTGCCAGATAAAATTTTAACGGGCACCAGGATTCACACGCTGAACCCGGAAAACGTGGCAGCAATACAAGACCAAGCGACAGCTCAGGCAATCCAGAATCAAAGATCTGAGCTCTGCACTTGGCTTTGCCGTCTGCTCGCTGGGTCGCCTTAGGAGAGCCACTCCGCTAACAGGCAGCTATCTTCAAGCACGTAATGTTTTTCAAAATGCTGCTTGGAAACCATCGTTGGGAATAATTAAGGAATTTAACATAAAATCATAGAACGGTTTGGGTTGGAAGGGACCTTAAAGCTCATCTCGTTCCACCCCTCTGCCCTGGGCAGGGACACCTCCCACTAGACCAGGTTGCTCCAAGCCCCATCCAACCCGGCCAACGTAACAATTGGTGCTTTTTAAAAAAAAAATTTACTTGTTTTAATACTAAAACAGCTCTTCCCAATCATCACAATACGCTAATGAAATTCTATATTCACCCCATCATCTCTGCACTGGGCTGCCGAGGGTCAATAACTACGATCGCTTAGGCGAACTGCTCGAGGAATTTTATGTATTTTAGGTTCCCGCCTTTGAGATCAGATTAGAGTCTCCACAAAAGTAGCTGGATTGTGCTGGTATTTATACTGGTGCAGGCTGCCAGCAGCAGAGTATTGCTGTAGGCAGCCACCACCGTGACAGATGACTCTTACAAGGCCATTTACCTAAATGGAAGCTATCATCCTTGCACCAAGTCTTAAAATACTTTCCAATATCTTCTTAAATAAACTATGCTTAGTTTCTAAGAATTTATCCCATATTCCAGTTGTGAAATAGGGAAGCCAAGTCATTGCGAGAACGATCCTGAGTAGTATTAGTCAAGCGTAACAAGCGGCACAGGCTCTAACAGCAGTTCAGCTCCTCTGGCCATCAGTTCTGCGTATCGTGAAGAAACACTCAGGACAACGGCTTAAAAAAAAATCCCGTAAGTAATTAAAAATCAAATCCCTCCCAGAGACACACAGTTACCTGGCGTTGCTGCTGTCCCTTCCCCGAGCTCGGGCAGTTTTAAAACAAAGCTACGTTATCAGCGTACTTTAGCCACACACTTTAGGGTTTAATCCAACCTTCAGTAAAGCAAGAGGAAAGTCCTTCCAGTTACTTCAGTGGCTCGTCTTGGTGTTTGACGAAGATTCGACATGAACTTGCCAGACAGCTTATAGAAAAACATACACCTACATCCTCTTCGAGAAGCTGAAAATACTACGGGAATCCTTGGACCTGTTTCTTAGCAGTTAAACACACCAGCTCCTCCTGCCGTCAGTCTTTACCAGGTCTGGTACTCACTGTAACAGCAGAACCCTCTTCACGAGTAACCGGGAGAACGACTCCCCGTCACTGAATTTACTGATCAGTGCAGGCAAGGAGAAATCAGGGTCATGGGACGGTTTCTGCAACACTGCCTCACAGCTGCCAACAGGTACGCTGGGTATCGCGCGGAGTAACACGGTCTTACGACGACATCTCCGAGGAATGACCTCCTGGAGAGCAGCTCTGTGGAGAGGGACCTGGGAGTCCTGGGGGACAACAGGATGACCATGGGCCAGCAATGTGCCCTGGTGGCCAAGAAGGCCAACGGCATCCTGGGGGGCATCAAGAAGAGTGTGTCCAGCAGGTGGAGGGAGGTCATCCTCCCCCTCTGCTCTGCCCTGGGGAGGCCACATCTGGAGTACTGCATCCAGTTCGGGGCTCCCCAGTTCAAGAAGGACAGGGAACTGCTGGAGAGGGTCCAGCAAAGGGCAACAAAGATGATTAGGGGACTGGAGCACCTTTCTTATGAGGAAAGGCTGAGGGACTTGGGTCTCTTTAGTCTAGAGAAAAGAAGATTGAGGGGGGATCTTATTAATACTCACAAATACTTAACGGGAGGATGCCAGGGGGATGGGAACAGTCTTTTTTCAGTGGTGCCCAGTGATAGGACGAGGGGTAATGGGCATAAACTTGAACATAGGAAGTTCCATCTTAACATGAGAAGGAACTTCTTTACCTTGAGGGTAGTGGAGCA
>NW_009648495.1:114761-117217 GCF_000708025.1 Charadrius vociferus | reverse complement strand
CTTCCCGTTAACAGCGAGGAGGCTTAGCCCAAGTGCAAGAGCTACAATTTTTCTCAAGTCCTGCCCAAAGTGGTGTGGTAACACTGGTTTAATGAAGGCAGCTGACAACACCGCTGTAACAGAGGCTTTGCAAGTCTTCTCCAGTCTTCACTCATGCTAAGCGTGTCAACAAATCTTTTGGTGGGGGGGGAAATAAACAGCAACCTCTGCTACCACAACCCACAGAGTCCCTCCCATTTCTTTATGGATTTATTCTTCGCAGTATTTAAACTGCAATTGAAAACTTGAGCACAAGTTCTGTTTTAAATTGGACAAAAAGATCACACATTGCTTTCACTTTCATTCAAACCCGATCATTACACCACGTGCAGACAATATAGCTGTTGAAACGTTTCATGGTCTGATGCCACCACCGTTATTCATGCATTAAAACCAGGACTCGATCGCAAATACGGCTAAGCACCACAAATCCGGTCTGCGAGTCTGTGTGCATACTTTGAGCACTGGCTTTGGGTCGTGAAAAACGTTCATCTGTAAGACGGGGCTGGTAGCACTTGGAAGGAGCAATTTGCATGCACTCGAGGTCGGCTTTGCACTGCACGTCGTCCACTCAGCGGTGCTTCTGGCAATTCAGCGCGTTTCGGCTATTCAGAAAATAAACACTTCATCTGTAGAAAAAGTTTCATTTAGAGCCCGATCTCCCAGGTAGCAAGCGATCCAGGCCAACCGCCTTCCAGCAAAAAGAAAAGCCAGAGCACCCCACCCTCCCCCACCAAGGGCTCCGCGAACTTAAAATGAAACCAAAAAAAAACCCCCCAAGCACCGTACCCAACTCTGAGTCAAGCCTACCGAACGCTACGGCGGGTGAAAACATGGGCAGCTCAAAGCCAGCTGCGTTTCTGGCACAACCTGCCACGGAGCCAACACATCTCGAGCCCGTGCAGCTTCTAGGTTACGAAGCACAAATACTTTCCTTCATCTCATTCAGTCCCCGACATTCATTTTTTTTTGGGGGGGGGAAGAAAAAGAAAAAAAAAAGACAGACATATGTGTTGAAAAATACTACATTTGCTTTAATGGCACAGGAATTAGGACAACGGAAGAGGTTAAAGCCATTCTCGTCCTTCTCGATGTGCTGAGCAGTAACCGCAGTAGCGGCTCTCCTCCGCGTCCCCCCCGCCAGCCGCAGAGGGCCGCTCCTCTGCCGCCAGCACCACGCGGGGCAAAGCCATTTAAAAAAGCAAAAATTCCCAATACCAGAAAGGCAGAGGAACCCACAAGCAGGTCTCACGCTTTTCCACTTTCTCAAAAAGCTCTGCAAACGCGGCGGGATAAGCAGGACACTGCTGCACGCGCATCGCGTGCTCCGTCAAGCCGGGGGCTCTCCAAACCAAACACACAACCAGGCTAAATCTGAAGAAGATCGAGGCTCAACAGCGGATTCCCAAACGAGCGGAAGAACCGGGAATGCCGTGTCTCGCCTTCTGCCCCTCTCGGGAAGAATTGAAAAGCAGGGAAAATGGCTTCCTTTACAGTTTTAGCTTTTTTGGAAGACAAGCTTCCAGAAAAACCAGGTCAAATCAAACAACTCCATCCAGCATTAGTAGTTTTTGGGTTTATGCCTCTAAAGGTCAGCTCCTTGGGAGCAAATCAAACTTATTTTAGTTAGGTAGAGTGCAAATGTGAGAGGACCCAGCGATCTGCCCAGGGCCGGGTCCCCTCCCCTCCTATTCTAAATTGCATAAAACCAAAAACATGTCAAGATGTTGTAACTACATAATCCTCATCGGAATCACAAGATAGTATTTGCATCTGGCCAGCAGATCAAAGGATTGTTTTTATATAAACAAATTTAAGGCAGCATTCGCTAAACCGATAATCTCAAGCAAATGGACAGTGCCAATATAAAACCCCGTAATCTCCAGCGGTGACTTGGCACGGCGCACGCAGAAGCATAACCACAACCGAGCACGTCTGCAGCATCAGACCCGCCGCCTGCTCTGGCGGAGGCATGGCATACCCGAGGGCAAAAAAGAAAAAAGAGCTCCTGGCAGGCTGTAAGGGGGTGGACGGGTTGGGGACGAGAGCCCTTTTGCATGTTTTATCATCCCGTCACACACTCATGCGCGCAGATTTGGTGGAACGCAGCTTCATCTGAGAGCTTAGACAGGGAAAAAAAAAAAACAACAACCCCACCCAAAAAAAAACAACCCAGGAGTGAGAATAAAAATGCTGATAAATAGAGTGCCGTACAGTCAAAGCTAACCGGTAACTCTCAAACCGGGCGCTCAAGCTACGTCAGTTCGTATCATAGAATCACAGAATCTTCAGAGTTGGAAGGGACCTCTAGAGATCACCCAGTCCCACTCCCCTGCTAAAGCAGGACTGCCCGGAGCACATCCCTCAGGACTGCATCCAGGCGGGTCTTGAAAATCTCCGGAGAAGGGGACTCCCCC
>NW_009648495.1:108579-114549 GCF_000708025.1 Charadrius vociferus | reverse complement strand
CTCCAGCAGTTCCCTGTCCCTCTTGAACTGGGGAGCCCAAAACTGGACACAGTATTCCAGTTGTGGCCTCACCAGTGCCGAGTAGAGGGGGAGAATGACCTCCCTCCACCTACTGGTCACACTCTTCCCTGCGCAGCCCAGGATTCCGTTGGCGCAGTATGTTTAAATACTGTCTCAAAATGGTTTCTGAAGAGCAGTCAAGCTCATCCTCTCCCAGTCACCCAAAAAAGCCTTAGAGCTTCGTCTGCCCTCCGCCATTCCCATAGGACATAAACGCTCGGTTCGGATGTTTAAGCTTCTCTTTCTCACCGTGAGAATTAAAGAGAATCTGAATTCAAACGGAAGCCAAGGCTTACTCGGGTTTGCGTGTCGGGGACGCCAGGGCTTTCAGAAGCACACGCGTACGGTCAGACGGCACGAACAGAAGCAGCACAGCCGCACGGGCAGGGCGGGCGTGCGAGAGCAGCACAAGGAGACCCGACACACTCATTTCCACCGGGATCCCTCTCCCCCACCCTCACACCTCTCCCGGAGGGTTTAATCACCGCGTCTGCTCGCTGGCTGCCGGTGAGGGGACCGAACCCAAGATGTGACAAAACCCCAAGCGAAGGTCACTAATTGAGCACAAATATTACCTGAGTGACGCTAAAGCCGTGCAAAGCAGCTGAGCTAGAAAAAGATTCGTTTCGCTTCGTGAACTGGAACAACTAGACGAATTTCCTCACTTCGGTTCATAAACCAGGGAAAATTTTCAAGAACACTTTGGCTTATCAAGCCAACACTTCAGGCGCTCCTTCCTCCTTAAGAAAACGGAGGTATGTTATGCAGTTAAGCAACTCAACCCAAGACCCAGGCAGCTTTACCATTTAACACGCATTTTAGAGAAAACTGCAATACGCTCCCTACAGACGGGCACAAGGCTCCGTGGGGAAATGAACCCGCGGTTTGTGCGGTTGGACCCCGAGAGGCTGGGAAAGCGCCCGAACCCTGGGGGCAGAGCGCACAAACCACACAGGGCTTAGGAGCGCACATCAGCATATCACCCGGGTCTCTCCGAACCGTTTTAAGGTTTATTTCACAAGCGTCGGACAGATCCGAGAGGGCACTCGGATCGTGCTCGATATTTGGTTTTGTACAAAAAGGTAATATAGGGATTTATACTAACCAGAATTTTTAACAGTTTTGGGGCAGGAATAGGGATGAACAGACTGTGAGAGGGAGAAGGTGTTTAATGTCTCATAAGAGATAAATACACATATATCAACATTCTTTTCTGACTTTTTTTAATCCCTCTGAAACTTCGGGGTATACGGAGCATTCTCCATCCCCAGTTTCACGCTCATTAAGTCATTAAGCTTTCAAGCCTGCTGCCTTCTGCGAGAAAGGTGCTCGCTCCTGGTGCGGAAAGGGGGTTAAAAAGGAACGGGAAAGGTGGTTTGGCCTCGGGTTTCAGGCTCTGGCGCTGTTTCGTCTCCATACCAGGGGCGGATGGCCTGCTCTGCTGTGCAGCAGTGTCTGTCCAGCAGCATCACGCAGCGCCGGCAGAGCCATCTCGTGGCGACACACGCGCTTGAAAAAAAGCCCCAAAGCCACCGCCCATCGCAAATTAAAAGCATCTCATCACTTACATCATGCACAGTATTTGTTTCCCTATTAAAAAGGAACATATACAAAGTTAGACTAGTCACCAAGTTTGTGAACAGAGTGCAAGAATGCAAAACATGCCTTTGCTGCGCACAAGGCCAGGAAGAGCTATGACACAGATCGAGCTTTGAAGGCAATTCCTCAACAATAACACCAAACGTTTCAGAAACGATATCGGTCCTCACTTGAACTTCCCGGGAGCACTGCTGCCTGCTGTAAGCTGTTAAAGCACGGTATTTTCCTTCCAGCTGAACTCGCTCCCACTCAAGCATCTCTGCTTTTGCACTTCTGCGTGCGTATCCCTCACTTCACACGAGCACCCAAACGAGAACTGCCGCTCCAGCCTCCATCACTTTAATTGGACGCTCCACGTGCCCCTCTGAACTCCTCGGAGCCGGTAAGGAAGGCTGGCGGCCAACAGCACAGCACACCCCCAAAGCGATCCTTCAGCGTTACGTAAAGCCCACAATGTCATAAGAGGATTACCCCAGAATTTGCCAAATTATGATGTCCAGCCAGGTGCCAGAAAGAGTAAACCCCTTTCCTCCTAAGCCGTGTCTTTCCGATGATGTTTTAAAAGTTAACTGTTATTAGAGCTTTATTCCAGGACAAATTTATAGGTGACCCTACAACTACTTATCACGTCTCCCTCTTCTCCACCTCTCTGTACTCGCATAGTTCACCCAGGTCTGTGATGGGGATCCTTAAACTTGCCTAATCTGGCTCCTGGGTTTAAGAAAAAAGTGAAAGAAAAACCTTGAGCAGAGATGGAATACCTCGAGCCTGACAGGACGGATGATTAAACCTCTTCTGACTGGGGAAAGGCAATCTCAGTAGCAGAGACCGTGCTGTCTGAACATATTCGTGCCTTTTAACATAAATAAATTAACAAGCGGGGGCTGAAAAGCCTGATGCACGAAAGCTACTCTTCTCCCTCAGGAAAACAAAGCTATTTGCAGTCGTATTTGGAGTCAGGGACGTAGAACTCTTGCTGTCTTTCACATAGCAGTCCCCCCTCCCAAGAACTTCACGTGATACCCCAAGCACTGCACTAGAACACCACCCAACACCCCCAATTAGGACCTTGTAATATCTCACCCAGGCTCGTTCTCTCTATAGCCTCAATAAAAGCAAGTACATTAAGCTTAACTATATATTTAAAACTGTTCTAAACATTGAAGAAATCTCATGGAAGAAATAGGTATCCTTATACTTCAGGGAAAACCAGATTAGACAAATAATCCCAAGCACATAGCCAGGCTGGGTGGAGAACAGATGGAGAGCAGCCTTGAGAAGGACCTGGGGGTGGGACTAGATGATCTTCAAGGTCCCTTCCAACCCAAACCATCCTACGATTCTATGAAATAAGACATAACAGGATCAGATCCTAACCCTGGCCTGTGGTAAACTGACACTGGTTTCAACTGCAGAGCGTGACAGCCCTTCCCCTCCTGGTACGAGGTGGGAAAGCAGAAAAATCATCGTTTTATCCACTCAAGGCAAGCAAGCTCTCCAGTTTCTTCAGTTAGGGTCTTGTTCGCATCTTGCCAAAGATGTAGATAATGCTCGTAACCGTTCTCCAGCTCTCCCAAAAAAGGGAAAAAACAAATCTCCAAACCAAGAACAAGAACTTTCATCCCCCTCCCTTGCCATGTAGGAGGGAAACAAGTTCTGCTCAAGGAAACGACTGGTTGTACAGCCCAGGAAGGCACTGGGGAGGGGAAGGGAGGTGGAAAAGCCAAGAGATGCGGTCGAAGAGTCCGGCCTGTTTTAGCCCGTGTCTGCCCCAGCCCTGCCCGTGGGAACGGCAGTTTTCTCACAGGGAGTTCAGCGAGTTTTCATTACTGAGCAAACCCAAAAGGCCTTGTTCTATCTGCTTCAAGAATCTGCTGGTTTGAAATCCTGAGTTAGGATGGTAAGGTTCGAGGGATACACGTCTGGGAGGACACAGCTTAAGGAACTTGTGTTTTAAAACTGTGTTATATAATGATTTTAACACTGAGAAATTCTGGTGCTGAGCCAATTTAGAATCTGTAACTTCTAGAACAAAGCATTATTTTTAAAACAGCCTTAAACCGTATGTTTAAAAAAAAAAAGTGTTAACAAGTCTTCATGTTTCTCTGTTACTCTCACTTGTGCAATGCTAAAATATAAACCACCTGCCATTAGAGGTACTGTAACTGACTACAATAATACACAGCCGAATTGACCAAAGCTCAAAGTTTTATAACCTCTTTGCCTACTTCCATCCTTCCTGCTCGTTTGTTACCGTTTAACAAACTACGTTAGGATGGAAAATTCAAAATTATGCCTTTTGTATTACAAGCCACCCGATACACTTCTAAACAATGCCAAAGTAGTGCTTTAAACAGACCAGAAACCCCCGTTGCCTAATTCCCCGTACTGTAGTCCTGGAGATGAGGATCACCTGAGGGGTGATGGTTATAAGTTTTCTGCACATCCCATTTTCATCAACATTGATGAGCATCAAAATTTGGGGGGGAAAAAAAAAAAAAAAAGAAAAAAAAAAAAAGAAAAACTTCCTATGAAAGAAGTCACCAGGTTACCTGTCCGGGAGCAAACGTCGTCTTCTTTTACAAAGCACAGATTAAGGCCAAAAACAAGAACTTTCATCCCCCTCCCTTGCCAAATAAATAGAAAAAAATAAAATAAAGGCACTACTTGTGACAGGTGACCAGTCCCACTTGGCTGGGGTGGGGGGAACACCACACAGGCAGAGATACAAAGAATTTAAATTGCTCGCTGAGAAAGATACCTAATGGATAAGCCCCAAATCTCACCGTCTTCCTTTTTACTCAGGTAGGAAAGCAAATATCTGTTGAAACCTCTCCTTTTTTTGAAGTAGTTTCTGATGAAGTTATTAACACCGATAACATATCAGCTGGGCGAGTAAGCGCTCGGAACCAGCGGAGACAGCACCATCTTTTGCTATGTATGTCCATAACCAGCACATACACGCAGCAAGAAATCAAAACAAGCAGACCCTGGGATCAATGGAGAAACAAAAGCTTTAGCCTTGAAACATTCGAGCCCCAAGCTGACAAACAGCACGGACCTTATGAAGACGCCAATCTGCAGACCTCACCAACAGCAAGTCAGCGATCTCCGCACCGTGGATTTGCCATTACCCAGACTGGTGGTCCCTTGCACAGTTCTAGTATTTTGAGATGGAAAGCAGAACTGAACAGAAGGCAGAGTAGAAAACCAAGAAACAGGATCTGAAGTCAACCTTTGCTTTTCAAATAAACTGTTCAAACTAAACCCAGCAACATATAAAAGCCCTGGTTTAGCAGGCCTGGCAATATTCTAATAAGGAAAACCGTTCTGTGATGCTTAAGTGATGCAGCTTTTTGGTCTTGTGCTTTAGACACTTACGTTCCACCTGAATACCGTCTGCATGGGGTTTGCTTTTTGGTTCCTGGCTCCCAGCTTTTGCATCATCATCATCCAGCAGAGGAACGTAGTCTGTTTTATCTACTGTTTCTCCAACCACATCGTCAAATTTCTCTGCTTCCAGAGTGGCAATGAAGTCCCTTTTCACTTCTTCCTCAATCTCGGGAGGCGGCTCTGTCAGAGCATCCGCAAGACTGAGGTTGTGATCCAAGTCAGCCATGCTTTAGCACCTTCGCAACCTGAAAAGCGATGTGGGGAAGAAGAAAAAGAAACAAACAGTTTAATAAGAGACCTTTTAAGCTTATTCAGAGTTCCATGTTGACAACTGTGCGCCTCCTGTGCCATAACACAATAAAACATTTGCTTTAGTGCTCAATAATTCCCAGGTGTTTACAAAACCCCCACACCAGTACCCAAACAAACAGCTAGATCAGGTTTTACTGCACAAACCTTCCATTTCATGTGATGTTTTATCAGAACCTTAGGGGAAAAAAAAAAAAAGAGAAAAAACCCCCAATACCTGACCAGCATAAACACAATCTGACATCGATTTCTGCCTTGCCCCAGATCCGAGAGTTAATTACATATCCTCAGCAGCGGAAAGAGAAATGACGCAAGCGAATTTAGTTCTTGGGTTGGACTCCACCCGGCCTCCCCTCTGGAGATTAGGATTTTACCTAATCTCTGATGTATACTTCAGGGATGCTTTTGATCCCTTTGATAGGGTCCTGGAGCATGTTTATGTCCCCAGCGAACTCACTCTAGCCCTGCCATTTCTGCTGGAAGGTGAAGTTTTAATAACGTTTACACGCAAGTATGCGGTAAAAGTACACATTATATATAAAACTATCAATTGGAAAAAAAGCAGGGAGAATCACCATTTATCTTTTCCTCCCCGATTTGTATCTCGGC
>NW_009648495.1:106458-108452 GCF_000708025.1 Charadrius vociferus | reverse complement strand
CCCCCCTCCCCCATTTCATCCTTTTGAAGTTATTATTAGGAACAACAGCCCACCGACACTGAAGGGAATTTATAGGAGCAAAACCCACCACTTCTGATTGACGCAAGGCGCCTTTCTGAAACTCTTTCGGGGCGGCGTTAGGCACTGCTCTGAAGGCGCGACACTACCAAAACAGCGACGACATCAAAAGCTCTACCCATACGCTTTAGCCATTTGCCGAAATTGTCTGCTACAAACTGTAAAAACCAGAACCATAAAGGGCCATTAGTATCTAAATTGGCATACTTACAATTCCTATTACGGTAGCTCAGCCTCCTTTAATTTTGGTCTGCGTTTGGAAGCTCAAAGCAATTTGCTGCTGATCTGTATTACTCTATTAGATGTACAATCTGTGCGGAGACTCTCCCCGTTAATGAAAGATTTACTCTATTTTAGGAGGCTGGCGAGCCAGCGCAGAAGCGCTTGTATGAGACTTAGTAGAGAACAAGGACACGGAAGCAACGAGTTCGGAGTTCCAACAACAAATTCAGCCAAACGGAGAGATAAAAAGGTAAAGGGATTCATCGTTTTACAACCAATTCGCACTGTATTGGACAGGAACCACCCAGCCACATTAGGGGAAAAAAAAACCCCATAGAGCTGAAGATACAGGACTGGATACGTAAAAAGGCACAGACGCTCACAAGAATACACAATGGGCGTTTGTACGTGTTGGTTAACGAAGGGCTGACCCAAGCGGCCGCCGTGCAGCAGTCCGGGGGCACTGACTTCCCCGGGGACGGCAGAACACAGATCCTCTTGTTCCGAAATCACAAAGGCTCCTACTCCTTGCACTACAGGCAACTCTTCGTCAGCAGTATACGGCCACCGACACATACCTACAGGCTCAAGCCCGCATGCGGCAATATTTCGCATTCTTTATAAACAATGGTATCACACTGATATTGTTGTTTATGTAATTGCATGCAAGGATATTATGGAAATGAATTCAGTTCAATCTATTCTTTTTCTTCTTTAACAATAAAAGGTCAGACTTGAAGCCGGATCAGACTTCAAGCAGCAACTGCACTTTTTGTTGGTTTAGATAAAGGCCCTGAAGAATTACCACTTATGGAAATCCAGAGGTGAAAGGTTTGGAGCTCCAAACCCTTTGTGCAGGGTCACAGTTGAATGAATTATTGCTATTAAAAAAGCCATCTTTATACTTAAGTCAAACAGTTTTGTTATAAAAAAAAAAAAAAAAAAAAAAAAGGCTTTCTTTCAGAGTTCCATCCCAACACTATATTCAAGACACACCGTCTTACCCCCACCCGGTTTAGGGATCTGCACACAACTGAGCGCATTACCCTTCTCTGAGCTCCAACCAGGGAAGTCACTCACTTCCAGAAGTGACTTTGCACTGCCCCGTCTTTTTGAAGGAAGAAATGGGGCTCTTAAACAGTCATCTTTTCAAGCACGTCCTCCCTTGCTTTCAACTTGAAAGGGAAATGACAGCTTATGGGTCACTCAATCTCAAAAAAAAAAAAAAAAAATATATATATATATATGGAGCTATGAACTTTTCATCATTTTCTTCTGAAAATGTCATTTAGCATAAGGAAGAAAACCAATATTTAAAATTTTCGACAAGCTGCTTCATGATGGTACTAGGAACCGCAAGAATCAAGACTATGGTCGGAAAATAGCTACAGCACATCCAATAAAACTCATGGAATAAGCAGGCAAAGGCTGGAGTGAACGCACCAGACGCCAAAAGAAGAGTCCAATTCCTGAATCTGGCTGAAGAGTCCAATTCCAAAATCGGAAGCTGAGTCAGGCTCCGCAGATGTCAAGTCCTTCATGTTTGCAGGATTGTGTTTGGTTCCGCACCAACGCCAGCACAGCAAGGTTCACCCATCAAGAACCCGAAGCTTTATATAAATGGCATTTAGGAAAACCTCTCTTTTTAACCTCTCTCCAAATGCTCGTTAGCAGTAGATTACAGTCTGTAAACT
>NW_009648495.1:83417-106388 GCF_000708025.1 Charadrius vociferus | reverse complement strand
TTTTAGGAGCGTTTCCTCTTGACAGCTTAATTTAGGGTCTGCCCAAATAGCAAGTCATCGCCATCCTCCCACTCTAATGGAAACTATTACCCGACTACTTTCTAGAGAGGTCTTTTAACATTTAGCATCCCCTCCCCTGCATGGTCCAAACCCAGTAACCATCCACAGCCGAGACCAGACCGCGCAGAAACACGCATGGCCGTAATCACCGGTCTGTAGTCAGAGCAAACTTATAAGCAGTATTTAGATGGCCCAGAAATGACGTAGTCCTCGTTCCACTGAGATATTCGGACACCTTTCCTCTAGACCTAAACAACCACACTTCAATTAACAGAGAAAGTACCTCCGGAGCCCCGTGGGCAGCAGGAGCTGCCGTGGGAGTGGGGTTAGGGAAGCAGTTAGGAACTCTTAAACCCAAATCAAGGCTAATCCCACCCAGATCAGCCTCCAACGTACGAATATTCCACCACAAGCAACTGAGGGATTCATATCATGCTTTTTTTGTGCGAGTGCGGTCGCGCTTTATGAAATAGTTGCCATAAAACAGCATTGCCAATGTCTCCACCTCAGACCTACATAGGAACTGGGACACTCAAGCAATCTAGTTTCTGGGAAAAAATAATAACGAGGTTATGCAGACTTATCAGCAGGACATTTCCTTGTCTATATTTAACCTAACGGGGAATGCAGAAACTATGTATAAAAAAAAAAATAAATCAGCGTAACTAATAAAAGCTCTTTTACATTCTTGTAGCAAATACAGAACGGGTATCTCAGGCGCGTAAAAGCGCCTGGCAAACAACGGGCTGCCCCAACCCAAAGCACCCCGCCGGCTGCGGGAAGCCTTCCACAGCCCAGGCTGGGGCAGAGGACAGCCAGACCACCACTGGCGTTGGACTAGAAGCAGTTTCTCCGCTTTCCATCTCTGATGTTGGAGCAGCCAAACTAGATTAATTCCCCCATTCCCAGTTTGAACTTGTAGAGTTAACCAAAACAAAAGGAAAATAAGTATATTGCACAGATTCCGCCCAAGGGCGGAAAGCAAATCTGAAGCACGGTCACGTGTTGAGCAGCTCAGCAAGACAGCCGTTTCCTATACCATTTCCATCGGTACGGAACCAAGTCACCTACGCGCAGGAAGCATTTGAGAATCTTCATCACGATGCACCTTAACGCACCGTGCATTACGAAGCTATGCAAATCAGACACCAACAGAGTACAAAGAGTATGGATCCTGACACTCACTTTTAAGATGAAAGGGCAAAACTGAGGAATGACTGAGCTTTCCGAAGGCAGCATTTTAAAAATGTATTAAACGATTCTTCAGCTGCAAGACAGCTGCCGAGGCCCACTTGTTTGTGAAGTAGCAGAGGGAGTAACGGCAGCGATGGTGTAACACCAACCTGCGTGACTCAAGATTTCTATCTCTGGAGGAGCCTCAGAGGAGAGTCAAGTCCTCCCTGAAGAACGGCAAGTTGAGTAAGTATTTTGCCCAGAGGAAAGGTGTGGAAAGGAGCCGACCATCGGGTTATCAGTCCCACAGTGACAGCTGGACTACAGACCAGGAAAAGAGTTTTCCTGTAGTGAGACATTCCTCAAGTCCATCCCAGGAAATCTTCAGATTATTCCACAGCAAATAAATCATATTCCTTTAATTCACACTTTTTTTAATTAAAAAAAAAATAAATAAAATAAACGTTTAGACCTCTTCATGTTCCAGCAACAGCTGATCTGTTACACCCAGTATTTGCCCCATCTGTTCCTTCTTATGCTTAGAATCTCTGTGTACCCAGTGAGTAACCGGTTCCTTTTCATAAATAAAATCCGTCTTCTTATTAGCTAATCTGAACGATACAGAAGAGTTATTTGAATCTCTTGCCCGTATCGCAGACCCCCTGTCCTGGCCTCTCCTTCCAGACAGCCCTTACTGGTTACCCGATTCAAGGAGCCTCTCCCTTTCAAAATGAGCTCCTTTCTGGGTGTTCCCACCATCTTATTTGAGTTTGGCCACATCCGCGAGGTTGATGTTTGCTCATATACACAGAACTCGTGCTCCGCAAACCAATTTAGAGAGTGACAGACTCGCATCGTAGAGACCCCAAAGAAGTCAGACCGGCACTTCCTCGCAGGAGTTTTACTTTAAGTGACCCAGTGGAAGAGCTCTGAAGAAACATCATCTCATCCAGCCACCCTCTGAAAGCAGAAGCAAGACAAACAGCTCTTACTTGCACAAAGGCACAGCCTTTAGCTTCCCATCTAGGGAAGAGTGGAATTTGTTTCCCGACCTTTGTATTTCCATTTTGTAGCTTCCTTAACTGCGCTGCTGCGTACATGCCTCTGGGCGCGCACCGCCTTTGAGCTTGAAGTTATGATCAGTCTGACCCAGATTTTGCGCATCTCGTCTGAAGACGGAGACGGGGGAGAGCAGGCAAGTGTGGGCAGGGGATGCTGCCCACAGGAAAAGGCACTTCCTCGCAGGAGTTTTACTTTAAGTGACCCAGTGGAAGAGCTCTGAAGAAACATCATCTCATCCAGCCACCCTCTGAAAGCAGAAGCAAGACAAACAGCTCTTACTTGCACAAAGGCACAGCCTTTAGCTTCCCATCTAGGGAAGAGTGGAATTTGTTTCCCGACCTTTGTATTTCCATTTTGTAGCTTCCTTAACTGCGCTGCTGCGTACATGCCTCTGGGCGCGCACCGCCTTTGAGCTTGAAGTTATGATCAGTCTGACCCAGATTTTGCGCATCTCGTCTGAAGACGGAGACGGGGGAGAGCAGGCAAGTGTGGGCAGGGGGGGCTGCCCACAGGAAAAAAAAAAAAAAAAAAAGAGAGATACTTGAAAACCTGTCAACTGTTCAAACAAACAGAATCATACTTGGCACGAGGCACCGACTGACCTCCCTCAGATTTTTGGCAGAGGGAATAGAAGATTTTCCCCCGGGGCTGAGGACCCAGGACAGGTACCAGCCCCTGGCAGCGGTGCACGGCGGAGCGCCTGCTCTCTGCCAGCCCCGCCGTGACACCGCGCACACCCCGTCCCCGTGTCCCGCAGGGCTGCCACCCACCCAAGCAGCTCCGCCGCTCCGTCCGCTACCAAGGGAGCTGCGCGCAGCCGCTCCTCCTCCTCATCACCCCCGTCTGGATAGGCAGTGGCTGTATCCCTATCAGTATTAACTACATATTCTCCCCTACCAAAGTGAAGTTCGAGCAACCTTCGTGCCAGAGGTAGCAGACGTTTATTCACAGAAGTAGCACATCTAAGAGGAAAACGAAATGAAGCAACGTTCCCTTGCTTTTTGTTTGTTGAAATCTGACGCACAGATTTAGGAGAAGCACGTATATTGTTTCATCAGATCCACTTGCTCCTTTAAAATTAGCTCCTAACTACATACAGAAGAAAATCCCCGACTGGAAGAAACAGGGACAGCTCAGTCATAATTCCCATTTCTCTTGTCGTAAGTCAGCTTGCTTTTCTTAGCCGAGGCTCTCACGAGCACTCAGCAGCAGCCGCTGAGGCAGAAGAAAACAGGATATGCTAAGTCATCTTCCTTCGCAGCGTCCTGAAGGGAGTCTTCCATGACAAGTGTCCCGGTTTGATGTCTGCATCGAGCTTTCCAAAGGAGAGGACACATCAGTGAATCAAGCTGCTGAGGTTTTTTTTCCATTTTATTTTTTTATAATTTTTTGGGGCAGAGTGAATCAGGGGGATTTTTTATTTTTTATTTTTTTTTTAAGTTACATAAGGTAAAATCTTGGCTTTATTTTTAATGGATGTTCCGAGTCGCAGGAAATCACTCAAATTACTAGAAGCTTCTTTTCAGAGGTAGCGAGATGCAGGTCAAGGGATCTTTATTGAAGTCTTTCCAACATCACTTAGAAACTCAAGCTCAACTCACTTGCTCGCAAAACACAAGGCAACAGCCTCAAAATGTGTGTCCCGAGTTACAGGCTTACCTGCAGGAGTCAGTTCCCCAAAAATGCAGCGATGTACAGTCACCATCTCACCGTCCACTCCACGGGACGGCCGTCCACTCCACGGGACGGCCGTCCACTCCAGATGCTCAAGACCTGCCAGACCAGCGTAAGTACCCCCCACCACATTCACCGTCATACCACTAGTTAAGCAGAAGACTATAGCTATTTCCACAGCAAAAAAAAAAAATAAAAAAAATAATCCAACACTAATTGTACACTTTGAGCAGCCGTTCAAAGCGGAGTGCAGCTTTCTCATCACTCCTACGAGCTCAAGCAGAGCGCCGTTTCCAGCACTCGTGCTGCCAACCTCCGTGTCGCTAAGGGTCCTGCTTACGCAAGGCATCGCATACAAGCTCTTATTACTAATTTCAAACGCACGTTTGGACTTTCAGCAACATTCAGGGTTTCGGTTAAGAGTCACGTCACGCAAAACCACCTTCTCCTTCAGACAACACATAAATACAGCAAGAGAGTTTCCACCTATTATTTATCCAGCTTAAGTAATTGCCTCCCTCCTTTATGACGGGCAAAAGAAGTGGCAAGTACAGAGACGGGAAATTTGGGGCATTTGTTGGTTTTACGCCTGGATTGCTGCAACAGACGAAGCACTTGCAGAGTTGTCTCACTTCTTCTCAGCACAAATTCTCCACCAGCTTTCTGGCTAATCTAAGTAGATAGAACGCGTTAAATAAGTCCCTGAACCTCTGAGCTCCTGTAGGCAAGAAGTCAAGAAGCGTACAACTCAAGTAAAGGGAAAAAAGTTCCTATTATTGCCTCCACGGAGAAACACAAGGCCAAGGTAGGCATTTCCCCTCAGGGCCAGCCGGCCGCACTGCACGCTATCCATGACGCAGGCAGAGTTTGGGAACCAGTGATGGACACGGGGGTACTGCAGGAGTTCCCCCTCTACTCTGCCCTGGTGAGACCGCATCTGGAGTACTGTGTCCAGTTCGGGGCTCCCCAGTTCAAGAAAGACAGGGAACTGCTGGAGAGGGTCCAACAAAGGGCAACGAAGATGATGAGGGGACTGGAGCACCTTTCTTATGAGGAAAGGCTGAGGGACTTGGGTCTCTTTAGTCTAGAGAAAAGAAGATTGAGGGGAGATCTTATTAATACATACAAATACTTAACGGGAGGGTGCCAGGGGGATGGGAACAGTCTTTTTTCAGTGGTGCCCAGTGATAGGACGAGGGGTAATGGGCATAAACTTGAACATAGGAAGTTCCATCTTAACATGAGAAGGAACTTCTTTACTGTGAGGGTAGTGGAGCACTGGCACAGGCTGCCCAGAGAGGTGGTGGAGGCTCCCACTCTGGAGACATTCAAAACCCACCTGGACGCTGTCCTGTGTAACGTGCTGTAGGTGACCCTGCTCTGGCAGGAGGGTTGGACTAGATGATCTCCAGAGGTCCCTTCCAACCCTAACCATTCTGTGAATTCTGTGAATTCTGTGACACGGCAAGGTGTCCCTAAGAATCCCTGGGCTTCTACACAGAAGTCAGGGCCGCTGATCCGCACACTAATAACCACCGAATAGCTCCAAAGGCTTGACACGAAGCTCTGATCACTTCCACGATCAGTTTACGGCCACACACAAGATAATAAACCAAATGCTTTAACTGCTCACTTTTGAGAGGTTTAGCGAAGTTGTGATTCAGCTCGTCAACAGAACTCCAACGCCAGGGCAGAGCTTCAGCCACCACTACTGCCTCACAAGGCAGTTTGCTCAGAGTCATTTCCTCTTCCTCGTCTGGTCTCTCACTGCTTCCACTTACCAGGTCACTCATAACCTTTCCCTCCGCTTTTGATTCGTGCCGCTAGTCTCACCTGAGCTGCTTTTCCTACGGGAAAAAGCCTACGCAACAGAACAGGTTAAACAAGCTCCAAGTGACGCTACACACGCACCGAAACAATCCAGGAGGTTCTCAAGCTGTCTGTAGCCTGTTCGGTCGTGGGTAACTGAACCGCACGTGAGACACGCAAGGAGCCAAGACAGAGCCAAGCAGATAAGGCAATGAGCACTCCAAGCGCTGCTGGTCTTTCGCTTGGGAGGGGACAGTTGGAGTAAACCTGTGAGCAGGCATGACTGTGAGCAAAACCACCGGATCTGGGTAATGTCTTGGGTGGAACGCACACATACGTACTTTGGACAAGGAAAAAAGCCTAAGTCAAAAAAGGAAACAAGCCCAAGGATGCTTAAGAGGACAGGCAAAAGAGGAAAATGAACACAAGAGCCACAAGACGACTGAGCAGAAGCTTGACCACGGTACGCTTGGTAGTCCACTTCCCACTTCGCAACACAGCTCGAAGATGGGAAAGCCGCACGTTGATCTACACACGGACACGAGGGAAAACAGCGCAGTTCTCTTCCAGGTAGATTTGCGAACTTTTCCAGGCAGTAGCCACAAAGACAAGCTGGGAAGCAGCGACGGTCTCAGCTGAGACCCGAACTAGAGGATCAGGAAAACACGAGGCAACCGCAGAGACTCTGCAGAAGATGCTCAGGACGGCCGCAGGCAGGCAGGGGGCTGCGAGCACTGCAGGTGGTGAACACGGTCTTCATGCCAACGGCGCTTCGTTACCGCTATTACTCATTCACTTTCATGGACATGTTAATATTTTGAATAAACAAAGAGCAACTGTCAGAGCAGAACGGAAACCACCACAGTGAGGCCAATAGACCACGACAGGGAAAGTCATTTGAACAAAACGAGCTCTAGCTGACAAAGGCTTTTTTTTTTTTTTTATAATGCTGTACCTTCAACTTTTATAAACTGCAACTTCAGGATTTCAAAGTTGATGGCATAAAAGGGCGGTTATATCAATTTCATGATGCCTTGTAAGAGTCTACATAATTCCGCTTTTTATTCAGTATTTCCAAATAGTATCCGTCAATTTGGAGGGTTTCATTACTCGGGATGCGAGCCATTTCTCCACGGTTTAAAGTAAAACATTATTTTTGCTGTTAATCGGTACTGCAAATATCCCCAACTTCTACAACGAGATTGCATACGAGTCTTTTTAATGAACATCTCTGCTCCATAAGCTTGAAACATTTTCATGAACTAGACTTCCCTTAAGAAGGCGATGGCGAAGCCAATGAGGCATGCGCTCACCGCATTCAATTATTCAGACGACGTGTGAATTAGCAAAGTAAGGCAGCAGACGGTCTCCCGGTATTTGTGCCTCTTCAGTAACGTTAAAAAGATTCTCTCAGTTTTCTGGAGATTTGAAACGACTTCTATTTTCTTCCTGCCTTCCAGACATACATAGCTCGGAGAGCCGACACTTCATCAAATGATAAAGTCTACAAAGATAACTGGGCAGAAATCCTGAACTAGCCAGAGGAAAGCTGTAAAATAACCTCCTCTCTCCACATGTGCATCTCCTACTCGCTGTCAACATAAAAGCCATAATTAAAGTCAGCCTGCAAGCTGACAGTCCAAAATTTCTCAGGTTTACTAAAGCTACGTTTCAGCTTATAGCCACTCTTTTTAGATGCAGACATTCACTCACTTAAAATTATCTGTACTTGATTTAACAAGAAATAAACCATTTTTCTTTAAAGGGGCTTCAAAAGAAGCTGCAGGGACCAGGAGAAGGCTGTGCAGGGGAGGTAATGGCAACAAGGACAATTCATGTCTGCTTCGCTCAAGTATAGAAAGATAAACTAACTTGAGGAAAACCAGCATGATTCGTCTTGCTGGAGAGGGTGCTCCCCAGCCTAACCGATGCAGTGATGAGACATCAGCTTTGCATCTCCAGTACGGCAGTGACACCTCCAACATCAGCTAGGTCTGCAGAGGGCGTTTGAGATGGGTTACACAGCCCACACACCACCAGGTAATGAAAAGCTCTCAAACGCAAATAAAAACTTCGTTGGAGCTGGCTAGAAGGAAGACTATTGTAAGAGCTACTAAACACTGAAAAAAAAAATAAAAATAAAAATCAATGAACCATAGAAGAACCATAGAAGAACCATAGAAGAACCATAGAAGAACCATAGAAGAACCATAGAAGAACCATAGAAGAACCATAGAAGAACCATAGAAGAACCATAGAAGAACCATAGAAGAACCATAGAAGAACCATAGAAGAACCATAGAAGAACCATAGAAGAACCATAGAAGAACCAGGGTTGGAAGGGCCCTTGAAGGTCATCAAGTCCTACCCATCGACCTAACACTGCCAAGCCCACCACTCAATCATGTCCCTCAGCACCACATCTACCCGTCTTCTAAATACCTCCGGGGATGGCGACTCCACCACTGCCCTGGGCAGCCTGTTCCAATGCTAGGAAAGTACTATGTACATTTACAGCTGTAATAAACATTATGATATTCCATGGTTGGTCCACCCTCTCCAGGGCAGAAGCCGCGTGATCCGAAATGACGTTTCTCCAGAAACTTTAGCCTTACGCCAGCAAGGATAGATCACTGCATCACAACCTTTCCACTTGCACCTACAGCACACTCACAGAATCACACAGAATGGTTAGGGTTGGAAGGGACCTCTGGAGATCATCTAGTCCAACCACTCTTCAAAGAGGAATTCAATGCTCTCCACTGCTCATTTGAAATACAAGCTTTGCACCAGCCAAAAGAACACACTATTATAGTGATCTCTATCCTTGAAGAAGGATAGGCATTGATCTCGTCATAGATTTCAACAAAATAGAGGTCTCTGGTGATCCAGTGAGTGACAACACAGGCCAAAACCTCTCAGCAGTCAAAGCCTCTCCTGTTTTACCCAGTGTCATTTGCTGCTTCCCATCCTGACATTTACTGCATCCCAAACACGGGGAGACCAAACACAGCCCCCCACGCAGCCGGGCTCCTGGCGCGAGACCACCTGGGAGTGCAGGAACTCTCCTGCAGATTCCTCTACGTTCAACTTAACGTTCGCTTCTCCCACAGAAGAAAGGCAATTCTGCCCAAGCAAAGTTGCCTGGAGAGGACCGATGGCATTACTCCCAGTTACGATGGAAGCGCTCTACGCAAAGTGATCCCTGTAGCCAGATCTGTTGTTAATGGAGGGAAGAAAATAAATACAGACATACATACCGGTACTTCAAGACTTCGAGGAATCTCTGCATCCTAGTGGCAGGGAACATCCATACTATAGGCCCCTGATTATCATTGTTTTCAATTAAGTAAAAGCAGTTTAAAAATAAAGCCTACATTCAGCACTTATGCAAAATAAACATAATTAGCTGGAGCTAGAGCTCCATCAAAGATCAAGGCAGGAGGGATACCCAGATGAAAGAGCAGCAGTAAGAATTCTTGTTCGCACGTTGTCTGTATATGAACACACACAGACACGCGTGTAGAGGTGCCTGTATATATGACATTCTTTAATGACAGAATAGGGAGACTCGGGTAAGGCACCAATAAGAACGTGACATGACTGACTTTATTAAAATCAAAGATGGAGACAGCTAAAGACAAGACCATTTCTCCCCTGGCAAATATCTGACTGTCAGGAATCCCCCAGGTCACCCCTTATGTTCCGACAATAAAGAAAATCAGAAAGAAATCAGTCCATCATAGAATCACAGAATGGTTTAGGTTGGAAAGGACCTTAAAGATCACCAAGTTCCAACCCCCCTGCCATGGGCAGGGACACCTCCCACCAGCCCAGGTTGCCCAAGGCCACCTCCAGCCTGGCCTTGAACACCTCCAGGGATGGGGCCTCAACAACCTCTCTGGGCAACCTCTTCCAGTGCCTCACCACCCTCAAAGTGAAAAACTTCTTCCTAATGTTTCATCTAAACCTGCCCTCTTCCAGTTTATAGCCATTCCCCCTCGTCCTGTCACTCCATGCCCCAGTAAAAAGTCCTTCCCCAGCTCTCCTGTAGCCCCTTTAGGGACTGGAAGGCCGCAATAAGATCTCCCCGGAGCCTTCTCTTCTCCAGGCTGAACAGCCCCAACTCTCTCAGCCTCTCCTCATAGGAGAGGTGCTCCAGCCCTCGCATCATCCTCGTGACTCTCCTCTGGACACGCTCCAGCAGGTCCATGTCCTTCTTATGTTGGGGACTCCAGAGCTGGACACAGTAGTCCAGGTGGGGTCTCACCAAAGCGGAGTAGAGGGGCAGGATCACCTCCCTCGCCCTGCTGGCCACAGTTCTTTTGATGCAGCCCAGGATCCAGTTGGCCTTCTGGGCTGCGATTGCATCTTCCGTATAACCAACACCATTGGTAGAGTTGCTTTGGAATAAGAGCTCAAGAGTTGCAGGCTGCTCAGAGAGGCTGGGGATCCTCCATTCTCAGAGATGTTCAAAACCCAACAGGACACAGTCCTGGGAAACCTGCTCCAGGGGACCCTGCTTTAAGCAGGGGGTGTTGGACTAGATTATCTTCTCCAGAAGTCCCTGACAATCTCAGCCATTTGGCAATTCTGATGTTCTTTGAAAACCATTGTTCTTACTTTCAAAACCGATGATTGAAAGCCTACGAATAGAACAAGTCCTAAAGCACTTAGATTTCGTATCTTGACGGCAAGTTTTAAAACCAAAGAAAAACAACCCCCTCAACCTCCGTGGCCACACGTACAGTTTTGGAAAGGATCCATTTCTGCCCCAGACCGAGAGGATAAAGCAGTATGGAGAGCGTACTGTAGTGCGGTCCTGCAGCAGATAGGGCATTTCGTTCACGCAATGGCTTTTGCCAAGAATGGAAACAAGACAAGGCTATGTAAAAAAAAAAACCCAAGGAATAATTCCAGAATTCGCATCTCTGATACGCAACAGCCAATCTTGCTCGTTCAAAATTTCAGGTAACTCCCTCACTCTTAAATTAAGAGCTAAAATTATTTTGGGTGCTATGAAGCTAGGTCTAGGATTCCCAACTAGTCCTGCAACGGAAAGGCAGCCACCGATCCTGCGTACTAATATACAAAGGTCTTCCTCCTGCTGCTTCAGAAGACCCACAGGTATCACTTGTCTGCAGTTGCTTCGATTTGTCTACAGTGCCAGGCCAGAGGTCAGTACAGTAGGAAGAGCTTGACTTGCAAAACTACAAAGTTCACCAGAATTAATCTGGAAGATCAGCTCCAAAAGCAAGAATCTCACGTATATACACACAAGAAAGAGATGTTAGTTTCTCACTACTCCTCACCTCCTTGCTGCATGGAAAGGTATACGAAAATGCAGCTTTAGGATAAAAGCAAGCATTATCTCAAAAAGCTTCCAAATGTTGTCATTACTTGTAAGAGTATTTGGGCTTTCGTTAGCATACTGCCAGCTGAGTTGTCTCGACCTACTGATGGGGCTGGAACAGGAGCAGTCCTGTTGGCACTGGGCTGCTCTTCCAGGTAGAAGCGGATCCCAGTTGAGAGCTCCCCATCCAGAGCACCACGCTCCCAATCCCGCACCGTGATGTGTGGCTGCAGGCTGGGATGCAGCAAGTAAACTTCTGCCTCGTCAAAGAGTCATCTGAAAGGGGCTTTTTCTTGCTCAATTTCATTAGTTTTTCAAATCTCCGGGCTGATATTTTTCTCCCTAGAGTTATTTCCTAGTAGAGGATTAGGACGTCGGGGGGAAGAATGGAAATGCACAATGCCTCTCCATCAGTTGGGAGTGGCTGACCTGTTACTATTCACATACGAGGAGAATATTGCCGTACCGCACCTTCCCATAAGCACCACAACAGGCAGGCAGTGTATCAACAGCAGCTACAGACACACAATAATTCAAAACTCAGAGCACTCAGGATAAATATTTTATTAATTTACTATCCAACTCTAGTTAGGACTACTAGACTTCTTCCCTTAAGGATAAGGGCTCCTCCTTTTGTGGGTGATATAAGATCACCTCCAGTAACTCGTAAGATTGATTCCTACGAACGCCAAGTAAAGATGACCGCATCACCTTTCACTTATGCATTCACGGATTCCCCTTTAGAGAACTCATTCCCAAAATATTGCTTTAGGGAAGACATGAGAGCTCGTGAAATAGGCTCAGTTACCGCTCTGAAAGTGTTCGGACTTGCTGAGGCAGCGGAGAAGGCTGGACTTACCTGTTGGTGTTCCAGCTCCCTACGATCGTATGACGGAACTCAAGGATCATCACATTCAGAAGCACTACACCTCTGGAACACAGCATTTCCCCGGCACAGACCGGCCCTTGCTTCTCCCAAGGACCTCAGCGTGGAGTCCAGTGTGCGTGGACAGCTGTAGCGCGCAGCGAGACTGGTTGCCAACTCGGATCTCAGAGTCAGTTTTCCATCAGTTCCATTCCCTTTTGGCCTCAGTTCAGGTTCTTCCTCTGCTCAGGGTGAGAAGATAGTTTTTGCAGAACTTGTTGTCTTTTCTGTAGGGAAGTAACTACATGCAGTGGCTCCAGAAGGAGATGCCATGGGAACTCGAGGCATGAAGCCTACAGTGCTCTTTATCAGTACACTTAACAGCCGAGCAAAGCCGAGACAGCGACTTCTTTTGCCATCTGGCCTTGAAGAGCCCAATTCTGGTCACTGAACTCGTAGAGACAGAAAACGCCAGACACTCACGAGAATAACTCTATCACATCCCTGGCAACAAGACTTAAATTGCTTTGAAGTTGTCTAAAAGCCTGAAGATAATTTTGCAGTTTCCCCGTGGTACGTACCACTGGAGAGGGAGCACAGCTCCCTTTGACAGCAAAGGCCCCAAAGCTCCCTAAAAACCACTTCAACCCACAGAAGATTTAGCGCCCACAGAGCTGACCAGCGCTACCAGAACTGACAAGAATGAACAACTGAAAATAAAATTGTTGAGACTTCCCTCCTGCCCAAATCCCAACTGAAGCCTAGCAGGACAAGAGATGGAAGGAAGTCAACCCGAACCAGTCCCGAGTGGAGAAGATTCCTGGGAACCACAGGAAAGTCTTTGAGCAAGAAAGGATGGTGGGAAGGGGGGAGGTTCATGTAGGAAGAGCGCCTAACATCAGCCTAACCACAGCTGGACAAGAGACAGCGCTGGGACGCTTCCGGACCATCAGGCCGAGAAGAGGAAGAGTAATACAAGTGCAAAGAATCACCCAGCGGACCAGTTCCAACCCTGACTTCACTTCACTTGCACCCAATTCCCAAAAAACATACGTGGCATGTATTTGTGCCTGCAAAGAGCGTTTTACTATTGTTAATTATACTTAAGCACAGGGAGATGAGATAAGAGAACACCGGCCTCCTCAACGATTCCCTCCCTTCGGGCGATTTCACCGCTATTAACCACTGGGCAGGATGGGGTAAGGCTGTCCAAGGCAGATTGCTACGTTAGGAGTTGTACCGCTTCCAACCTGATAAAAAGTCACATTAATAAGCTTGCCTTAAGTTACAGCAGGATAGATACTCTGCCAGAGCAGCTTCACTGGGAGTACCAGAATAACTTTCCTATAAACCCCAGCAGGGATTAGGGACTCTAGAAGGTGGGGATTAATGGTCTTGGCTGGCCTTCAAAAAAGCCACATGGAAGATGAGTTCATAGATAATAACTGTGAGGGACTTTCAAGTGTCTAACTCCGCACAGGCCTACAAGCCCCGAAATAAGAGACCTAAAAAAGACTGGTATGTCATCTCCAAAAATCATAAATGCTTATCTAAGGAAAATAAAAGGGAGTCTGCCCACCTTCCGCACAGACTTGTAAGTTTGAGCTCTAAACCGACCTATTCCTTAACTACTTTTAAAAAAAGGAAACTGCCCAGAGTCATATTTGTTTGCCGGTTTTCAGGCTGTCTCACAGCAGACGGGATTTGCTGTGCTGCACACCAGGAGAGGCAGCACCAAATAAGGAGAGTTTCATTAATCACGGGGTGGGGGGAAAAGAGTCTCCTGTTTTCACTTGGCAGAGGACGGAGGGAAAGACAGTCAGAGTGGGGGCAGGGTATGAAAACTCCGACTGTTAGCAAAGCGCTTTCTTTCTGTGCTGCATATCGACTGCTAAGCCACAAACCAAACAGGCAAGGCAAGCAGCTGTTCTGTCAGCTGCTTTCCTTTAATAGCACACGCATCAGAAAGGAAAGCGGCTTCCACCTCCCCAAAGCAAAACCCAGCAAATAATGGCTTTCGGGCTTTTGCTAAAGAGCCTCTTCTCTTGGGAGGAAGAGAAGGACGGCACGTTTCTAACACGGCAGATCAGTCAATAATTCTCATTTTTATTAGGTATTTTGTACCTCCTCATTCGTCTTCCTGCAAGACCATCACGCTGCCGTAGCCTGGAAAGGAAGACTGACGAGTGCGCAAAAAGGGAGAAGTTTCGCCGCAGAAGTTCACCTCAGTCCTCATGTCAGCTCCTCTAAATTCATCCTGCTCCACATCGGTCTTATATGCGCGGCTCCCAGAATAACGGACCTCGTGCTTACATGAGAATTTCGGCTTTCATTTCTAAGATGATTTCTGTTACTGCTTGTGAAGAGAAGTGTGCAGTATAAACACTGGAACTACAAACCAGGAGATGAGAAAGAGCTCAAGTCATGCTGCGAGAAAAGTTTTTCAGAGATCCAGTCCGGCTTAACTACAGTTGTAATACCGCTGTGCGACAGCGGACCCCAATGCCTTCACGAACTCACGACATTTGGCCTTACGTATATATACACACAGATCTGAGAGGGCAGGAGGGAACCTGAGACCATAGAGGACAGATTCTGAAATTTAATGAATGAAAAAAAAAAAGCTTTCATTGAAGAGTAAAATAAGCAGCCATTAAATAGCATTTAACACGTCGCATCCATATTGTACCCCATGCATACATCAAGTTTATGGCATTAAGTTCTTGTAGTAAGCCTTGAAAATTCCGCGTTAAACTTCCTGTAGAACAGCAGAAACAATTGAAGCTTGTGGAAATGATGTGGCAGAAAGGGGCAACTCAGCAACTCCGCTCCCTTATTTTACAAGGGCTATCAAGAAGGATCAATCAAGTCATAAATGTCATTGGAAAGACCTTGTGAAGTACAGCTCCTGGAGGTCAGCTTTGGGCTTCTCCTACTCAAATACACAAGCTGATGCCCACAAGAAAGGCTGGGTGCCATCTGCTGTGAGCAAACTGACTCTAGAGAAGCACCCCAAGGTCAACACGTTGGTCAGCGTTACTCAAAAAGCAAGGTAAAATTTGAGCAAGGAGCATAAAACATCACGGCTTACGGAGAATACCAGCTACAGCAGATACAACCATGAAAACAGAAGCAGCTCGTTTGGCAACCAGGTATGCACAGTCACTGCTTCCAGGAACTCCGTTTACATACAAGCTTTACTCCTTTACCTATCTAGAATAATTATGTTAGTGACTACATGAGAGTAGCTACTTCACTTTTAATTAAAATAAGCACCTCTCTCGACAACGTAATTATATAGCGTGAGAACCTGTCAATCAGGACGCAGAACCGGTCGCTTCAAAATGAGAAAGTTGACTAGCAAAGTATTTTCATCGATGACAACTCATCACCAGCTTGATGTTTCAGAGCCAGATGAGTGGAAGAGCAAACCTATCAGTGTTTTTTTTTCAAGCAGATGACTTGCAAAGAACAAACACCACTTTAAAAAACTCCATTATCAGAAGGCGAAAAAAACTTCGCAAGAATGAAACAAGTCTCATTTCTACACTAAGAAACGAGTTTTAGCTAGTTGCAAATTCTGCGAGGACTTAGCTACAGCAGGTAAATTAGTTTACGGACTCATCAGTCGCCTTGGAGAATCATGCCCTCCCTGCAGGCTTCTGAGAGCTGACAGATATGCCCCGAAAGGAACCTGGAAATAGAACAGACACATCTGAACTAGTGGAGAGGCAGGGGTTTGCCGTTTGAAAACCACAACACAGCCTTATGGAAGCAGACATTTAAAAAGGAGAAACAAATGCTCTCTTCGTGCCAAAGTTGCAGAGCACCAGCCAGAGCAGAACTCTGCAACCATGTAGGTAAATTCGCTCGGAGCGAACGTGCCCACTTACCAAGCGTCAGCAGCTTTCCGTTTGCTTCACACGTGTCAGATTTTCAAGCCAGGAACAAAATTCAGTCCCTGCATTTCCACGGAGGCCACTCAGGTGCTCCGAAATTCATGGAGAAATGAAGTCCCTAGACACGTTTAGGGTGGGAGCAGAGCATACCTGGAGGATTCAGACCTGTGGAGTCTGCTCCTTCTTACTCTGTGCAGAAGAGTTTGGGGATATCCAAAGCTGTCTTTACACACCGGTGTGTTCCCAGAACACGCTTAGGAAAGGCCTGGCTCTTTGCACCATCTTTTGCAATTCCCCACGTGGATTTTGTTCATCTTGGAGCAGCTCCACAATAGATATAATGGGGATCAAACATAGTCCGTGTCACTAGGAATTACTTCTAAGTTGGGATATTTGTGCCCACACACAAGTGAGAATGACAAAAAAAAAAAAAATCAGAAGTCCTTTTAAACCAAGGTAGAAGCATATAGCTTGAAAAACGCTGAACACCCTTGATCACTTCTGCTAGCGGAGTGAAGCCTTTGGCTACAATGGCTCATGAAAGGATTTGCTACGCGCCTGGCAAGTCAGTATTGCCTGCGACCGAAGAGAAAGAGGTGCTCCTATTTGGTAATGTAACAGCTTCAAAACAAAGAAAGGCAGAACAATAATTTAGCTTCAGAATCGCATGTGAAGCGGGGAAAGGTCCGGTGAGTCACCACAGAACTCCCGGAGAGGAGAACACACGCTTTTCTGCGGGACCAGAGAATACAAGGCACATTCACGTGCTCCATTACCGGTGTTGATGCACCGCAGGCCGGCAGAGCAAAGACCTTCTCCTCCAGCAAGGGAATTACTTGCAAGATAACATTATCTCAGCATCCATTACTGCTTGTGCCAGGACATAAGCCACATGCAGGCCCACTTGAGGCAACGCTACCAGACGCCTACGCCAGTTCCAGTACCTCCCATGCTACCAAGGGGGGAAAAGAAAAAGAATATAGGTACAGAGAAGCTCTCAGAAGTTTGCTCAATAGCACATTAATAGGCATTTAAGCTGTAGGCCAAGGCCCAACACGAAAGACTGCTAGACTAGAAGTTAAGCAAGGATGTTCACGTCTTCTCCACGAGGGTATTTATCAGATTCTTGAATGATAAAACCAGGACATTCTGAAAGCACGATGTCATCCCGGACAAACTCACCAGCAAGGAAAGCTAAAGGTTCCATGCCGGCCCCTTCTGCTTCCTCTGGACTTGTAGCTGATCCCTCCTAGGCAGAGAGGGACGCCAGCCTGGCCCTTAAGCTGCTGTTGTTATTCCCCACCAGCAACGCCATTTTAATTCTCTCAAAGCAGGGAAACACTCCTGCTCTCACGTGATGTTTATTCTTAGCGAGGATCCCAGGGATTTTTGTTTAGCTAAGTTCGGTCACGCAGTTGGCCCAGTGCCATAAGAGCATCACAGAACTCCTCAGTTCTGAAAAGGGAGCAGCATTAGTGCAGTATAGGCACGTTAATAGCATTAAGAGCGTCAGGTTATGCAAGGAAGACCTGGGTAGCTGAAGATAAATAACTCTTCCCCACAAAGCTGTTACTGCCATGCAAAGTTCATGACAGCCTTCGTAAAAAAAAGCACATGACAGCCCCAGTCGGAGGGCAACTGAACTGCTTACACCCTTCGAACAGCTGAACCTAATTCCTCCTGGGCTAGTCAAAAGAACAAATTCTACCATTTGAGCCTTGCCATTATCTTGAGCTGGTTTTAATAACAAAATTCCTGCCTGCCTAAGAAAGCAACCGACATTAGCTACTAGTGACCCAGCCAGAACCACATTGAGGGAACAACTCTCAAAAATAACTGCAAACTTAAGTCTGGGAGAAGTACAAGAGTCACTGAAGGCATTGCTTCATTTATTTTTTAAGGTTTTTTTCCTAAGAAAAATGCACAGATGTTGCAAGCAGATGAACGCGGACTTAGTTCAACTAGAATGGTGCCTATGCGGTTTATCTGGTCAGAGGTTTAGGTAAAGCGGAGAAAACCCAAGACGTCCCGTCGGCCAGGGCTTGCACCAGGCTGGAGCACAGGAAAGCGCCAGAAGGAGCTGCAGCAAGAGGAACGTTACTTCTCAGTCTCAAGGAACACGAGAGTAATCGCTTCTCTTTGCTCACACCGTTTGGGTTTTGAAACCTGATGGGGTGGCAACAGGGGGAAGAACACTCATTTCTGAAATGAATTAATGCAGAAGAATAGTTTCCACCTTCCCAAACGTATGCAGGAAGCCAGCAGAGGAGGAAGGGAGTAGCTACTGCAGTTCAACCGCTATTGTATTTATATTTCCGTACTCTTGATAACAAATACATTCAACTATGGCTGAAAACCAAGGCATTGGTTAGAAAACAAAAGCTGAGCTTCCACAAAAGAGAGAGCAATAAAAGACATTTCAGATCTCCCCGCAACGTTATCAGGTACGGTCTATTGGTGTCTTTAGAGAGCGATGCACTTCCTCATTGCAGGTACGGCTGCAATATCCAGTGTCACAGCACTGTGCCCTTTGACGCAGGCAGTTTCCCTTCCAAAAAGAGAAACATAAGTGGACCAAATCGATAATTGTTCGCTGTGGTATTACGAAAAACCACATTTTAAATTGTTTTTAATTCAAAAGAAAGGGTTCTGCCCACATCTCTTTAAGGAAGTAAAGCCATACGTGGTAAGGGACATAGTAGCACTGCCTTTTTCCCCAAGGCTTCTCTCTTACTTCACGGGCTAAACCCCCTCGGTTCTGGTCTCTGCATTCTCCACCTAGAAGGTCAGCGCGTACCTCCTCAAGGCCCTTTTACAAGGGTGGGTGACAACACGCCAGCCCCTCCTGAAGCAAACTCCTCTCCCAGGACAAGCAATGACACTGGGTGTGCTAAAGCACAGAGACAGAGGAGGTCTTCTTATCTGCTTGCCTTATCTGAGCAGAACTCTCTGCAGGCAGAGCTCTGCGGCAGGAGGGGAGCGGGGAGTCGCGCAGCGAGTAGCAGCTACTTGCTCCTACTACAGTTACGTCAGCAGCAGCAACCCCGATCTAGTTCACTTCTCATCAATAAAACTGATCCAAGAGACGTGGGTTTGTGCATGTTTCCTCCCAGCTAGAGCTGTTATACAAGAAAGTACAAATGAATCCATCAGGAAGTGTTTTTAGAAGTACTTTCTCCCCATCTCCACACATGTAGCCAATACAATAACCAAATGAAGTCCCGGGCGCCACAAGAGTTGCAGTCAGTATTTGTAGTTTAAGAAAGGAAGATGACCAAACGCGCAACTCTACTTGGTTGAAAGAGCTCATAGCAGAATAAGGAGGAAGAACCCATTTATTTCTGAGCAACAGTCTGAGATGAACAGGGTTTGGGGTTTTCTTTTGTAAAGAACCCAAGATATTCCTCAATCGGGTCACCCCACAAGAAGCAACCAGCCAGAGCCAGACTCACGCCAACGCTTCCCCCTTCCTGCCTGCTCTCCCGGGCTCCTCCAAAGGATGTCGGGGAGGAAGTAGCCTCTATTCATCGAGGCAGTCAATGAGCACGGATTAAATGTTCCCGGATAAATTACTTCAGGAAGCATTTTTAGCTGCTGAATGCAGTCCCTGGGAAACACCTGCTTGGTTTCCATGTCCTGAAACGACGGAAGAAATGTTGAGAGGCGCAAGTACATGCCTCCCTGGGACTCTAAGAGGCAGCTTACATTGTAACTCTCGTTTTTGCACAATGGAGACAAGAAAGGAGGAAAAATAACATAGCAAACTCACCCCCTTAGACAACATGGGAGTTAACAACATGACCAAGTAAAGTGAAGCCTGAGATCCTGAAGCCCGAACCCGAGGAGGCTCGGAGACATTACAACCACATTGCTCAAAGCTAAGTGAAGTGGAAAGGGAGGAAAAAAGAAGTTTAAGACCAGAAAGTGCAGGAAGGGCACTTACACTCCTATCTCATCTTCTCTGTTCAGCTGCACATAGCGCTGACTCCCTGCAGGAGAAGGTGACAGTCCACCTCCCGTGACCTCTTCAGCTCCATCGAGGCCATGGCGAAAAGCACGCGCAGCATTCTGGGCACCTGCCCTCCCGCCTCCTCCCTCCATCCCACCCAGAGGGAGATAAGCCATCTTATTTGGCTTTTATTCAAACGGCTTTTAGAGAAGGACTTAAGATGGTTTGGCAGGCAGCCACAGTACACAGTATAAACAACTGGTGGTGCGGCTGCCCCTAACTGAGCCTGGTTCCAGTCACATCGTGAATGGATACGCAAGAGCATCATCCACACCAGAGAGACAGAACTTTGCACCTACGATGTTATCATCTCTGCGTCTGCCATTTAAGGAGACTTAAAAAAAAAAAAAACCCAAAAAAACGGCACTTTAGGAACAATTTTATCCCATACATGTAACAAAGCTGTAGGAGACATGCAAGGCTACTGTCAGTTCAAGACAGTTTTAGTAAATCGCAGTAGATACAGTTGGTGATGTTAAAAACAAACTGTCATTGAACTGCATCCATTTGACTCCTCTGCATTCTTTACAGCCAAGTATCATTGGATGGTACTGGCAGACCGACAGTAACAGCTTCGTCATTTTTGTACAAGTCTGAGCCACATTTCATTGGTTTACGTTCTAGACTACCTTAAGGTTACGGCAGAAGGAAGAAGCATTAATTAACGGCGTACACAGGCTGGAACTGCTCCCAGGACTGCCCAGGCATAGGCAGCATTTGAGAGCAATCACTGTGAAGCTAATCAAACTTCAAGGTAGAAGACACTCGTGTACCTCGGTCCATACAAATATCATGAAGAAGTTGTATTTCCTTCACTAAAATACGTTACGTGAGCACTTGCACCTCAGACACCCTCTGACTGCAGACCTGAAGACAGACCCCCGTGGAAGCGCAGCTTTATGGTGCCTTCCACAAAGGAAGGCTACAACAAGAAACACGGATGATTCCACTGCTCCAGATTCCTAACAAATCAAATCAGACTTGGGGTTTTTTTCTTAGCCTAGTTTGCCCATTTTAAATCTTTTGTAGTCCTCTTTGCCACTCAAATCTTTTTATTAGAGTAAGTTAAACATGATGTCTGCCCTTTGCGGCAGAAAAAGCCAGAAAGAAGGTCCAACTGAAAGAAGGACATCCCTTGAGTCACGCTCCAGTCCTGCTATTTTGAACTGCAGCAGGGGAGCGTTAGAAACGTTTACTTACTACTCTTTTTGGGTATTTGTTAAGTGTAAAGTAAGTAAACATAAAAGAATTGAAAGGCAAGTGCATTTCAGAAATGTTTATTCTGTTCCAGTCGCAGAACTCCCCGTGTAATGCCTTTTACAGACACACAGGCTCTCCCAGAGTCCACCGAACGCTCCCCGTGCGCAGCCAGGCGTGCCTGCTCTGCCAGGCTTCGCCGCTGAACTTCGGTCAGAGATTTTGGCATTTCAGCATTTCCGAACTCGAGATGGTAACGGTATTTTCCAGAACAGATGAAGTTTTAGTGTGTACACCCAGCTGTATCAAACCTTTGGTTTCAATTAGAGATTTAGTGTTGCGTCATTAGAAAAGTAGTTCCTACCTCAAAAGCAGGCGTTCCCTTTAGCAGATCCTTCAGTCCGCAGAAACTGCTTATCTGCAAAATACAATGCATGCACAATTAAGAGGAAGCCATACAATTACAGAGTACTTGGATGTAAGCTTATTAGGGATGGCTAGGAGATGATTTACGTTACTCAAAATTAACGAAATCCTGAGAAACTTTGCTACAGTCCCACCACAGTCATCCAGGCAGCTTGCTTTAATGTTCGCTCCTCAACAGGAATGCTGTCTAGCTATTACTATTTCACATCAACACTTGCTCAAGCTATTAAGGATATACCATGAAAATTGTGAGCAACTTCGCCCTCATCATGCGTCTTAATAGCTATTTTCAAACACGCCTTTTCATTAAAGCTGAAGCAATCCAGGATGATGGGGCCGTCCCTCCGCTCCGCAGTATCTCAGGTGTTGATACAGAGGCTCAGAAGCTCTCCAAGTCACTGTTAGGCACACACCTGCACAGCCACGTTTGATTCGCGACTTGATTTTTATCTGACCGGAGATGAACAAAGCTAAAGAGGCACCAAAACATCTGTGGCCTGATCTATCGGTTACTATCATGGAGAGCTACTGTGCACGACGCTTTTTTCGACGCTCCAAAGGCTCTCATACAGCAGAACCGTCACGTTTTAGTCCGAGACAAGCGAGAAAGCAAAGATGAAGCTTTTTGCCTTCAATAAAGGCTGTACCACTCCATACCGTTTTCTGTACTTCCAAACTTCAGAGTGGAATCTCTCGCAATGTTATTAATACATCCACAACTCAAAACCTACAGGTATTGCCAGATGCGTTACTCTATTGGAACAGCATATGCTGTATTCTTCTAAGGGTTGCATTCATGACACTTGGATTAATATTTTAAGGGGATCTAGATTTAAAAAAGAAAAAAAAAAGATAATTCAGGAGCCGTACTTCAGCTGCACACAGCTGGCTATTTTCTGTGCATTTTCCATGATTTCAGTGAAGCTACACCCACCAGCTTTACCAGGGAACTGTCTCTTCCTCTCCTGGGTGTTGTGTCCCAGATTTTTCTATACATTATTTTACACTTTGGTCATTATTGTTTCCTTATCGTAAAACAAGCACATCTACAAAAACTATCAAGATAATGCTCCTTACGTTCTCCATGCAGTACTCCCTGGAAAAGAATATAAACTAAGCTGCACAGAGTCAGTTAAGTAGAGTCATCTCCAAGCACCTGGATGAAAAGAAGATTATCAGAAGTAGTCAACATGGATTCACCAAGGAGAAGTCGTGTCTGACTAATCTGATAGCTTTCTATGACGAAGTGACCGGATGGGTGGGTGAGGGGAGGGCAGTGGATGTTGTCTACCTTGACTTCGGCAAGGCTTTCCACACTGTCTCCCACATCATCCTCGCAGGCAAGCTTAGGAAGTGTGGGTGAGATGAATGGACAGTGGGGTGGATTGAGAACTGGCTGACAGAGAGAGCTCAGAGGGTTGTGGTTAGTGGTGCAGAGTCTGGT
>NW_009648495.1:51524-82461 GCF_000708025.1 Charadrius vociferus | reverse complement strand
CCAGTCTGTGATTCTGTGTAAGTATTTCAATCCACATGGAGAAATAGACAACTTGTTCTTCACCGTAGCAAGTAATCAAGCCAGTCTCACAACAAAATACCATCTCAGCACCTGCTTATTCATGCAAAGTCTTCGAGAAACACTACTGTTTGCTCCTCGCCCTACAGATGCACATTGCACGTTACGTGGAAGTGAAGTGCCAGCTCCTTCAGTCAAACGAGAAGGCAGCCCAGCGAAAAAAGAGAGTACCCTTTCAGCTTCAGTAAGGGGTAAAGCACTCGGGAGTGAGAAAAACCTTCTGAAAGAGTCCTGGGCCCGTCAGAAGGGGTGGAAAGGAGAGCTACTAAACGAATTAAGGAGTGGAGAAATATCTTGTGCATGATTCAGATACACGAGTGTTGTGGATGAACTCTTGCTTGTGTGGTAACACTAACGCTCCCCTTTCCAACAAAAGGAAACTCTGTAATACACATCACAAACCCACGTTTTTCTTTTTCCACGTCATTATTTGCAGTCTGCCCCCCGCCCTGTGATACACTGGGGCATCGGGGTCCTTCTCCCCACCTACTTCCCACTGACGGACACCCAGACCACATCCGAAGGCATCAATCCCGAAACGCACAGCCCGACAGCCTGCTCCATGACAGTTCATCCCAAACCTGTTGCTGTGATCCATCCGGTTATTACACTCTCACACAAGATACTCCAGTCTCTTCTCACTGAAAACACCAAACTCACTTATTTAGAGGGAGGAAAAGAAGAGGGAGGAAAAGAAGAGGGAGGAAAAGAAGAGGGAGGAAAAGAAGAGGGAGGAAAAGAAGAGGGAGGAAAAGAAGAGGGAGGAAAAGAAGAGGGAGGAAAAGAAGAGGGAGGAAAAGAAGAGGGAGGAAAAGAAGAGGGAGGAAAAGAAGAGGGAGGAAAAGAAGAGGGAGGAAAAGAAGAGGGAGGAAAAGAAGAGGGAGGAAAAGAAGAGGGAGGAAAAGAAGAGGGAGGAAAAGAAGAGGGAGGAAAAGAAGAGGGAGGAAAAGAAGAGGGAGGAAAAGAAGAGGGAGGAAAAGAAGAGGGAGGAAAAGAAGAGGGAGGAAAAGAAGAGGGAGGAAAAGAAGAGGGAGGAAAAGAAGAGGGAGGAAAAGAAGAGGGAGGAAAAGAAGAGGGAGGAAAAGAAGAGGGAGGAAAAGAAGAGGGAGGAAAAGAAGAGGGAGGAAAAGAAGAGGGAGGAAAAGAAGAGGGAGGAAAAGAAGAGGGAGGAAAAGAAGAGGGAGGAAAAGAAGAGGGAGGAAAAGAAGAGGGAGGAAAAGAAGAGGGAGGAAAAGAAGAGGGAGGAAAAGAAGAGGGAGGAAAAGAAGAGGGAGGAAAAGAAGAGGGAGGAAAAGAAGAGGGAGGAAAAGAAGAGGGAGGAAAAGAAGAGGGAGGAAAAGAAGAGGGAGGAAAAGAAGAGGGAGGAAAAGAAGAGGGAGGAAAAGAAGAGGGAGGAAAAGAAGAGGGAGGAAAAGAAGAGGGAGGAAAAGAAGAGGGAGGAAAAGAAGAGGGAGGAAAAGAAGAGGGAGGAAAAGAAGAGGGAGGAAAAGAAGAGGGAGGAAAAGAAAAAAAGAGCTACAGCCCTGTCTTTTGCAGCAGAACATTAAAGAAAATGGGAAGTATTAGCTCCCTTTTGAGTGCTGGGCATCACTACTCCATCTCCGACTGGGCAGCGCTGTATCAACCAGGGTTCTGATGACACCAGTAAAGTAAAACCTGCCACAGATTCTTGGTCTGCATCTCTAGTCGTGCTTTAAAGAAACCCTGAAGGAAAGAATTCCTATACTACCAACCCGGTCTTTAACGTCCACAGTTGTAGAGATTGCCTTCTTCCTCACGTATGAGGTGTTCTTGACTGAGAAGCAGAAATGCTAAATAATCTCGTCTTTCTTACCCCAAATTGAGAGATTTGCTAAAATTACAGGTGTGGCTGCACAGGTTTTTTTATATGCCAGGTCTTACAGTAGTCTAAGACAGACTTCACCTCGTCCCCTCACGTAATACGTTGAGGGGGACTCCGACCACTTATAGAAGTGTTGGTGAACAGCAGGGGAAAAAAAATAAAAAGTCGTCATCTATCACCTTTGCCAGCAAATACCGACTCACCTGTTCCATTATCAGCCATAACTGTTTTCCAGTTTGGAGAAATATTACCAGGAACTATTTTAATGTTATGAGATATCTGTCTATACATTACAGCCCGGATTCCAAGTTTGCAACTTCATTTCTCCCCAACACAATTTTTTTTATGCAAGCGACACCGAAAAGGAATACAGCGGAGGAAAAGCACTCCATTACTTGAGTTACATCCCACACCACACCCGCTCTTCGTTTTTATCTTGCCTACGCTATCAGAAAACAGGTAATGCCTGGTATGCATACTGTCCCATCGTGTTTGCTATCCCTGTAATATCCAGTTCCACGTCCTGCACCAGTAGTTCTTGTTCCTCAGCTCTTCTGGTTCCCAAGCTCCTTGCGCTTTCATTACTAAACATTTTAATGAATTCTCTAACTTCACCCAGGTTGGTTTTTTTTGGTTTTGTTTTTTACATAGATGGGCTTTTTCCCCCCCCAGTAACAGAATTACCTGCATCCCAGGAATACAGACTGCTTTCTGCTTACTCCCGAGTCTCGTACCGTCTGGCTCTTTCTCTGCTGAGAGTTCACCAAATACACCCCCATCTATAATACAACAGCTATTCCAAGAGTCCCTAAAAGCATATACATATTTCAGGGCAAACATTAACAAGTCATTTCTGCTTTTCTGTAATTTTTAAGGTTCTCTAAGTAGCAAACACTTGTCCCAGCCGGTTTCCAGTGGTAGCCCTTTAGAGGATGAAGTAAACTACCACGTCTCTTGGGCCCAGGAGAAAAGCATACAACTTACCTTGCTGCGCCACCCAAAACCGATGCACAACAGAAGCAAGGAAGCGATCCCCCTACATCCACCTCACAAAATTTTCACGATCAGACAGTCTCTAGTCCTGATAATTTAGTTCTTTATGTATGAAGGGGGCTTGTCTCAATCTGCGTTTATGTTGCTATACTGCCAAAGGGAAATACCAGAGCAAACCTCCAGTTACGCTCAGGATTATCACTCTTGCCCCAGCTAAATGGAGTGTCCTTCAGCGCAATTCAGTTTTGTAACAGAAAGAATGTGCCATTCATCACAGCAGGTGCCCTTATGGGCTCCCTCAATGTCTCCAAACAAGCACCACTTTCTGTTTTCTCATCCCCAATTTCAGCGGAGCGTTTCCCATATCCCGGGAGCGAAACCCGCTCCGTCTTTTGGTTTCCTGTTGTCTCTCACCCTTCATACTTTGTTTCCAAATCTCTAGATAAACAGCTTCCTTTAAATAGCTCCCCGTCTTAAATATGCACGGTACATGAAGATCACTCGATGTGCAGCGCCGAGAGGGGCGGCACACATTGCAGCTCCAGCATTCCACACGCAAAGCAGTATCACGTTGTCGAATACCATGAGTTCAAACGCAAAGTCTTGTAAACCCCGAGCTATATATACATGGTGGCCACGAAACCCGGAGATTAAGGCATCTCAGATTTTCACCCCAGTCCTCCCCTAGAGGAAGAGCGCTAGCAGCAAATTAACTACACCGCCTTGAACAAGGAAAACCACCTTTATAGCCACTAGCCCCTATCTCGGCTCCTTGCCCAGAACTGAACTCACCGAGATCCTAAACCAAGAATTTATTCTAGAATATACGGTGGAAATTTTTTTCTTCATGGGTATCATTGCCAAATATTTCACGAGTTTTTGTTAAGCATCGAATTCCTGTTCCCACACTCACGTGAGGCATCTCAGATAAAGCTGACGGTATTTGAAAGGGACCGCTTTTCGATTCGATTTGAGGCTTTTGAGTAGAGCACCTCCCAGGAGAGGAAGGAAGTGCTGAAGTTAGACTAATAATTTAAAGAGTCTTCAAAACACAAGATGGAGTTCCAGTGAAGTTTCCCGAGAAGATTATTCACTCATAGCCATTCATGAACAGCAAGTGAGAGTTTCACCGTAGTCACGCAACTCTTAGAAAGAGATCATACTTCCCAATTGCAGGTGGCACGCAGAAGAACGGAGGTGTGCGGCTGTAAAGCAAGCAGATACCCTTTGCCAAAATCCACACTCAATCCTTATGAAAGAGGACAGGCTTTAACAAACAGCCTTCTGGAGCAATTCGGGTTGACAAAGTTAAACAACAGCGAGGTTCATGCAATCAGACAGTAAATAAGCAGCTGCACAAGTGTAGCTGTTTTTATAGCACAGTGGATTTTCGTATGTCAAGAGCAATTCGAATACAGAAACAACACACCATGATTCCGGAAAGCTGGAAGAGTGACTCACGGATTCCCAAATCAGCAGTGTCAAGGACCAACCAAGGACCTTCCAGAATGATCCCGAAAGGCTGGAGAGTGCAGCAAACGCTAATTAAGGGGTGAGCTCCAGCAGCCAGCGTACAACCGGAGAGCACAGGGAGGGTGGGAGCGAGCAGTCCACTGCATCCCAGAGCACACAGGACAAGAGGATGAAGGCACCCAAAGAAGCCTCAGGTTAAAGACTCTGACAGAAATAATTTCTGAATTTTTCTATAGGTCTTTCAGCTTGTCCAAACAGAAAAAAACCAAACAAACAAAACCCCAAACCTTTAACACACAAACATCCAGATCCACAAGAAAAAAAAAAAAAAAAAAAACAAACAAGAAACACCAAAGGCAGAAAATGCCCTCGGTGAGAAACAAAGCCCATTCCTTTTCAGCAGAAGCGCAATAAAAAGAGTAAGTGATTCCAGCAAGCCCAAAGTATCTCTTTTCACAGTTGAAGAACTCTGCTGCTAACAGGACTAAATTAGCTAAAATTAGCTATCACAGTTGCATTCCCAACAGCACCTCTAGCTTCCTGTGTGGATGAGTAGTTTCGGTGAAAGCAGTTCTAATTTGGATTCAGCGCATGCAAATTTAAGGAGAATAGTGATTTCTGACCGGTTCCTTCCATGAACGCTGATGCATAAGAAAAACCTGTCTTCCACATTCAAGTTTAAAGCTCTTCTGAAATATTTATTTTTGGAACAACTCATTGAACAGTAAGCCTTCAGCCTAGCCAAATTACATCTAAAAATAAAAGGTATTAAGAATTTAAGAATTCTGCCTACTGTTACATCTAATCAATACCGAACCACTGTGACTCCTGTCATATGCTTTATTTGTCAAAGCACATGCCCGCCCCCACGCTTGCACAGCGTTATCCAACAACCTGCCATCTTTTTGGATAGCGTAGACCAGAGAAAGGCATTTTTAACAATTTGAGATGTTACAGAGATTCACTAAGCAAAGATACAGTTGCATACACATTAGAAAAAGGAGCAGTAAGAACCGGAGCTAAGTCTTGAGCTATGACTGAAATCGGAATAGGAAAATAAATGCAACTGAAGCTGTTCCAATGGCCATTTTTGCCTCAGCTGGGGCCGAACACAACTGATCGCTCGAGGAGGACAAAGAGAAAAGCAGCTTTCATTATCCAAATTTCACTTGCCCTCTAATGAAAGGCTGCTAAACTGATTGCGCTTCCTGCAATGACTAAGGAACACGACGGCTCCCTCCCCACTGGGAAGTTCAGTGTCACACTTGACCGAAACGTGCCCAGGACCAGCAAGGGACCGCATTCCCACTTGTGAAATCTCACTCTTGAAACCAGGGTGGCCGCATGCAGACAGCTCCTGGGAAGAGTCTTGGTCCACGCCAGCTCTTGAATAGCATCCACCAGTGGCTGGGAGAGCACTTCTGCCCTCAGGCCAAAGATTGCAACAGGAAATATGCTAAAAACAAACAGCACAGACACTGTATTCCAGCACTACCAGAAGTCACCAAGCATCGCGTAACTCACTAGCACAGGCATAGCTGGAGACGCCAGACTATGAGAAGCTTTTACTTAGTAAGTTGTTTTGATGTTCGTGTCATCCCAGCTTCCTGGAAACTCCGGTAGTCCAGCTCATCCCCATCTACCACTGCGAAAGATCATACCACCAAGAAAGTGTCCCCAGCCACTACTGTAAGAAACAGGGCTGTTTGCAAGGTCTTATTTCTCAATGGCTTCCTAAAGAGTTCTAATTTTTACTAGTCTTTAAAAAGTCTTTTTTAAAATCTCTCTGCTCTAGATGGTTCTTTTTATCTCAACTGAACGCCTGGAACATCTGTTCATCACAGGTTAGCGGGACAACCACTAGGAGGTTAGCATGGCCAACCAGCAACTCGCCACTGACTCTCCTCCATAGTTTTCCTCTACCCCTTCAACGGCGTAAGCCACCCATCCCTAACAACTTCCCCTAAAATAGAGGGCCGTTTCCAACCCAACTTCCTCTTCACTCACATCGATTTGACTCTGTCACTTTTTAAAGGGTTGTTTAACAAACAGCTGGAGGTGCGAGGCGATCACAAGTTTTCACCAGTGGCTAATCCACAACTGCCACCTCTTTAACCCGAAACGCTGCTGAGCCGACGGGCTGCCCAGATCCTCCTTCTCCCTTTCTCCATACAGTGCTGTATTTCTCAACTGCATGGAAACTCTTGGTCTCACTTTGCAAAGGAACTTCTTGGAGCTCAATCCTATTCAAGCCATAGTTAACAGTTCCTTTTCGCTCCACGGAGGCAGCCGTCCGCTGTTTCCAAACACAGGTGAGGGAAGATAAGGAAGAAATCTAAGGCTTCTTGCTGCAAGTCATAAAGGCACTGAGGTCATATGCCCAGCAAACAAGGCTGAAACGGGTTTATCAGTAGCCGAGTTCTAACAGGCTGTTCAAGACATAAATCAAAAAGCGTCCTTCTCTCATTCACTTCATCCACAGTACATCCTTTTAGGGCAGTAGAGAACACCACTGTTTTCCCACACCCTAACCTGGCAAGTCCTGAAATGGCTTGACAACAGGGCCGCGTGTTTCCCTTCCGCTGACAAACTCTCACTGCCCAGATGAAATGGAGCGGTCGGTGATGCTGTGCACATTTAAAAACACAACGTCTATGTGTATCAAATCTGCCCAGCTGCTGGTGCATCCCTGAATGGAGAACGCCATAATCTCTGTTGGCCGATGAAGCACTGTCTTTCCTCGACTTGGGAAAAGGAAGACCAAGAAGGAAGTTGCAGGCGCCAAAAGCAATTTTACAAAATTAGACCAGACTAAAGAATATTGTCTGCGGGGTCAGCTAATGTACCAGCACAGGCAAACAAGAGAGAAGTTTGGATTTCCCCATTTTGTTGGGACCTTGAAGACTGCCTCGGCAATGACACGTTACCACGGCAACAGCTTTAAAGCAAAACAACTATTGGAGGAGAATTCTGAACCGTATCTGACATTTTGCTATTGTAAGAAAGCATGAAAATTCATGAGACTTAAATCTACTTAAGTTTTCAAGGTTGATGCCTGCCAACTTTCATAATTTAAGTGGCAGAGTTGCCCGTTAATGTCTCCTCGCTTACACCCAAGCCTCCTGCAGAGGTCATAATCCTCCGCTTCTATCGCTGCTCCCCCAGGAGCAGGCGCAGCACGGAGAGGATTACACCGCTGGGACGTATGGACAGCGGCGACGTGGGCAGGGGAAAGGGTGGCACAGCTGCAGGTCACTTTTCAGGGATACTGTTAATTGACTTCACTGAGCACTTACGCGCTCAGCGTATCTTAAAAAAAACCACCTACCAAGCCACTGTCATTTTTTATGTTAAAGGATCCACACAGAGAACAGCGGGTGCTCGTCACGTTGAGGTTTACGTGGTGCTTGTGAATGGGACTTTTTACGGGGACTTGAGGACTCAAATGTGGCAGGACTGTTGATCTGTGCTTCTTCACCCTGACTTGCAACTGCCCCAATCTTGACCTAGAAGTACCTTTAAAACAGATTTATGATTTATTTAATCCTTGGATTTTCACTTTGGAAGCCTATTTATGAAAGTATATTTTACATTAAATGCTTTGGAGGGGAAAAAAAGACAACACAAACAACCCATTAAGTACCAAAATTAAGCAGAATGCACACCGGCAGCCTACCCAGCACCCTGGGTTAAAAGCTCTAAAAGTACATGTCATTTAGTTTTAAAAAAAAAAATAAGATATCTCCACACACAAGGTCATTTATATAGAGAAAATTCTCATACCCAGATGTGCTCTAAATAAACACCAGTATCTGAGCAAATCAGCTTGACAGGTTTAATGACCTGTGTGTTTTAGGTTAAATATTTAAGATGTTTAGGAACACTTAAGAGGAAGCGAACTAGCCATTAACCGTGCCCTTAAAATCGGTCACACCATCACTTCAGAAGGTGAGCAAGACTAAAATGAATCCACTCAATGGCAAATTCAGTATCTCCTTTGTTTGGGGCGATACGTTTGATGAACTAGTTGCTCTTTATAGACACAGTTCTGTGAGCAGCTCTGAGTTAAGGCCACACATTTCCACGTCAAACCACAGGGCAGAGCTTCCACTGTGGCTCCGTATTCCTTTTACTGTCCTCGTTGCACTTGTAGACACAACCGGCAGCAACGTTTTCAAGAGACAGAGATGTCTGTCCCTTGCACATATCACGGGGCATCAAAAGAGATTTTTCTGCTTTCTCAAAGGGCAAAATGGCAGCAAGGAACAGAAGGAGCAAGCAGGGGAATAGGGGAAGAAAAACAACACGCACACACAACACTGCTACTTCAGGGCTAGAAATCAATGCGCTCTCCTGCCTGCTTTTCGCGGAATCCGCTACGGAATACAGGTGCTGCTTTACGGGAAATTCTATCTTCCTTCACCCGATACCTATTACCTTTGCACACACGAGCTTCACAGGTTGGTTTCCAGTGTCTCCGTTACAGAAACTGGAGATGAGGTTGAGCAGAACGGCTCTAAAGGCTACCGGCAGCAGGACTGGTGTCAGAACAGCCAGATAAGACCTTATTAGAAACACCTAACACTCCTCATTAGTCACAGGTGAACAAAAGCATCCCAAGGGCAAGCCACATGTACACTGTTTCTTAAAACAGATAAAAGGAGGAAAACAGCATTTCTTCTGTGTGCAAACGCTCCCGTATTAAAAAGGGCAGATGGAAATGATAATTCCCCCTTGTCTCCAACACCTCAGTTTAGCCCATGCCAAAATTCAACAGTTACAAGTTACAAACACAACAGAATCTGATTTTGCTTTTACGTTTTCTGTATCAATTTCCATATTAATTTTGGGACTGTTATTTAACCATTGATGACACAGAAGATGCATCATCAGTATCTTATTAGACAGAGGGAAGGCAACTTGTTTTTTTAAATTATGCCAGACATCAATACAACCCGTACACCAAGGAATACGTTAAAAAAGAAAACCACAGTAATCTTGATTTTTCCATTGCCTAGAGATAGCAGGTTCAGAACCTCTGCATTATCAATAGATTTCTCTCTGCATTCTCAAGAGCCAAAACATGAATATGGATCAGAGGGAGGGAAGCAAAAAAAGCATTTAAAAACCCCAGTGCAGACACACGACCATTGCTAATCGAGTGCTAGAAACCATTGAGCTTCCCTATTCGCTTTTCTGGAATCTGCTGCTAATAAACCGGCTGCTGCCTTGCGCAAGACACTCTTCACCCACCTCCCGTCAATGGGGAGGACCAGTCGATAGGAACCAAGGCTTACACGGCGCCAGCGCGACTGCAGAGGCAGATTACCCTCCCGAGTACGAAGTTAAAAACTGATCAGGGCTTAAGTGATCCGCTGCATTTGACAGCTGAATATTTTCAATCTTGCTGTTTCAGAGTCTGGACTGCACAGTGAAGAATGACAGATCCTCGCTGTGGTTCTAGAGCATGTGAAAACATACTCCACTCAGCTGTAACGAGCACTGCAAGACAACCCTGGCAGGGGCCGGGGGGGGACGTGCCTCCTCTCTCTCCCCCCTTCCTCAAGCCAAAAGGCCTTTCCAGGAGTCACAGCTATTCATTAGCCCACAGACTATGTACTTCACCTTGTACCAAAATGTTTACTTCCGGACTAGAGGTCATCCTCTGACAGAAAAATCAGTGATACTCAAAATCACTACAAACACAATATAAAGTGTTATAATCGATAAAAAGCAAGACCATTCCAAATAGGACTATACTCCTGAAGTTTTCAGAAGACTTGTTGCAACAAAGCTTTACATGGAAAAGACCAGATCCACTGCAATTATGCAGTATCAGCATCCTGAGACAACGAAGCTACTGAAATGGTGACGTCCTGATGACACACAGGCTTTGCCAGGACCTCACTGAGATCCCAGGTGTGCACAAGTCCCCTGTGGAACATCCCATGTTCTCCCAGTTACTTCAGTGGGAGCCTCAAAACATCACTTCGCCTCCCCTCTGCAGGGACAGTGACCAACCTGGCCGAGCGAGAGCTGGCACCTCGGGTCAGACAGACTCCGGCACCAAGGGGAGGTGTGTGGGGCAGCAAAAGAAAACAAACCTTCTCCCGTTATTTATCGTACGGCACCAACATTTAAGACTTCCAGCTAAAATCAGAGCAAGTAAGAGTGGATTTGTTCCGTAAGGTGTAAGCAGAAAGTGATATCCATACCTGGTGAAAGGGAAGAAGGGGAGATAAAGGTCAGAACAGTGTTGCCAGATAGAGTTAAGATCATTAACATTCAGTTATTTGCCTTTTAGCTTGCATATCACATTTCCAAGGCATAAAGAAGCCCATCTTACCCAAGCTTTTGGGTTTTCCACAAGTCTAAACACTTTGAGGTGATGTAAAAAAAAAAAAAATGTCCCGCCACAAAGGCAATTTTTGTGTCTCCCCAGGAGGAGCAGTCCTGGGGACTCAGACTGGAGAAAACACACCACCACCAAAACCACGCAGCAGCCAACCCAACAAAACCCATCAATCTGCAAAAGGTTAAAAAAAAAAAAAAAAAAAAAAAAAAAAAGGGGGAAGCTCACAAGTGGGCTGAAAAACCAAGCAGTCAGAATAAGACTCAGTGACAGTTCGCAAATAGATTAAACATTTGGTTTAAGCTGAAATATGTTTACATATCCTGCACCAAAACTACGGCTTTCAGGGTTTTTAAAAAAGTGTCACCCCTTAGCAAATTCCAGACAAAAGTGACTGGCCTTGGAACTACCTGATAAATCATTCAGATGGTTTATTTACAACTGTAGAAGATTAATTAAGGTTTGTAAGGGAAAAAGTTTCTAACAGTAACAAAAAATTAACTGGAACAGAGGAAGAACTCTAATTTCCCGTTATGCAACTGCCTCCAAAACCAGATCTGTTCAATTCAGCGTGAAAAAGCAGGACGGAGTCTTAGTACCCAACCTCGGATGACGACAGGTTACAACAAGGTGCGGATAGCCGTGTTAAACCAGAACAGATGAACAAATTGTTTCAAGATCTGAGACACGAGATATGCAATGGTGTATCTGACACAGGTAGGATCTTGAATAATACGCTGCAGAAGGTGGCTGCAGAGCAGGGCACCACAGGGCAGGATCATTCATCCGACATTCAGTCTACCCTGCCCTGTGATGCATTGTTAAACATGATTTTTTAATTTTTTTTTTTTTTTTAAACCTATCACATCTATGGCCATGGCAAAAAACAGAGGTCTGCATGACGAGACTCGTGCACTTTTATTTTGCTGCATTTTTGCAAATTGCTATTCAATCACAGTAAATAAAAAGCGAGATGGAGAAGAACTTCAGGAAAAAAAAGCAGCGAGAGACAGCATCTTAGAATATACCTCCCCTCAGACCTTGTTTTATTTTGCTGTAGGCAGAGGAGCAGTGTTAGTTTGTCAGTGTTATCGCAACAAGGATAAACAAAGGGAGCCTGGTGGAACTTTCTCTCAGATACTTGTTCTGTGCCTATCAAGGAAAGCAAGAGCTGCTCGGAAGATGTAGTAAGATCAGCAGCAGTTTCCCATCAAGACTGAAAGCAGTAACGTGCATTACTTTACATCACAATCAAGTAAATCAGTGCATAGATTTACTGCCTTAAAAATATCAAATACTGTCTTCGGAAATCAAGAGCTACATGAATATATATTGTATTTATGTACAGCTGAATGAAAAAAAAATCCCCTTGTAACAATGCTTCAGGTGTACCAATAAAACTAGTTTCCAGCAGTATACTTAATCCATCCGATTTCTATTTCTCACACCTTTGGGAATTAAGGAAGTTCTGCAGAGCCGTGAGAAGCCTGCACGCTGGAGGGAGGACGTGCACATCATCTACTCGGCACAGCAAGGCCCCATGACCACCGAAACAATCCCAAGAGCCGCTCCAGCGCCAAAACAGAAGTAACTTCCTAATGAAATTCCCTCCCTCCTCCATACAGGCGCCTCAAATCCAGCGCCTAGTCTTGCTCAAGCACGCAGGTACGTTACTCGCGGTGCCAGCCCTAGAATCGCCGAGGTTCGCACCGCCACCAGAAGGAGCAGCGGCCCCGGCTGCACATCCCTGCCCCTCTCCTGCGCTGGGAGAGCCGGTCGACTGCCGCTCAGGCCAACTCAACTCATTAAACAAATCAGAAAAGCTTATCAGTTTAACGCCTAGTCTCTTACTGCAAAGACCAGTTAAAAAAATTATACCATCCTGCTTTTAACCCAAACGTAAAGCTTTTCTGCTCAGACTCGTTAAGACAAAAAAAATAAAGGCTGCTCATACGTCCGTCCAGAGTTTCACTCGCATGCTGGCCGAGCCACCGAACAGCCCAGTTCGGCTGGTGGCCCTTGCGCCTGCCCAGAAGCAAGCCAGCAGCACGCCGAGGCAGCTGGGTGCGGCGCGGCGCCCCTCACCCTGCCCGCACAAAGCCCCGCGGGAGGCGGACGGCGCGCACCGCCACCAGCTTCTGCCGAAACACAGGAGCCTGACTCCTGGAGGAACGAATCACTTATGATCTGGACTTGTCCACATTTGGGTTTGGTGTTGCGGGGTTTTTTTTTGGATTTATTTTAAGCTCATTGGCAAGTTGCACTGTCTGCTGTTTCACTGGGCCAGTATGTGAACAGCAACGCTGCACCTACAGGCTCTACTCCCAAATCTGACGTTCACCACTAATGAAGTGCAACTAGGAGATGGGAATACAGCGAAATGGCCACAAAACAAAAAAAAAAGTTGTATAAACAGCCCTGTTCCTATGCCACCCAGGGTTTGGGGATTTCTAAGCCAACACCACCTAAGCGAAACGCAGTCACTCCTGCTGCATTCAGATTTCGAAGCCGTCATGATTCAAAAGTTACTCATTAATTCTGCCGTAATTTTAAGGCAAACTCCAACTAAAATGAAGACAAGCACAGTACATCGTCTCCTATGTAACTTCATTATTTTTACAGTTCTCAGCATTTCATTAATTGGCAGAAATAAAATATTTGTATTTGAGTTTGAGCAGACTCCAAACTTTTTGGCTCCCCCTACACGCAGATATTGCATTTTAAACTGGAACCAGCATGCGGCTCTCCACGCATCCAAGGTCAGCAAACAATCATCCAGGGGTGAGAAAGTGAAAGAACAAAAACAAATTCTACAACTTCTGGTTTTTAAAAGTTGACTTAGAATGAATCAAACTCGCTTTTTGTTTCTGGCACATCGCTGAACTCCAACTCGGCACGCGAGACAGATACAACTGTCAGCTCCCACAAGCACCGCGGGAGTCACATACCTGGGGTTTGCTCTTACTACAGTAAGTTTCTCCAGCCAGTGGCATATTTTAAAGTGACAATTTTACAATTTTAAAAATGGAAACAGGTAGAAAGCACGTGGCATTTAACCACGCGCCACTGCTAGTGACTTGCACTACTAAATAAAATCCCGTGGCTACCAGAACTTTCACTGAAAGTCAGTCATCTCCTACCGAACCCTGGTGGGGAGAGGGGCAGAGGGTCCTCCTCTCAACGGTTTCACTTTGAAAGGCAGAGGACACCAGTCACAGCAGCACGAACACACTGATAGCCAGTATTTCGGAGAGAACCTGTCAGGGTTTACTCCGAGCGTCGCTACACAGCGGCTACAGGAGTCCTTGAATGTGGTTTGGTTTTTTTTGTGCAAGTCTGTGACAAAGTTAATCTAACGGGAATGTTAGATAAATGCTCTAACCCAGTTAAGGGACGCCTCCATTTCTTACTCTGGTAAGACAGAAATTCACTGCAAAATACAGCTGGGTAAATTTAATACAGAAGGCATATTGATTCACTGTACTAAGCTTCAAAATAAATAACTTAAAACTATGAAGCTAGGGACCGCTGTTACATCATTTTTAATTAAAATCTTCCATATAGAGTCTTAAAAAAAACCCCAAAACCAAACAACCACCACATCAGTGTGATTGCCAGTGAAATAAGTACACCCAATTCAGAGGAAGCAGTTCTCAGCTTAACCCACCTCAAAGATTAGCTCTTCTTTCTAAACTGAAGTGAAGAGCTCTACAGACGGCATCTCCACGGCTGCATCTGAACGGACACTCGGCTCCCCCCGACGCGACCAAACAGATTACTCAGTGCTCAGCCAATGCAGCATACTTTTGTTTCAGCAAATAGTTAGAGCATTGCACAGAGACCGGTTGGTCACTGGGATGAGATCATTCCCAACAGCAAACTTAATCAAAAAGCTTTTTGTTACATGCCGTTGTGCTTTAGAAAGTTAGCTTCATTTTATGATTAATTAGTAAAGAAGATCTCTTACAGAAAGGTTCACTTTATTATTCAGAAAATATTCAGTATTTTTGTTCCCTCCTACATTTCTACTGCTTTAGATTTAGAACGCTTATAAGACATTTTTACATTTTTTAGCCACATTATTAAAATCATAAGGGGATGACTTCTGAAGAGTATCAGAGGGATTTGGGAGGGGCTTTTTATTTGGGTCTTTTTTTCCCCTTGGTGTTTGAAAGAAGAAATACTTTTAGAATCGAGAAAATCACTTTGGTTATGCTTTGCACATACTGCAAAAGGAATGAGGAAATATTCTCAACTACCCATGCCTGGCCTCAACTGAAGAAAAAGAAGAATATGCCGCACAGAAGGAGAAGGTTGCTACTGCACAAAGCACCCTTGCTGACGAATGAGCAAGGGAAAAAAAATTAAAAAAAAAAGTAGTGGTCATAGTACTATTCCCCCCCCAGTAAAATCCAAATACTGCTCTTGGGCTCCTGAAGTTCAGCTCGGAGGAGCTCAGACACCTACTTTCAGAAAATCAGTTCAACAAAGATTACGCAGCCTGCTCCAGTGCCCGATAGGCTCTAGCCAGCCAAGGTCCTCCATCCAAAATTCACACAGCCTTTGAAGTCCTGATGCTGCACCTGTCCAAGGTCACTGGCAGTTGGTTAAGACAAATATTCAGCATATTCTAGATCTGTAAATTCAGCATCTTACATACGCCTCCAAAGGAACTGATCCCACATATACACACAAGCGTGTGAAACATGCACAAACAGCACCAAGCTGAAAGAAACACCTACTGTGTGTAGGTGCCTAGGTTCTCCGCCTGGAGAAGAGAGGGCTGAGGGGAGACCTTATTATGGCATACAAATATCTAAAGGGTGGGTTGGAGGAGGATGGAGCCAGACTCTTCTCGGTGGTTCCCAGTGACAGGACGAGGGGCGATGGGCACAAGTTGGAACAGAGGAAGTTCCGTTCCAACACACGGAAGAACTTCTTTACGGTTGGGGTGACCGAGCAGTGGCACAGGCTGCCCAGGGAGGTGGGGGCGTCCCCTTCTCCGGAGATTTTCAAGACCCGCCTGGATGCAGTCCTGAGGGATGTGCTCCGGGCAGTCCTGCTTTAGCAGGGGAGTGGGACTGGGTGAGCTCTGGAGGTCCCTTCCAGCTCTGAAAATTCTGTGATTCTGTCTCCCCTTTTTAAGGGAAGCAGGTTCCCCACCCTGCGAGTTGGAGATCCCGGTTGAATTTCTTCCTCAGCCTGAAAGCGTTTAACACCATCTACCCCACTCCTGGAAAGTGCACTACCAGCCAAACATCCGCCACAGACACTGCTTGCGCAGGGGTCAGCCTCTACACGCAAGGTAAGCGCAAACGCACGAGTTACGGAGCCTGAAAGACCATCAAGGCAGCACCGGTCTATCCCACTCTTAACCAAGCATTCCCGGTTTTGACTTCTGTTTCAGGAACTGCTTCTGCGTTGCATGCAAGAGGCTTGCTGGATAAAACCAGAAATAGCCCTAAGGATATAAGCCAGAACCCACAGCTCCTGACGCCTGAGCATCCTGCTACTCTGCTGCAACTGAGCACGCCGGTTTTTGAGCCTCCTTCTAGGTCGGCCCCATTATTTTATTCCAGTCATGCAAGACTTCTCATCTGGGCCACAAGAAGCAAAAGAAAACTGGATGCAGAATTAAGGTTTGCCGTTGTACGGCACACAACTGAAACAAATCTAAACGCAGTGGCATTTATTAATGGCTAGATCATAGAAATTAAGAACAAAGACAAAAACTAGAAGTCATGTAGCATTTAGTAATCAAGAGAAACTTTGTGTTCTATGAAATGATCAATTCCACAGATCTCTAGCAAGGCACAGACTGTCTATTCTCAACTCACTTTTCAGAAGGAAACACAGATGCTCCAGAAAGTTTCACCCTGTGGTTGGTTTGTTTCTTCTTTCATCCAAGCATCTGCCGCCTGCAATTCATTCGCCTCTGCAGCCTTTCAGCTTTAGCTAGACGGAATGAATGAGTCACTTAATTAACCTAGAGTTTACACAAAAGAAACGTGAAAGCGAGAGACTGCCTTTAATCAGATCAATCCGGTGAGCATCTTGAACACGCTGAACTTTACTTTTTATAAATATATTTTTTAAAAAATTAGTAGACTAACAGAAGTAATTGAGTAAAAACTATCTAAGTGAACAATTCACAGGCATTCTCCAGACTAAAAAACATAAGATTTGAGTCAATTCCATAAAATACAGTCTACATCCCTGTTCAGTAGATGAAAATGGTCCCCTCAGTATATACCCCCCTTTTTTGGTACCATGCCTCTGAAAAGTATAATACAAAGGATTTCAACTAGAACTTATGGCTCCTGTACTTTGAAAGACTAAAAGAAACACCCTCAGAAGAGATAAGCAGGGACGGGAGTGCGATTAGTGTGACCTGCAAGTGCGATAAATTGTGCTGAGAGGACAAAGGTAACAGTGGTAACCAGAAGATAATCTTTTTTATTTGGAGAGAGAGAGAGAGACTTTCGAGCTGGGTCGTTTCCTCAACACCACCAGCACTTGCCCGTTTACAGATTATTTGCCTCCTATGAAGGAGAGGCATTCTTTGTTGCAGCAGGTCAGCGCTGGTAGCGTAGAGGAAGGGACTCTACAGAAGCCGTAACAGAATCACAGGCGGGCAGGCTGCAGCACACAAGCTGCTGATCAACACCCAAGGCTCCAAACGCAGAGTTCAGAGGTGACAGCCCACACGTAACCCTACCTGAGCGTGGAAAATGAGAAGATGAATAAAAGACAAAACTTAAAACATACTACTGCACAAATTCACGCAGGTGACCCTTTTGCCTGACGCGTTGTAGTAGTTTTGATTTTTTTTTCCATATGCTATGAAAGTAGAGAGCGCAATACTGTCTTGCGGACTTACAAAAAAAAAATCAAAATAACTAATAATGACTTATTTCACCCTACTCCTCTGCTGTTCATGCTAAAATGTACGAGAGAATGAAAAAAGTTTCCCCCCTCCCGCCATACATTCCATTTATTCCTCTGATCTAGCTTTTTTGGGTTTTTTGCTACCCTCAATGCCACAAAATGACTTAGGCTTTAATCTAAAGCATTAACAGGACTACTGAAAGAAAATTGCTTTGAATGAGTCCAATATCGGTAAGCAAGAAGCGTAGCTGGTGGATATACAGCTTTCCTTTGTGGTCTGACTTCTCTTAATAACCCAGTAACATCCTTCAGCTGAATCCAAAGCTTAGATTGCGTAAATAATTAGATCCAACTATGTCTAGTTTGAAACTGGAAATAATTTAAGGACAAAATATCCTAAGTGACTTGGGAGGACCTACAAAGTCACCTTTCTTTAAAGGTTATGGGTTAAAAATTCAATATGGAGAACAATACTACTCAAAGTTATCTGTATGTGCTAAATAAGATATTAAAGATCAGAGATACCTCTATTTTACTTTTCTCTTTCTAAGGATTGTTTCTATTTTATTCCTCAATTGTTAAATTGTGATGTTTCTTTTAAGTAATACTACAATTGTTGAGAAAAATGCGTGGGTTTACAGTTCTACAATCAGGATGCTTTAATCCATTTCAACTGAAATTACCTATTTTCATGTACTCATTGTGTTACCCCCTTCACATTTGCAACATTAGTTCAGCACAATGTTTAATTATTATAGAGTTGCAAAAATGACTCCCCTGAAATTTTGATGACAAGTTAAAGATGTGCAACACATCAGTATTGATTCCCCCACTCCCCTTACGCATTCAATAAATTGACATCTCTTCCTTTAAAAAAAAAAAAATGACCGAAAGTTAAAGTACTGAATACCACAAATGCTTACTGTAAAAATATATCAAAAGAACAAATGCATTGTAATTCCATACAGATTTTAAGAGCAAGTTTTGCACTATATTATTTCCCGCTGAGTTCAGGTTCAACCATTTGATTACATCAGCCCCTCAAAACGATATTAGAAGATGCGAAGCTTGCCAGAGAATTTCATTTGGGAAATGTAACCGGCACAGTCAGCATATTTGGCTGCTGAAAAATAAGGCTACAGATAAATTACATACTAGGGAAAATAAACATACCCCAGACTTGAAGGAAGAAGAAAGTCTAATTTTGATCAATCTTGGGCATTTCCAATGTTTCTACAGGTATATCACGGATGAGAAGCGGGCGAGGGTCCTTTCAGAAACAAACCTGCGTTAACGCCGCCCTTAGTACGTTTTGCTTTGTCCCACAGGACAGCACCCTGTGGGTGGGATCCAGGGTAAGCACGGGGATCTGGTCCTTGGCAAGCTGCGCCGTCCGAGGTGGAGTTCTGGGATGAGCAATGGGCACTGAGGTCCTGTTAGCACAGGACGGAGAGCATTGCTTGCGTTAAAATAGCCGATCAGCTATGCCCAAAACATTTCTCTCGATCTGTGTTCCTCCCACTCCCCACGTGCGAGCTCTTTAACAGAAAGCTGACAAAGAAAAGGACTATAGAAGACAGAAAGAGGGATGGTCTCAGCTAATGGTTGCAGAGTGGCCAGCCAGCACCTACAGGTTAAGGCTTTAAAAACTGCCATTCTCAAATTGGATTCTACATAGGGACTTATTACACCTAGAGAAATTAGGACCTCCCTTCTCACTTCTATACAAGGGGAAAAAAAAAGAAAAAAGAAAAAAAAAAAAAAAGAGAACTGTGCCAAAATTATACCATCATTGAAGAGTACCCCCTGTCCTGGAGCCTACCAGCATACTTGAGCTCTGGCAAAAATCTAGACATGTTGACCTCAGGCTGTACCCTCAAGAGCTATAAATGCTTTATCTGCAATACAACACTGCTTTTTCATGTATGCAGCCAGACCAAAATGGTGGTCCGAGAGAAGTAAATTCCCCCCATTTATTTTACTGAAGATGACACTTTAAAGAGTCAGCACTATTTCAAAGCTTAATGCTTTAATACAGGTTACCGAGGAAGCAGGAGAGAAACAAACAGAACTGGGAACTAAATTAACGGTAGTCTCATTCCATCCCCCTCTGCCCTTCTTCCCTCTGAGGCAAGGACAGGCACAAACTGGTACAAAACATGAGAATAGCATAAGTGAAAACAAATCAAAAACACAATGAGAAAGAAGATAGAAAATCATCTCATTACACAACAAAATGTGAATATCTGGAGTTAATAAATCTTAAATTTCTTTAAAAGAGCCTTATACAAAAACCCACAACTGATATTCCAGTTTAAATCCAAAAACACCACAACCAATATTCCATTATAAACCCATACGAACATCAGACTTGCAAGAACAGCTGGTCACAGTATGGAGCGTAGCGTGTATGCAGCGCTGAATTCGTACTCCTCCGTCTCAGAGCAGACTACGCAGGCTCAGCAAGTTCAGTGAGCCCCCGACAGAATCCAGTTGGCTTCCCTGGGAGTTCGTATTGCTGTCCCTTAACAGTCCCTGCTGAGTAAAGGTGATCTGATTTAGGAATTTCAATATTGCCCCACCAATAGCATAAAAAGCCAGTTTTGATGACTGACTGCTGCACAATTCTTTGCAAGATTGCCATACTGGTAAGGGGGAACAGAAAATGCAAGTGGAAGAAAGGAATTCCCTGGTTTGGCATTATTGGGGAGGAGGGAGGGAGGGGGAAGATGGACACAACCACAAAGGCACACGCAAATACTATAAAATAACCTATATTCATATCTTAAAACCAAAAAAGCAAAAGCCAGCATGGCTCTTACAGCTTCAAACTTGAAGACACATTACGCTTGAGGACAACAGAGCAGCTTATTGACGAGATTAAAAGTAGTTCGGAAAGAGTTAAATCCTTTAAGAGGAATCCTAGATGTGCACTGTACAACTTTGTCCTTAGTGTAACCTCCCCTCCTCTGCTCTGACCTGGTCACTCCCTTACTTAATTCCTTACATGTATTCCTCTCACTTTCCAAAGAGAATTCAAGTTACTCATAACGCTCCTGAGCATATTTTCTCTTCTCTGGTCTAACAGTCAGTTACCAAAATAACTTTTCTATTCTTCCAGTGTCACTTTTGGACCATTTCCTACTCTCATTATATAACCACAGACCTCTACTTTAAAAGGGAATCTCATTTTATCACAGGAAGTCAATCCCCCGGGGAAAAAGAACATCAAGAAGTCTGCAGTATGTTTAAATAAGACACAGCATCAGCTGATGCCAGCCAGTTAGGTTTTTCAGAAGCACTATATTAAATTATGTGCGGCAATCAACCCTCCAACAACCTTTTTAAAAGGTCTCCGAAGCAAAAAGGGAAACCACCCCACATTCAATACATTCAGAGGGGCTATAAATGGGATTTGGCAGGCAAGAAACACAAATAAGGGAGGAAAACAGCAGCACAGGTTAGATGCGAGTTCAGGCAGGTGCAAAGAATAGAGAAAAACAGAGGAGCACAGCAGTGGTAGGGCGGCAGAGTATAACCTGTAACACAAGTACAGCTTGTGGAAATTAAGAAAAAAAAACAAATCGGTGCTTTAGACCTAAAGGCCTTTGTCCAACACATAAGGAGATTTGATGTACAACATGGCTATTTGCTGCGAGTTGACAAATTCAGCTTTTCTTGTTCAGTGCACCACAGCCATTTACTAATCCATCATTACCGGAACGTGATCGTAGGAGGTTCTGCCAGGAGCATGCATCAACTGCAGACTAGGTTCAAAAATCCGAGAGAAGTTACCAGCCCCTGCGATAACCAGTACTGGATGCAGAGGAGCCTGCAAAAGTACAGAAGGATGTGCCCACGGGGTGAGTCTTTCAGCAATACCAGCAATTATTGGTAATTTGGCAAGCTAAAAATCTTAGCTGGAGAAAACTAAGCTTGAATCTGCAAGGAGTTTCTTTATATTGCCCAACTCTTTCAAATTCATATTTATTAATTCTAGGAGGGGGAAATCTCTTATAAACTGCCAGCAAAGGAACACAACGCATCAAATTAACATAAAATACCATGAGTTAAAGAGTTGTTACAGTTTTAAGAACAAGACAACGACTACTGATGCAATAAACGAACAGTTGATCAATTTTTAAACACCATTCATATCCGCAGGTCTCAAATAATACACACCTTATTGGACAAGTTTGGTTTTCAGCGACCAGACAATGCCGTACAATACTCTTCTACATTGATACGTAGAACTATTATTCCCAGTAAAACCACCATTACTTTTAAAGGGAAACACAAGCCTAAAAACGCTAGTTTGAGGCAAATTATAGGATGTCTCCTTAACAGTGAGCTGAAAATAGTTTGGACCCAGAGCAAATAAGCTAGAGTCACATCAAACCAGTGCTAATGCAGATATACATCCCTATAAATCCAGTCAGTTATTCACCAGTTACACCAATGCAAGCTACTAAGAGGGTCACTCCAGGACAAATACATAATCCCCAATGTGACACTTGATCCTATTGCCCTACATGCTCTGTCCAAATCCCAATAAAAAAAAACAAAACAAAAAAAAACCACCACAAAAACATTTTACCTAAAAGACCAGTTAAAAAAAATCCAGTCCTCAGAACACAAGATGGATATATCCTTTAATTCTCGTGCCGTGAATGCTTAAACAGGTTAAAATACAGTCTAAGAAAAAATAACATATATGCTTTAAGCATAAAGATATCCCGAAAAAAGTAACGCTGCAGATTACGTACATTGTAGCTTCATATGTAAATGCAAGTTTGTTGGATAAAATATAGCTTGAGCCACCCACAGCATCCTACAGAGTTCCCATCATCGTGACGTCACAGTAGTGCCACCTGATACATAAATTGGGCAACAAGCGTTACGACACGTCATCCCAAAAGCATTTAATGCGACATTAAACCTCGACAAGGATTACTAGTTTTACCGACATCCTGGTGATCGCATCCCATCATTTTGTCCAACCGTGCCGGTGTAGGTGGAACCGACTTAACACTGCAGGAGCTGCACTCTGCAAGCCCCAGCAGGAGCGCAGACACCCAAATCACAAGTACCAATTGCTGTGCTGACCAAACATTTCCTCCAGAATCCCACCAGCATTCCAAAGGTTTCCTTTCACACCCCACCTTTCTTTCCAGAGGTTTCCCTCTGCCTTTTCAGAGATAAAACATCAGCGTACATGAAGCTGCAATCAAAGTAATGCTTCTGAAGCTGTGCATCAATAAATTGTTATGACCTGTTGCTGGATTACTAACATAAATATATTTAAGTTACTACTGCACATCTAAATCACTTTAAAATCCACAGCTCTTGCTAAGTGAGAAGTCCCAATCATCTAGCTCTTAACATCTAGAACCTTTTTCTTAATTGCTTCGATTCATGACCAAGAAGAGACATGATTCACTCCCACCACAGGAGTCAAAAGGAAGGAAGAGCCGATGACTCAGTCCTTTGTCTCATTCTTTGCCTCTTAAATCTCCAGAGTCTAATTCAAAGCCTCTGCTGGAACTGGCTTATGGATTTTTCTCTCTGCTCTTCCACAGTTTTGAAGTTTCCAATTACTTTCACTACTGTTAATTAGTTATCTACGGACAGCAGAAAAACTGTTCTGAGATTTCTTAAGACCAGTGCTGACAAGCACAGGAGCACCTTTAAAAAGAGCATTACAGCTAACGGAACTGGAATAGAGAAATAGCCTTTACAGAGTCAGAAGGTAGAGATAAGTAGAATACTCGAGGTCAAAAAATAAACTCACAAACAAGAAAAGGCCTGGAAAGGGATGAGGAAACAAAGAAAAAAGAAAAAACACCACCACAACACCAACCGGCAACAACAAAAAGAAAAGTTCCAAACTCAAGACTCGTGTTTGGTGTTAAGACCGTTTCAGTCCAACAGAAAGGGAACCTTGGTGTAATCAGGTTACAGGCAAGATTAAGCACTTGGAACAGCTACGAGCAGTGCTAACAGCTACGCTTAAAAATGCTTTCCATAAGCTGCTGTTTGCAACCGCATCCGTATTTCCAACGGCATTTCAGATCTAGCATCGTTAATAGTTTCACAGGGCTGCTCAAGCGTACATCAAGCCATACTGGGGAACAGAGCGCGTGATACCTTCCTGAGCAGACGCCATTAGTCACTGCCAAAAGCACCTACAAGACCCATGGCAAACAGCCTTTTACCCAACGGCAGACCTCTTCCTTTTAGTGTACCTGAAACAAAGTCAAATTTAAACTACTAATAGCTGGAATCTTAGAAAATGCATGGTACTTTCCAGAGGGGATCAAAGGAAAACGGTCAGCGAAGCACAACTTTGAGTTCCATTAACATGCTGGCATGCCTGACGGCTCAAGCCTTCAACTGAAGGTACGTACGGTTTGGGGTTGGATTTTCCACCCCCAAGCCTTAATGCTTTGCTCTGCGTTCGTGCAGTCGTGCCACTGACAGTGCTTCTCCATCGCGTTCTCCCCAACAGAAAGCCAGTCTGATGTACGCTTGGCATCCCCTTCTCCAACTAGTTGTTTCTAACTTCCCCTTTAATAGAATTGATGCGAGTCCTGAAAATAGTTCTTGAAATCCCACCTGATCACCGACCGATTTTACAGCATATAGTTATGATGGCACAATAGCATGATAAAAAAAAAAGTAACGTGAAAGAAGGCTGCAGCATCAAGCCAGTTTTGTTATCAAAAAAAAAAAGCCATAATACGGAAACAAGCTCGCAGTATCACACTCCTAGAAGGACAACCGGGCAGAGTATCTACAGCAAAGAGTTAGAGTTAGACATACCACAGTTAGCGCAAGAAACAAGTGACAAGCTGCGGGGGGGGAAGAAAAGGAAGTTTAGAAGAAGGAAAAGCACATGCATGTTTTTTCTGCCCCTTCCAGAGGATTTCGAGCATTTCAAACACCAGTTAAACTACATGTACAAATTCGCTACAATCCTCAGCCTGCGAGCGCAGGGTTCAAAACCCCAGTGGGTGGAGGGGGAATGAAACCCAGCACACCCAGAAAGCAGCGTCCCCACCACCAGAGGGTTTTCACTAACAAGTCTGAATTGATCTCATATTCTACCACTTCAGGAGTCGCAACTCAAGAGTATGTAAACATACTTTGAAATTCATCTGATAAATGCTCCCATAGTTTTACTTTGTTTAAAGCAAGTGTCAACACCCTAAATTCAGCTGAAAAACAGCTTTTCAGGATGATGTAGCTCTAATGCAATTTTACAAAAGGAACAATGACTCACTCCCAGGCGGGAATGTGTTGGAAATGTATGACCTAATGCTCAGAAAGAAGCTTGCTTTTTTCAAAAAGATCTAACTTTAGTATATACAGTATCTCCCCTCAACAAAGTTTTAAAGAGGGAGAGGTTTTGCACAACAGAATTGACAAAATGACCTCCCTTTTTTGCCTTCCCTCCCCCCTTCTAATTAGTCCTTGCCAAATCCAATCAGCCCATCTACAAGCAGTTCCCCTAGCCTTAATTTCAGCCTAAAACCAGTCATCTTCCCATAGAATTACATCCAGGTATGACTCCCTCTCCAGCCCGTTTTAGGCCTGGCTATTAGAGGCAAGGACAGCACCGACCCAACACGCCAATCACCATGAAGAGATCATCATCAAGTGTGGATGGAGGCGTTACAATTAAAACATTAGTACGCACTAGATATGAAACATTAGCAAGCTATGAGCACTTGACTGACGAGCAAGACGAGCCTACTTCGTGCTCAACTGGATTCCTGACAATCTTGCTGAGGATCCTCTAACTGTGAAGGGCCGATTTTTAAGATTCTATGTTCAGGCAGCAGCTGCATGGCTTTTTGAGGAACTTACCTGTTATAACAATATAAAGCGCAGAATTATTTGATACATTAAAGCCCAGTGACCATCCCTTGGGTTTGAGCCTGCATTGCTCTCAGTCTGTCTTATGCTCGTACTTGCAAATACTCTGCATAAAAGGGGCAAAGTGTAGGTGGAGAATGGGAGTGAGTGACACAGGCTAATCAGGATTTTAATCATGCTAATGGATGTGATTAACTGCATACTTCTCCGAGAAGCTTCCTGCAGCTACACACGAGTAGCTTGATAGCCAGAATGCAGCATGAGAGAACTGCTCATCCCATTTTAATCTCCAGCTACGCCATGCGCGTCACGTCATCCAGCGTGCAAGGATATACCTAATACTTAACCTTATTTCCACCCACATATCAAATCTTCCACCATGCCAACACAATCATTTTGGGCAGGGTACAAAGACTCCAGACCTGTGTTTGTCAACGCTAAAGTCTCTTTAAACACACCCACAAAAAAAAAAAAGGTTATTGCTCCAGAGACTGGAAATCTAACCTTCGCAGAGGAAAGCTAATACAGAGCCTATTGCATTACACAAGCCTGCCTGAATAATGCAACTACAACTGTTTGGGGGGGTTGGTTTTGTTGGGTTTTGTGGGTATTTTTTTTTCCTTTTCTAGTTTTATCCAAATCACGGGGACATTGCTAGCTTTATCTCAAAGTTAGTATCTTGCTAGTCCTTGAGAGAAGTACTAATTCAGCAGCTGCCATCCTCTCAGAGGAAAATTCCTAAGAGGCCAGGCAAGGATTAAAAGAGCAATAAGAAACAGCCTTTTCTAATAGCGAGGAGGTTGGGTAGGCAGGGAAGAAATCAGACCTTTCCCTTCCCACTTCTAGGGGAGGACGCATGTAAAGCACCAGATAAATAACCCACCATCCTCCCACCTTCCAGCAGATATTTCAAGGGAAGAATGCGTATTACAGAGTCGGAATATACTGTCATTTACACATACATCTATTTTTCATCCAGGTAGTAGACTTACACTTCCCATTAACATAGTATCTCCCGTGTTTTCTAGAGCAACAACTGCAGACAGTCTGCTCTCAAGTATTCCAACGTTTACAAAAGATGGGCTTGTATGACAACTTATTCAGAGGGGTCTAAGACTAATCTTGTTTGGGAACAGATCCAAATGCCTAGCACTATCCTGATGTATTTTTTAAGAGTGCTAGATCTTAAATACTACTTAAGCATCCCATTAATGTCTGTCTGTAACTCTCTGGGGTTAGAATTCCCAATAATTTTAAATAACTTTAATATTTTCTAACATTTAAAGTTCAAAAACTTTATCAAGAAGTCTCCCCAAGCGCAACATAAGACACTAGTGTGAGCCAGAAGTATTTTACTCTTATTGTTACCAAGTTAAAAATCTGCATAACATCAACAGCAATTGATTTCACTGACCTTTTCTTCCCACAAGAAATTCTTTTACACGTGCAAAATACTAAATCGTAAAATGGGCTTCTGAGTTGTAGGAGGCTGGAGAAATTCACCACAAAGGAAACACGGGTTTGCCTGCTGTGTGAGCCTACCTGCACGCGTTATTCACGCGGGCTGTACTTTGTTCAACCAGCTTTTATGCCACCTCCTCAAGAACCCGATTCGAAGTACATCTACCCTTTCTTCTGGGAGAAGAACTCTGTGGCAGACGACAGTAGTGATGATGGCTCAGGCTCAAGACTCAAGCTGTTCTGCCACTACACTGCCTCCTGTAATCACAGACCCCTGCACTTCTCTGATCTACAGGTGAGTGTAATTTAATTTGCCTTCGAGGAAAAGAAAAAAGCACAAAGAAAATCAGTTCGACTGCACTGTTAAGACAAGAGGAAGCCATATACACAGACATTTGACTAAGCAAGAGATTGATCTATTTTAGTTGGGACAGGAAGTGTAAACACAAAGCTACAGGAAATAACTATCTGCCTTTCAGAGCAATATTAGCTTCTTCAAGCTTGCCTTTGAAACTCCTGAAGCACATACACAAAATATAATTTTGCTGTCTACAATCAGACTGGCAACAACACGATGAGTAACGTGCCTTGAACTCTTAATTCTCAGAAGAGGAGACTGGAATTTTATCTTCCAATCTATGTCTGGACCAGCAAAATAAATTATTTGGGATTTTTCTGGACCAAAACAAGGTATAGTTATACGTAGTTTGGCTTTTAAGTAACCATCACTTTCATTTGAATTGCAAGTAGCTCAAATTCATCTTGACTTATACCCCGTCTGACCAGTGGTTTCCCTTAGTCATAAGCTTGGCATATGTACAAACTTCCCAATTCTGATATCAGTGCTGCGTACATAGAGACAAATGTAGTTTAAGTACTGAGTTATTAGCTGAAGATCTCAAAAGAGCTTAGCAAACATGAGGTAAGCTTAAGAACAGTAGACAAGAGCAAGAAGAGTGCTAACAGCGATGGTTCCAAACTAGACTTGAACTCTGCAGGAATTCAAATCTGATTTAATGGCTCAGATTCATTTATTTCTAGGGAAGAGAGGTAACCACTAAAATACTACAGGGGTTGGGACCTCAAATATAATTATAGCTCCATTCACTAAAATTAAGGCTGCATCAGCCCTTCTACAAGCACCAGAAAGAATACGTAATTCATTTGTTTAAACTGAGTATTCATCAGACTTCATAAAACAAGCTTAAGACTGGAAATCAAGTCACATCCCACCCTCCACACAGCCTTACCTACTGCCCCTTAAAAAAAAAAAACAAAAAACACACCAACCCAAAACACAAGTTGTTTCTATTTCCATCGTAGTGCTTCTATTTGCATTGTACTGAGCAGGTTGCCTTTTGCTTATGTTGTTGGAGGTATGGAGGGGTGTTTAACATCACGATAGAAAGAACAGTTCAAGCAATACTTTGGTATTTAAAACCCAGATTTAACTGTGAAGTGTCCCCAGAAGGAAAACAAAGGAGCACTCTAAACCCAAGAACTTCAGAAGTAACATTGCCATCTCTAAAGGACACTTACCAGTACTGTAAGGCTTGGCATACACAGATACCAGAGTAGGTCCAAATTGGTTTCAACAGTTTATGGGAGCCTGTGATCATTCACCTCCTGGTCTCTTTGCTCCACTCTCTACAATGCCCACAGCCAACTCGGACAAAGCAGCGGGTAAGGGCTAAAATGATGCATTTACCCACACCACCACACTACTCATAACCTTCAAAGTTTCCCACAGACAAATTAGGCAACTTGTTAAAACAGATCTCCAGATATCCTGCAAGGGTGAGGTCCTGCAGTTCCCAGAGCTGAGCCATGGTGTTCAACGCTCCTCAGAGCCTGCCCGAGGATCACTGGCCAGCAACATGTAAATTGACTGACAGAGTCACTAGCTTTTAAGAAACAATCTGATAAAGTCAGATATTAAAGCTTCAGTGAGTATTCGCTGGCATAAGCGTACCACCAACAGGCTTCCCATTTGTTCTTTGAGGACAAGAATGACTTAATCCTCTCCTAATATCATCTGAGGACTCAGGGGGAACAAGGGGTGACCCACAAAACTGTACCCATGGCAACACTGCGCTCTAGCTGAACTTGCAGGGCCGTGATCTTCAAACCACTGACACTTCTTTGTATTATTCGATATTTCCCTGATGTCATTTCTGCAGAGACACATAATACAGATTTAATAATATCCACGTCCTTCAGTTTTAGAGTCAACAATCACATTCACAAACAGATCAACTATTCTGCCTTCAAGCTTATTATTTGTCACTAACGTGTAATTACCAAAGAAAACAAAAGACACAGGATACTGCTGCTATTGCAAAAGCAAGTCAGTTAAGCTCTATTCAAAACTGAAAAAGCCCAACTCTCTTTTAATGCGAGGAAGGCAACAAAAAAATAAAAGCTGAAAATAAAAAAGGAGTCCATGAATCCTCAAAAATGCATCTGAAAGAGCAATCAGAAGTTTCGCTAGTTCTTGTAAGGAAAAACAAACAAACAAAAAAAATAAGGCAATTTTAACACGGGCAGCTCTTTCCAGCCAACATCACTTTTATCACAATTGTATTGCTATGTTGAATATTTGTGAGTTATGATTTATTTTTCTTTCTCAAATAAAGGAAAAGTCAATCAAGCTACAACAGCACCTTATATGTACAATACCAGTAAAACATACACTACCAGACGGAATAATCAAGCCCTAGCAAAGAGGAAATAAACTTTCCAGTTGTAAAACTCCAGCACAGTCCTGTCCTTTCACTTTTCAAAACAAAGCTACAGCAGCATCACACACACAGCCCCGTGTAAGGGGGGCACAGGGAGGCACTGAGCAAGGCTTGCTATTCCACAAACTGAAACACTGAGAAAGTACTTAAGATGTCTATTATGTTATTCAAGAAGCCTTTCAGACACTCTGCTGAAAGCGTAAGCCGGGAAAAAGAGAGTTCATTGAATATGGGATTCCAGCTTTAAAAAAAAAAAACTTTAAAAAAGCTAAAATAAACGAGTTTATTTGTTAAATCCATACAGGAATCAGGGGAATGAAATAAAAGGTGGAGCAACCGAGTAAGAATTATCAAGAAGAACCTAAAAAAACCCAAACAAAACCAAAAGCCAACATCTAAATTCAGGTTTAATATGTTCATAGATCATGCATTTAACACATCCCTGTAAGAGAAGTTGATTTTACAACAAAACTTACTACCTACAGCAATATACACTTAGAAATAGCTTTTGGCAGCAGAGCAGCATCTTCAGAACCAAAAAAAAAAAAAACTTCACTGTCTCGAGTTTAAACTCATTGGCAGCAACCTTACACCATGCCGTAGCAAACGCTTGTTCAACACCTAAAACTACAACTGCTCCTTCCGAACCGAGTTTGCTCGCCCTGAAAGCGGGCCCAGCCTGTCCCCACAGCTGGCTGCCGGACTCTGCCCATGGCTGAGCACCGCGGCCGTAGAGGCCTCGAGTGCCGCATCCACTCCGCGCGCCACACCCATGGCACCCAACAGCCAGCGGCCGCTCCGCAAATACGCCATCCCTCCTGCCATTCCCGACTTACGGCACGATGATGCCCTGGTGCAACGATCCTTATGAAGCGGGGAAGGAGACCAGCCGTACAGAAGGATAGCGGGGAAGGATGAGGAGGGGGGGGAAAGAAAGAAAACAAAAAAACCACCTTACACAAAGTTTCGAGAGGTCCCAACGAGAAGTGACGATTCACAGCGTTGCCCTTGACCAAAAAAAAACGCGCTTCCTATGCGTTTGGGGGGAGCAGCCCTAAAGAGAGCTATTTACCATAAAGCACAAGCAGCAGCCCTCCCCAGGATCCCCACAGCCTCTTCCCACACTCCCCCCCAATGCAACAAAGACTCTCCCCGGCAGCTCCCCCTTCCTCCGGGCTGACCCAGGCGCAAACTCCTCCAGGCAGATGCTCTCCTGATGCTCCGGGCCCT
>NW_009648495.1:42141-49374 GCF_000708025.1 Charadrius vociferus | reverse complement strand
GTGGCTGGGGGGGAAAGAAGCTGAGGGGAAGCGGTGAAGGGAGGTGGTGGCAAGGGCACTTGGAGGTGAAAGGGACGGGCCCGGGGGGATACGGTGAGGGACGGTGGGGGGCTGAGGGAACATGGAGCTGTCAGGCCTGAGCTCGGCTGGGGGGGGACGCCGGTGCTGGCAGGGGGGGAGGGTGTCTTTGCAGCAGTGCTTTGGAGTTGGTGCAATCTTTGGGGGGTGGTAAGAGCAGGTCCCCCCCCAGGCAGGGGGGAGCAGCACCGGCATTAGCATGAGTACAGCGCTGACACACAGTGGGGAAGGACAAGTGGCACATTTCGGTTCCTGGCAGCAAAGCTTTGTCATCTCACCGTCGGGGACCAAAATGGTTGTTCGCAGAGACAGAGGAGTTTGAGGGTGGATGATGGCTGACGGGATGAAGATCCCTTGGGTTGGGGAGGGGGAGGGTGGGGTGGGAAAGGACTACTTTTGGCAGGGGAGAGGATGTCCTTCTGGGAGCATGTGCGTGCCTGTATTGGACAGGAGGACTCACTGATGTGGTGGAGTAGCTGGAAGGAGGTTTGTGGTAAAACGTAGTGTCCAGAGACAGATGGACAGAGACAGAGACAGAGACAGAGAGTTCACCCACCCTTCCAGGTGGCTGAACAACTGGTGCTTCTGCTTACATTCCACCGTGGCCCTTCTGGTCTGGAAACACTACCCTCCTTGCATGCAGGAGGACAGGAGAAGGACAGGAGAACAATATATAGGGATGAAATTTAGACAATGGGATGGTAAGGGATGAAAGAACATGCTGTTCACAGCAGGCATAGTTGTAGAATCGTAAGAATGGTTTGGGTTGGAAGGGACCTTGAAGATCATCCAGTTCCACCCCCCTGCCCTGGGCAGGGACACCTCCCACCAGCCCAGGTTGCTCCAAGCCCCGTCCAACCTGGCCTTGAACACCTCCAGGGATGGGGCCCCTAACACTCCTCTGGGCAACCTCGGCCAGTGTCTCACCACCCTCACAGGAAAGAAGTTCTTCCTCAGATCTCTTCTCAATCTCCCCTCTTTCAGTGTAAAACTGTTCCCCTTCATCCTATGGTTCTGCTCCTTGGTCCAGAGTCCCTCCCCAGCTCTCCTGGAGCCCCTTTAGGCACTGGAAGGGGCTCTGAGCTCTCCCCTTTTTGGCCTTCTCTTCTCCAGGCTGAACCCCCCCAACTCTCCCAGCCTGTCCTCATAGGAGAGGTTCTCCAGAACTCAGATAATCTTTTCCTGCAACAAGTTCATGGGGGGTGGACAGTCCCTCCCTCGCCAGCAGACAGCCCCCCTCGCCCTGCTGGCCACGCTGCTGGGGATGCAGCCCGGGGTGCCGGGGGCTCGCTGGGCTGCCGGCACACGTTGCCGGCTCATGGCCAGCTTGTCACCCCCCAGTGCCCGCAAGTCCTCAGCAAGGCTGCTCTCAGTCCCCTCATGGCTCAGCCTGTATCCATGTTTGGGATTGCCCCAACCTGGGTGCAGGACCCTGCACTTGGCCTTGTTGAACCCCATGAGGCTCTCACGCGCCCACCTCTCCAGCCTGTCCAGGTCCCTCTGGGTGGCATCTCATCCCTCAGGCATGTCAACCGCACCACTCATCTTGGTGTCATCAGCAAATTTGCTGAGAGCACACTCGATCCCACTGTCCATGTTCCCAACAAAGATGTTACTGGTCCCAATATGGGTCCCTGAGGGACCCCACTCATCGCTCGTCTCCACCCAGAGATCAAGCCATTGACTGCAAGTCTTTGAGTGCAGCCATCCAGACAATTCGTTATCCAGTGAGTGGCCGTCTGTCGCATCCATGTCTCTTCATTTTAAGAGACAAGACTGTTGTGTGGGACAGTGTCAAATTCTTTGCACAAGTCCAGATAAGTGACATCAGTCGCTTTTCCCTTATCCACCAACGCTATAGCCCCATCATAGAAGGCCACCGGATTTGTCAGGCACGATTTGCCCTTAGTGAAGCCATGCTGAAACGTGGCTGAAACTTGCTCAGACAAGAGAAAGGTGAGACCATCCAGTATTGGTACAGTGACAACAACCAGGCAGGAGGAATATTCAGCCTCATTCTTCATGGTTTAAACCATTCCAACCTACGACGGGAGTTAATCCGTGAGGAAGGGAGATCATCCCCTGCCTGTTGACAGCAAAGTTCCTGCGTGTGCCCAAGGGGCGTATGTGTCACTCACCTGACCGGAGGGAGCTGCAGAGCTACTAAATCTCGTAAAAGTATGCGACATGTTGGCCTGCTAGATAAGAAAATCAAAGTGTGGTGACTAAATTAAAACTAAAATAGGTGTGTCTCTTATGTCTGGTCACTTGAGGGAGGAAACACCCTCCGCATGAGGCTGTGGAAGGGGGCACACCCCATCCGTGTAGAACTAAGGTTGCAGCTTCTGCCCGCCCCCCTCCTCCCAAACCTGAGTGTGGGTACGCTTCCAGCGCCAGAGCTCATAAGGGGAAGATGGGGGGGAAATCCCATGTCCTGATGAAAGGCGTATATATAACAACTGCTGGTACCGGGTGCTATTTTTAAGCTGCAAGATAAAATAGCATCCTAATGGCTTGCTTTGGGAGGATCGGGCGACGGTTTGAATTTCAGGGCTGTCCCAGCCTACCCTGGGCTTCAGATCATCATAGGCTTAAAGATATCTCTCTCTTCTTCGTAAATCCACCTCTCTTCTCCTCTGGAGCCTTTCTGCTAGGGGGTCTCTGAGACAGCGTAGACCCTGGTTCTAGTGCGGGACAGTAATTCCTGTGTCTGTGGAGCAGACATAGTAATACAATAAAAAGTTGTGGGTTACATCGGTGCCACGTTAGGGACCATGTCAGACCACCGAGCTGACCTGCTTTTGGCTTCGAAAAGAGCTTCTGGTTGTTCACCGAGCCCTGAATTTATTCCCCAAAAGAAAAACTTGAATTCAAAGCCTAAACTTAAACGCACAGTGGTCACACAGGAGCAAACTCTTGGTGTTTGAAGGAGACAGAGGTGTCCAGGCTTCACTCTGTCAAGCAACAGCTTTGATAACTCGCCCTAGTCCCAGCCAGGCACACCTAACTATCGTAAACCAGAGCGGGTAGCAACGCTTTAATGCCATAGGTGTGTCCATTATCAACTATATGTTGCAGCAGGCAAGCGTCCACCGTAATCCAAACATCCATATTTCATTACACAAGGGGCTTCGTACTTTACAAAACCTGAATTTGTAAGCCCTGGGAGGTGGGCTACCATCAGCCCAAAAGCCGTGATTTTTTTCCTTCCACTGAAACGAAGTAAATCTGTTTCTAGAGCGGGTAGCATCGCAGTCCGGGCAGCTGCCTCCCATCACTGTTCTTCCATGCACATCGCTAGCTGAGCGCAGATTCTTCGGCTTCTCTCATCCCCATCTACAGCTTCTTCTTTGTAATACGCGGCATGCTCCTTGCGCATCTTAAGCTGTTAAGGTTTTTTACCTTATTACGCATAGCTTCTCAGTACACGGAGAAGTGAGCTTCCTGATTTCCTTAGATCCTGTCTTGCCTCAGCTGAAGCCGGCTGAATTTTTATCGTTGGCATTGGAAGGAGCAGGATGGAAGAGTGTTTCACAGCTCGGCTTACATCTGAAGAACAGAATAACTCGTTCCTGACTAGAAGGAAGGAAGAAAGGCAATAGATAATAGAAGCTGCACTTCTATCTTCCACACAGGTGAATTCCTGTAACTCTTCAGAAATCATCGATGTAAAGGCAGGATGAAATCCCAGCTGGGCTTGTTCCTAGGTGAACAGCTGATTGTTCTCTTAGCTGTTACGGTGCTTACAAGCCTGGCTTGCCCAGAAAACCTGATTGCTACTTTATTATTCTTCCTGAGCTTGACACAGCTTGCGTGGGGCACTGTTTAATATGAAACTTCCTTGGTTTAGTTTAAAATCTGAAGTCTGCTTTATGGGAACAACTTTAGGACAGACTCCATTTGTTGCCTCCCCACATACTTCCCCTACGCACCAATTCAGAGCATCTCATTTATCTTTGTTTGTGCCTCGAAAGAATATAACCTACTTCTCCACTTGCTTTTCCAGCTGCCTTTCCAGACTCCCCGAGTCCACTCCCAGCTACATTTGGCCTGAAAGAGAAAACAAAACAGCGCGAACCACTCTCCTGGGTCGCGTGGTAGACAAAATCTATGAGATGCTACAGGTGTGTCTCTCCTTCTAATAGCAAGGGGGGATTATTCTTTTGAGGTGAGGGGGAGGTGGAGGGAGAGAGGGTGTGTAGGCGATGGCTCTGCCCTTTCATCGAGCCAGACAGTGAAAGTGGATGGGGGAAAGGGCAGGGGACCAGCTCATCTCCGGAACGAGTCACTCCTGGCCAGCCCCATTAGCCCAGCAGGGCAGGTAGAGCAGGCCAGCAGTTTGGCTGCTCTAAGTGTAGGCTTGACTTGTATCATGTGAGTCACTTGTGAGCACTGAGGGAGCTGGAAAGGGAGAGCTCGTTGCTGGCAAATGCTCATTCATCGCCACTTTGATGGGAGGCCGCGCAAATTAAGGACGCGCGGTAATGTGGCAGGGTTTGGCTCTGCTAATTCCAGGGCATTGACAGCAAAAGTCATGGAGAGGAACAGTAAAGAACTGTGCAGCCTTCTTGCCCATTTATCAAGAGTTTGTCATTCTCTCCTCAAAGCACATGACATGATAGCCGAAGGTGAATGCTCAACATGAGAAGCGCTGGGGAGGCGAGGCTGCTGGGGTTTGTCCCGGCTCCGCAGGGATGCTGCTTTAAGAGCTGCGTGTTGCTGAGGGGTTCGCTGTCATTCCTCTGATCTCTCACTCAGTTCAGACATGCAGCAGGGCCTTTGGAGGGGTCATTTCCAAAAATGAGTGCTCGTCAGTGGCAGTTAGTAAGTAATGAACTTGAACTCCCTATAAAGAAAAAAAAAAATTAACCAGAGCTATAAAGTGTTTGAGTAGAGCAGAGAATTGCCTCAACACTTCTAGCAGCACACAACAGACTCTGATTTTCAGGAAATTTAGGTGTCTGAATGCTTTTGAAAGTGAATGCCTGTAAGGATCTTGGAGAATTTGAATACTCTTACAAAACTAGCCTGCAACTTTCACTCCCATGCCGCAATCTTCATTTCACGTCCGCTTCCCTATCATGAATTAGGCATGCAAGCAGACGCTAACTAGCCAGAGCGAGGCAGGACGCTGCTCCGGCGACAACAAAATTGTTGTGGGTCACTGGCAGATATTCGCCAGACAGACAGGGCTGTTATGCTCGTCAAAGCTGACTCCAGCACAATGGAAGGCATGGAATTTTGGCCAGAGATCCCTGCCATCCCAGAGGCCTGTCAAATCTCTCTGAGTGGTCATGGGATTTGCCTTGCAGCTGGCACACCCCGTGATCTCCTGATCGGGGATCCGTCCATCAGCTCTAACCTGGTGTGCGGGGCCGCAGAGGAGGAGGAGGAGGGCGGCAGTGATGCTGCACTGAGGCTGCAGGAGTGAGTACCACTGCTGAGGGCTCCGCAGCCCCGGCGGCAGCGGCAGAAAGCGCAGTAGGTCCTACTGTGAGTGACCCAGCGTGCGGGACACTTCCCACACCCAGAGCGTGGGCTTTCACACGCGCGAAGAGGTAGAATCATAGAGTCATAGAATTGCTGAGGTTGGAAGGGACCTTTAAGATCATCAAGTCCAACCATTGACCTACCCTGACAAAACCACCTCTAAACCACGTCCCCAATTCCCCCATCTGCCCTTTTTTTAAACCCCCCCAGGGATGGCGAACCCCCCCCTTCCCTGGGCAGCCTCTTCCAATGTTTGATAACCCTTGCAGTGAAAAAACGTTTCCTGATATCCAATCTACACCTCGTCTGATATAACTTGAACTTGTCATGATGTAGTAGCTGGTATTTGCATCGTTCTTCATCTCAGCAGAGCCTTGTCCTGGGAAGTGCAGGGCAGCCTTGGCCTTCTGGAGGGCTTAATCCCACTCCTCTGCACTGGAGAGGGCTTAATCCCGCTCCTCTGCACTGGAGAGGGCTTAATCCCGCTCCTCTGCACTGGAGAGGGCTTTTAGCATCAGGTTGGCAGAGCCGATCTCTTCTCCAGCCTGGGCCTTCACAAACCAAGCCCAATTATTCTGAGGCGGAAAAACTGAGTCTGTGCTGTAATGACAGAATGAAATGTCCTCGGGAGTTTGCGTGTAGCCTTGAGTTACCTTTTATAAATAGGTTAACAGCTGGAGGGGCCATATTTGTTTAAAGGGAAAAGACATACAGTACATGCCCTATATGATATGCTCTGTCCTCAGCGATTCTGCCATTCTGTTGATTTATATCTAGAGATTAAAGGATTTGCCTTGCAATCAAATTATTCTCCTCAAACTACCAAGTGGGGGAGAGAGGGGATTTTGCTCACGTTCTCCACTCTGTGCAGCTATGCCTGGTGAAGCCACAGACATTTTCTCCCTTGCTGCGTGAAACATGCAGCTCAAAAATGACTCCTGATCACTTTGATGGTGATTTGCTATTTCTGTCCTGCTTCTGGTGCACAGGACACTCGGGGGACAAGAGCGGGTGAGAGGTCTTTGGGCCCCAAGGAGCTTCCAGCCTGAACCAGACGGAGCATGTAACCAGGACTGACAAAAGCTGTGTGACGAGACAGAAGACGACTGTTCTGGGGAAAAGCAATCTGCAAAGAGCCCGGCTCCATTAGGCCCTGCAGGTCTGCAGGAAGTTTCATGCAAGTCACATCCCTCACCAACAAGTAAAGTCTTTCAGGGGTCAGGGCTTAGTTTGTTTTAATTTCACCGTTCTCTTCCTTCCTCATACGCGCAGGTACAAGATAAGGCGCAGAGAGCAGCAGAGAGGAAAGTTTAGATCACTCATCTAGAGGCTGAAGGAGCAGATCTGAGGGTGGTGAGATGAAGGACACGGGTATCTGGAGGGTTGCCATGCCTCTGTAATGAGCCGTGCTGTCATTGCTTGGACAGAAGGAGAGAATTGTGAAAGGCAACCAAACCTCGCGTCTTTGTAGTGTAGTACCTTGTCTCTGCTGGTGGCTGGTGCCAGGCATGCTGTAACAGGCACCGTCAGTTTGCCAGGCCAAAGTGGGGGTGATCTCCTCACGTTGGATCTCATCCTGCGCTCCGATTGCTGGACTGGTTGAAGCTCTGGGACAGGAGGTTTAATACCTTTTCCATACCACTCATTATGACTACTCTAGGCATT
>NW_009648495.1:25511-42076 GCF_000708025.1 Charadrius vociferus | reverse complement strand
CCTGGGACCCAACGGTCCACTCCCTTTCTGAGGCCTAATAAGCCGGTGGGAACACTTTCTTGTGGCAACGAGTTACACAGCCTAATGGTACGTGTGCAAATGAATGGTTTGGAAAGTGCTGCTCTCCAATTCCTTGGGTTTTGTGTTACAACAAAGAAAGAAATGGAAGGTTCCTGCTGTACCTTCTCTTGGCCATTCAGTGTTTTCTCTGGTTCCGTCACATAATTTCTGACTTTCCTTTTTTTCTGAGGTGGCCGATGTCTCAGAGTCTCATCATGTGCCGTTCTCTCTTCCATGGCTGCCCTCCCTGCTTTTGGTCAACTCTCTTGAATTCTCCAACTTCCTTGCTGTGGTGGGATGAGACAGTACTATGGGTATCGTCTGTGGAAAGACTCGAACGTTCACATACGTTTCCTACATCGCTCATCTGTGTTCCAGCACTTTCATTACACTTCATCTTATTTCTTTTAAATCTCTAACATCTTGTTGTTCATTTTGCTCAGAGACTGGGCAGAAGTCAGGACAGTGCTACATACAGTAATGCCCAAGTTCCCTTTCTGAAATGACACAGACGCTTTAGAAACCTGACTCCCATCAAATTCCCCTTGGTTCGACAAAATGGCTGAGAGCACTTTGGCTGTCTGAAGAATTCCCAGGGCATTTTCTGTTGTTTGTTTTCAGTTTGGGCAGCTGGTCCATTTGCATGAACCCTATGAAGAACACGTGGGGTGGAAAGACCGTGTACGTGCGATGCTCATCCACAGCTGGGCAACCGCTGCTGGTCCCATTTTGCACACTCATCAGTTCAGACATGCAAATAAAGGGTGTGTAGCTTTCCTTTATATGCTTTAGCCTTAAATATGGGCCGCACATGACAATTGCATGAAAGAAATCTTTTCAGGCTAGAAGCAAGCCCTCTGTGTGGATTAAAGGCAGTGTCACTTTAGCGGCAAGGACAGAGCTCAGCCCTTCTTGATCAAAAGCGTCTTTCCCCTGCAGTTTGAACCAATGGAGGCAGCAGTACAGTAGAGAAATTATTCAGATACAGTACAGCAGAAGGCAGAGATCTTCCTCTGCGTAACACCCAGCCCACTGCAGTGTCACCTGGGAGCCTCTTAAGTCTTTTGACAAGCCCGAGAGGCTCTGCTGTCCCTGCAAACCCCTCAGCACCAACCAGTCACGCTGGTCTGAACGGACTGCCCAGCACCTGAGCAGGCAGCACACTCATTTGCCTTTACCGGCTAACGAAGCCCGCCCAGCTTAGCAGATGTGGAACAGCGGGGCTGTGGAAGATGGATGAGTTTTTCAAGGATGCAATGGGAGAGGATTTCTGAAGCTGCTCCCAAACCCTGGCTGCTAAAACGGAGTGGAGTATACGAACCAGAGAAAATCAGCTAACCCCTGAGGCTGAGGTTAGAGAGGTGATCTCCGAGGAATTATCTCACATCCAAAACCGCAGTAGGGAAAAAAAAAAAAAAAAAAAAAGGAAGGTACTGGCTGGGATGAGGGCGTAACTGCTAGAAAGTGGCCGAAAGGAGAAAAGTGAAAGTGCATCATTGGGCTGCATGACATGGCTACAGCACAACACTACTTGAATTATATATAAAACAGAGGGCGGATGACATTAGGATTAAAAGTTGCCTGAAAATGCAGAAGGATGAAACTCAATCTGTCATCTAAAAATTTAATTACCATGTTGTTAAACCCAAGCTTGCTGGAAGAGCAAAGTAAACGCAGTTTCTAGAAGACTATTGCTTCCCTTGGGACTCCATCACCGACCTGGAGACCTGATTGCGAAATTTCATCATTACCAGCAGAAAAAAAAATAAATGCAGACAATATCCAAAGCTTGCACTCAAAGGGCACAAACTGCAATGTTTTTTCTACATATCTTTCTGCTCTCGCTCTAGAAAGAAATGAGAGTTGGGGGAAGTGACAGCAGCTCTCATTACTATGGGTGAGAATTCCCATTTGAATTCTTATTCGTCTTCCAAAAATGAGAGACTTTAAGGAAGGGAGTGGAGGGGGGGGAAGGAGTGCACTCCAGTTGCTTGGAATAGAAATACAACTCGTTCATACAAAGCATGGAAAATAATGATAATCCGATGCAAAAAATCTTGGCAGACCATGCAATTCAGCAAAGGAAGGAGGGGAGAGAAAAGGCAGAAGACTGTAGAAAGTCTGAACAATTGGAGAAGTTGAACCCAGCAAGAAGGCTGAGCGACAGCGTCCCCCCAACGGCATTTCATGAGAGTCCTTGGGTAAAACAAGCTTTGCGGGGAGCAGGCAGGTACTTGGGACCCAGCAAAGGAGGGCTGTTGGGGACTGGTTTTAAGTATTATTTTGGTGTTTTAATTTTTGCAGCCAAGGGGAATTATCACAGAAAATAGCGCAGCAGCAGACAGGCAGTGATTAGAGAACATTTAGGCACACCTCTGTGAATCAAACGTAATTGGAAGCATTTGCCAGACAAGGATCCAGGCAACCAAATAGCCCAGCTCAACTATTTTCAAGTTTTCGATAAGCTGAATGAATCACTATTAGCAGCACTTAACTGTGAAGTGGTATCTGTATCAAAGACTGCCTTTTAAGGGGAAGAGAACAAACTCCGAAGGAATCAAAGCCCCCCTCATCTAAACTGCTCCCAAATTATTTGATTTGAAGACGGTTTGTGGCAGCTGGGAAAATTGTGGGCATGAAATGCCACAAAATAAGTGATAAAGAAATAAGTGATAAAGACTTCTATAAATAGAAGTCTTCAGTGCCAGCATCAGTCAGTAAACAGAGAATCGTACAGATAGAGCGAGCTTGGGAAAAATGAATCCTGAAGAAGGAGTGAAAAAGATTACAAGAGAGTCATGAAGACGTAAGACCAGAAAGCTACATGGCAATTAACTCATTTAAGAGTATAGTTGAATACGTTGGCAACAGATGCCAGCAAGCTGAACCTTTAGGAACATAAAGATGCCATATGAAAGTAAAGAAGATACCGGCTAGAAAGCCTGAAATGACTCAGGAATTCTTTCCTAAATTAAAAACAATCCCCAAAGGTCATTACACATAGTAATGAAATACATGCTACTGTTGCCGCTTAATATAAAATCCTCTAGTCCTGAAATAGCCCAAGTTCTGGACTTACTCAAGTAGATCCACAAGCAGCAGACGAGCTAAAGATACGTGGATTTGTTTAAAACTGAAATTTTAGGTAACAGGAGAAACTATAGAGGCAACAGAGTCTGAGAAGCTCTGGGGTCAGATAGTATCCAGACAAACGTCACCGGGTATTTAAGGCGTTGTTAGCACATCCCTGAGGGGTGACCTTCAGGCCGTTCCTTTCAAGAGGAACGTCCACAGTCTAGGAACATAAAGATGCCATATGAAAGTAAAGAAGATACCGGCTAGAAAGCCTGAAATGACTCAGGAATTCTTTCCTAAATTAAAAACAATCCCCAAAGGTCATTACACATAGTAATGAAATACATGCTACTGTTGCCGCTTAATATAAAATCCTCTAGTCCTGAAATAGCCCAAGTTCTGGACTTACTCAAGTAGATCCACAAGCAGCAGACGAGCTAAAGATACGTGGATTTGTTTAAAACTGAAATTTTAGGTAACAGGAGAAACTATAGAGGCAACAGAGTCTGAGAAGCTCTGGGGTCAGATAGTATCCAGACAAACGTCACCGGGTATTTAAGGCGTTGTTAGCACATCCCTGAGGGGTGACCTTCAGGCCGTTCCTTTCAAGAGGAACGTCCACAGTCCGCTGGTGAGAGGAGCCTTTGCTGTGTGCAGTTCTTAGAGGCCCTTATCGTTACTAAATCGCTGTTTAAAGATTTTAGCACAAATCCTAGCTAGTGAACTGCAGACCGTGCTTGTGGTTTATATAACCCCCAAATGAAACAGGATGGAGCAAGGACAATGTTCAGATCCTGCTCACAGAGCACTTGGAACCCTTCGTAGCCTTTGCTTTTAGCCAGCAGAGAACCTTTTAATTTTAGCTATATGAATCTCTCGCTGTAGAGAGCGTTTTGGAAAGGGAGCTCTCTGATTGAAGTTCTATCCCATGTGGACATCCCTCCCATGTTTTGTTAATGGACAACTTCTGTCAGTGTCAGCCCCAAAGCAGTTTTAAAAGTCAGTGGATTCATCCTCCTCTGTCTGAGAACAGGCTCCGATGCCTATTGTCTCCTCCACTTGGCCGTGGAGTCTTTGGAAGAGACAATAAGGGGTAATCAGTTTGTCACAACTGTCAGGAACGCACTGCACAGAGCTTTACATGCTGACGGAGTAGCGCTGGTTGTAACCGGCCCAAACATTTCCCTAAAATTAGTATCTAAACAAACCCATTACTTGGGGAAAGCATCTGCTTTTGAATTAAGTTACTCCAGCTCTGAATATTAGCAATATTTTTGCTAAACTTGAGCTGTCACCCTACCAGAGCATGATTAAATATGAGTCTGCAACAAATTCCTCAGGAAACCTGAGAAGTAAAATGCGAAACCACTCAGAAGAGCCAAACGACTTAAATGTCAAATTGCTGCTTCAGCAAATGGAAGCAGATTTGGGGCACTGGGGGAATATGCAATTTCTTGGTTGAGAAGATGAGCCACGGCCATAATGAATGTTTTGCCGAGCCTGTATCTGGTTTCAAAATCTTCCCACAGTCATCCCAAATAAGCATTGGTGAGAGTGCAATGTTGTTAGAAAGGGGGTAGAATAAGAACAGCCTGAGCATTACTGAATGAATGCGGGTTGTTAAATTGGGGGAACCAGCTCGAAGGTTCTAAAATGGGGTCACGTCTCTTGCGAAAGCAGGAGTGGGGAAAGCAGACTGTATGCTGACCCTGCGCGCAGTGGGTCCCCGCTCGAGCTCGAAAAGCAGAGCCCTGCAGCCTCACACCACCGCTGCCTTCAACCTCATCTCCTCCCGCTGCGCCCACCGAGCGCACGGCAGGACCGGGATGCTCTGCCACCCCGCTCCGTGTGTCTGGCAGCCCTCAGAGGAGAGCTGCGTCCGTTCCCACATGTGTGAGGTCTGCTCCCTCTGGCATACGCCCGTTGGGTCCCTCTTCGCACGCGGGGATCTCCGGGGTTCCCGCCCAGCGGGTTCATCCCTGCGGTGATACGGGATTTGTGCCACTGCCTCCAGCCGAGTCACGAGCTACCACAGCCACAGGGGAGGGGAAACCCTTAGGGACAGCTCTGGCTCCTCCTGATCAGCTGCACAGAGATAAAAATGTGTGCGTGGTAGCGAAGTGGGGTGGGATACCTAAAGGGGGCCTACGGGAGAGCTGGGGAAGGACTTTTTACTGGGGCATGTAGCGATAGGACAAGGGGGAATGGCTTCAAACTGGAAGAGGGCAGGTTTAGATGAAACATTAGGAAGAAGTTTTTCACTTTGAGGGTGGTGAGGCACTGGAAGAGGTTGCCCAGAGAGGTTGGTGAGGCCCCATCCCTGGAGGTGTTCAAGGCCAGGCTGGAGGTGGCCTTGGGCAACCTGGGCTGGTGGGAGGTGTCCCTGCCCATGGCAGGGGGGTTGGAACTTGGTGATCTTCAAGGTCCTTTCCAACCTAAACCCTTCTATGGTTCTATGATACAGCACGGCCAAAGAGAAGAAAAGGGCCTTTTTGGATGGAGAGCTGCTGGAGTGGCTCTTCCAGGCACTGTGGGGTGGCAGCGAGGCCACGGTCTCAACGGGAAAGTGGACAGAGGGGGGCTGTAGTGCGCCTGATTTCCCTTCTTTACTGGGCAAAACGCCATGAGTGTAATTATTGCACTGCCCTGTGTTAATTAAAGAATCACTGCCTCCAAAAATGCATTCCTATATAAGGTCCTGAATTTACTCTTTTTTTTTCTTTTTTTTTTCCCTGGGACAGAAGCAGACAGGCATTGCTCTTTCTCACCAGTTTTCAACCTTAATCATGAAATAGAAGATTTAAGCAGTGAGAAAGCAAAGGAATACTTAAAATTGGCCAGTTGGCTGCTAAAGAATCTTACCTGTCTTATTTAGAAACTGAAACACACTCTTCTAGTCTTCTGGTTAAGCCTGTAGGGTCGTATTCCGGCAGTGAACACCACCCAGGTTCCCATGCTTTATGTTACTGGTGGGCTGTGGGCCACCGGGGCTGAGAGGAAGGGCTGGAACTGGGGCGATGAGAGGAATTGGGACCACCTGAGTCCCCGCACCTTCGAAATATTGTCGTTTCATTGCAGTGCCAGCACCTGCCCAGTGAGGAAACTTGCAAGCAAAACCCATAATTTTTTCCTTTGCTGACGGCTCTGCTGACAAGGTTGTGCACCAAACTCCCCGCGCGCTGCCGCGGAGTCAGGCTTTAGTCTGGGAGAAGAGAACCGACAACCTCATTTGGCAGCGCGATGAAAGACCATCGACGTAAGTATTGTTTCTAAGGTTCTTCGTAGGGTTAGATTAAAAGATAGGTCGGAAGAAATCTTGGCGGGATCGTGATGAAAGAGAAATTTTGTGTTTGTATGGTAAACACGCCCAGTTATTAAAGAGTATTAGGATGCGATTTGTAACCAAATATTACAAATATGGCTATTTATTACCAAATGATCCTGTGGTAATCCCTTGGGGTTTCCCAGCCAGAACGCTCAGGCACGAAGAATGGAGAGATAATCCCGCTTCTAGCGCTTGACGACAGACAGCCTCTTGTTCAGAGAGGAAAATAAGGCCAAAACTGCAAGAACAGTTCAAAAAAAGGAAGTCTATTGTTAAGGGAAGGCCGGCGTATCAGCAGCCTACTGCACAAAACCAAAAAGTGCGCGGATGGGGGGGCTTAGTTGTTCCGTTGCCGTTTATTTATTACTGAAAACGCACTTTAGCTGAAAACAATCAGCATATTTTTAAACGCTGATGTTTGTTTAAAAAAAAAAAAAGCTTCTTTCCTGCCAGGAGAGCTGAGGGGAGCTTAATAAAACATCAGAAATGACATCCTGATGTTGTGCAGAGGCCAGCTCCGCAGCCGCCCGAAGAGAGCCCTCTCAGCTGAGTCTCGCACCGATTACGTCTGGTTCTAATATTTACAGGCCATTAATTTTAAAGCGTTTAAAGTTGCTAAACAAAGAGACAGCACAAAATAGCTCTTTTATGCATACACATATGTATAATGATGTGCAGTGTAGGATTGCTACTATTGTTTCCTCATAAGGCGTTCTTGAAAATGAGTAGGTGACGTTGCCCTCTGTCATTAACGAAGACCTGTGGGCGCCTGCGGCGGGTCGCTGCTCACCGCCGGCGCGGCTCTGTGGGCGACGGGGAGGTGGGGAGCTAAAGGAACAAGGGGCTGAGGGGGAAGGGATTCGGGATGCTGCCAAACCCCACGTATCTAAAAAGGCCGGGGCTTTCATGCCCGCATCTGTTGGCCCCACCTTGAACATCCCCAACCTGTGGAAAGGAGGCTCGGAGTTTGCTGAAAAGTACGTTTTGCCTAGTTTGTCCCGCCAGGAATAGAAAAAACATTAAGGATTGTGAGAACTACCATTTGTACAAATGCCGCAGCAGTACCGTTTGTCCAGATCTTGCCTGCTGTTATTTGAATACTGAAATTCTTCTCAGTGGAAGTTTGGTGAAACGGGAAAGTGCCCCAGAGCGTTGGGCACGGTGGGGAGAGAATATGGTAAATCTCTGCCTCTCTTGGACTCCTCCAAGTGCTACGTACTGAAAGTCCCTGTGTACGCAGCTGAGCCATGAAGAGCCGAAGCATTTTGTTCTTTTCGACTGGAACAGCTTCTCCTCCTAGGCTGATTTAAATGTCTTGCAATGGATGCTTCGAGCAACCTGATACCGTGACTCAACTGAAATCCAGCCGGGGATGAGCTGGCTGCCCCGAGATCTGCTGCACAGGCAGTTCTTGATCGGTCCGGTCTGCCGGAGAGCCGAACAATGCTCGCCGCAGCACAGAGGCAGCCTGATTGCACAGGGGACTGCGGGAAATTATGGCAAAGACCAGCTCTGTTTGGCAATAACTGAGCTATTTATGAGTGGGTGGGTGTCTACATACTTTTCTCAATAGCAACATCATTCTAGAGAAAGAAAAGTCTATTCTAGCTGTCCTGTGGCGAGGGAGGAGAGAGAGCTTAGCTTACTGTGCAGGGATCTCCTCGACACTTCCAGGAGGAAGAAAAAGCATCTGAACCCCAATTTTGCCATCAAAGTATCCAGCAAGGCACAGAAGCTCCTGCTCAGTCCTGGCCAAAGGCAGAGCGCGAGCGCTTCGCTGCAGCGATGGGGGAGGAAGCTGCTTTAAGGCCTGTTAACCTAATGCTTTTTTTGTTTTTCTCAGGCTTTCTTGCTGCATCCCCACTAACACGCGGGAGGGTGTGAACGCGTGGAGCAGCCAACGTTTCCTGCCACCCGCCAGCTGCCTGTGTCTGTGAACGTTCCCTCTGCAGCCGAGCAGCCCTGGGTCAGAGCCCAGGCTCAAATCCAGACTCGCTGCTCTTGACTCTGCGCAAACATGCTTCTCACAAAAGGGCTCGCGCGTCCATCTGGGGAAGAAAAGAGGCAGCACAAGAGCATCTGGCTACCAAGTCCAGCTCCTGCTTCGTGGATATGAGATGTCCAGGTTCCTACAAATTCCCTGCTCTATTCAGCTATGCTCAGCGCAGCTCCGGGTCCGTGCTGCTCCGCTCAGCTCTGCTGCACCAGCCAGGGGTGAAAGGGCTCAGGGAAAGATGCTCTGTCAGGCAGAAGCGACACCATCTCAACAAATCGGTGTGTTTGAGGTGAACTAAACCCCCACGAGAAGGTGAATAAGACCCTGAGGCTCCATGACTCACCTAAGCGCCGTGGTGCATCCAGACTGCTGTGCGGCCATACCCGGGGCGTGGGGCACCAGAGGTGCTCAGGAGCCGCTGTGTGCCCTCAGCCCATCTTAGCCCAAGCGCTGAAGCTCTGCAGGGTGAGGGTCTGCATACGCCTCGGGGCTCTGTGCAGCCCACCTTCTCCCTCACGCGGGCTGGAGAGATCAAAGGGCAGACCTGAGCATCCCGCGGTGCCCAGCCAGGATCCCAGGCACGGCGTGGAGGCTTTGAGCTTGCACGGCAGCTCAGCGGACGGCCAGCGATAAAGACGGAGAGCGCGGCAGATACGGCCTTCAGCTTACAGACGGCCGCTCTGCATCGCGCGGGGCCTGAGCGTCAGCACGGCCCAGGGTCAGCAGGTCTGTCAGCATCCAGCAAAGCCCACGCGGAAATTCCCGGAGTGTTTTTCTGCGAAGCACTGCTTGTTGTTTCTCTTCCAATCCCAGCGCCTTGTGAACCAAACCCTCCACTTCTCCCTCGGCCACAACCCCCCTGAAACCTGCTCTCCCCGTTACGGTCCCCAACGCTGGCAAAGGCACTGCCAGCCGACCTCAGCGCTTGGGATCGGGTCCCAGCTGCCAGGAGTTTCCCGGTGTTGAGAGGGGCATTGGGGAATTGTTTTCCACGAGCTCCAGCTGCTGTTTAGCAGTGTGCGACAACGCCTGAGCCCTCCAGGACTCGGCGGCTCCACCACAGCCTCCGTGCGCGACAGCCACTTGCCTCTCTGCGCCCCGTCCGTGCTGTGGCATTAACAATTGTGCCTTTGTCTCCTCGGTCTGAACGTCTTTATTTCAACTGTCAGCTATCCAGGCAAGAGACGGTCTCCTAGGCCACGCACACACGTTTGTTTTGCAAACAGCTGCCGCAGTTTAAGATAATGCCCTGTTCCTGCCATCCCCTTTCCGAACCGTTGTTGCAGCTTCTGCTGCCCGGCGGAGCTGGTGGACCTGGAGCTGAGAGCGCTCCCTTCTCTGCTTCGAACCCCGCGGCAGCCGCAAAAGGTGGGTTGAAATGACAGATCAGCTCTTGCCTGATGTGAGTTTGGGGTGAAATCCCCTAGGGACAGGCCCTGGCCACAGAGTGAGGTCAGACCAGGCGAGGAGGGGGCCGTTAGTGAGTGGAGCGAGCCCCCGTCCCCGGCTTGTTGCCCCCAGGACCCCGTACCCCCACGGCCTTTGGTGCAGAGGTTTACTGCTATCGCAGCTCTTGACAAAAACCAGATTGTGAATGACTCCGATGGTCCCACCAGCGCAGCAGCCAGCGGAAGGGTCAGCTGTGAGCAGCTGGGAACAGTAATACATTGCACAGCCTCGGCAGGATCCAAAAGACATCTGTGCACAGCCGTAGCGTGTGAGTGTGCGCGCGTGTGTGTGTGTGCACGTACAGCACCTAGCACAACAAAGCTGCGATCTCAAGCGGTGCTTCTGCTGCTAATCAGAGAGCGACTTCGGGCAATCGTTTAAGCAGGTGGTGCTGTAAATGATGGCTCTGCCTCGGTAATCTCTCCTTCCCGAGCCGAGGGAGGAGCCGGTCCTGCTGGTTTCCTGCGGGAGAAGACGGAGGTGAGGAGAGAGCCTCCGAGGGAAGGAGGTGAAGCTGGAGAAGAGCTCCCTGCACCCCCTCGCTGCAGCCCTACCCCAGTCGGCTCGACCCGGGGAAGAGGATGCTCGCTGTGCCCCGGCGTTTCACCAGATGCCTCCCCAGCCCCTGTGCGAGGCCGTCGTGGCGTGTTCTTGCTCTTACCCCCAGAGCAGTGCGGCCAGGGGAGAGCAAGGGGAGACGCCAGCAAGACGTGAGCTCCTTGCTGTCGCCAAGTTTCCTAAAATAATCCTGCAGCGCAGGGTAAGTCCCTGTGGGCCGTGCCCCTCTGCTGGCTGTGGATGTTTGTGTAACTGGAGACACGGGGACGGCGCAGTGAGAGTCCTCCGTCAGAAAGGACGGGCAGCTCGTCGTTGGGAATATCTTGGTCTGACCACCGTCCGCAGTGGTCTTCAGAGATGGTCTGAAAGCGAACCAGAAAGCCGAGGGGGTCTGCAGTGGCGTGAGCTCGGAGGTGGGAAAGAGGGATTTCTGAATGTGCTGGAGGCGGCGAGGGTGGGGAGGAGGGATCCTCCACCCATCCGTGGAGAGCACAGGCAGCTCTGGACTCCAGCACCTGTATGACACATAGTGCCGCATGCACGGAGGCTTGGCACGGGGCCTCGGTGGCTCACCCCCTCTCAGCATCTTCGGGATTTAACCGGTGCAGTGCAGCGCTTGAGGGACTGGTTTCACCCCAGGGGAGAAAGGGACAGTGAGAAGCTCTGCCGAGCTAACGTGCCCGTTCCTCCAGCTAGCCAGGCTTGCTTGCGCAGGCTGAAGGGGCTTCGCTGCTTCCCATTAAAAGATCATTATCTTCCTCAGAGATTGTTTGAGAGCGCTGGGGATCCTCCAGGCTGCAGGAGAGGGTGGGTTTCAAGGCATGGGCCCATTTCAGCACAGCCGTTTTCCAGCTCAGCTGCGGTGATGGACAGAGCCGGGACCACCTTTTGGAGGAAGAGCTTCTTGGTGGCGTGACGTCTCCGCACGGTTGCTGAGCCCACCGCTCCGGTTCTTGCAGGGCACACCCTCACCAAGGGCAGCATCTTCAGGTTGGTGCAGAAGATCGTTAGCCAGCGCCGTGGTGGGCAGTGGTCGGTGTTGTACGTGCTGCCGAAGCGCTCCCTGCATTGCAGCTCCGTTTGAACCGAGGCGGTACATGGTGCTTCCATCCGAGTCCTGCTTTGATTTTTGGCCAGGTTTCCCGGGGCTAACGAGGCTGAGCAGCAGCTGTGTGCATGGATCCGCCTTGCACAACAACGTTCAAACTTCTTACCCAATTCCAACCGGATTTGATGGAGGGGAGAGGAGCGGCAGGCTGGGACACAGATCTGTGGGACTGGTGGGGATGTGACTGGTTGTTCCCAGCGTGGAACTTGGGGCACTGCCCCTCCTCCTGCAGCAAAGGGGTAACGGCCAGGACCAAACTCGGCCCCTCCGCACCCAAAGGACTGACTCTGCACCTAGGAAAGCCTCAAACGCAGCCCCAAATGCACTTGTGGTGGCTCTGCACGGGCAGACCCTGCATCTCCTGGGACCGTGGTGATCCCTGGAGAGTTCCCGTGAGCACAGGGGTCCCCCACGGACCTCACTGCACCCCGAACTGGTTAACTTGGTGGTGAGAGATGAATCCTTCATTATACTGCTGCCTCCCAAAGCATGGCTCTGCTCTTTAACCTGCGTGAGAAGGGCTGCAGGGGGTGGTGGCTGCAGTCAGGGACCTGGGTGAGCCCGGCTCCTGCCCCTGCACCGTGCCGAGGGCACTGCCCCTGCCCCGGGGAGGAGGAGGCAGAGGCGAAGCTGGGCTGAACCAGGGACGAACCTCAGGAGCGCTGCAACCTTCTCATTACGGCGTTGCTCAGTGTCACGCACGGCCGGGATTGCAGCGCTGCCGTGGTGCTGCTGGATCATTCCTCATTAGCGCGCAGCCCCGGGGGCCGTTCCCGGGGCGCAGCCGCAAACCCTGCGCTCCCACCGCCCCGCTGCCCTCTCCCGGGGCGCGAGACCCTCAAGGTGGGCCACGGCATGGCCATCTCCTGGAACGCGGAGTCTGTGCCCAGAAAGGGGGTGCAGCTCCTCGGGGAGCTTCCACGCAGCATCAAGCCACGGCAGCTGATGCGTGCCGGGTGGCACAGAGGCCTGACGCCACACAGGTCGCCCCGCGGGGCTGCCACCAGCATCCCTCAGGTGCCAGAGGCCCGCCTCTCCCTCTACTCAGTGCCCTTCATAAGCCACCGTTCATTGATGAAGGTAGTGCCTTACTGGGCTCAAATGACTGATGACTGCTGCTTCTTGAGAAGATGGGAACAGCTAGGATACAAGGAATAGCAGTTTCTGAGCCTTACTAATGGCACACAGCCCTTTCATCAAAAGCCTAGATAGCACATTTTCCTTTTCCTCAGCTGGTGCCTCCAACACTTGAGCACTGGTCCGGTCCCATACATATTTGCCATCGGGTAGTGCAGTCTTTCCAGAATATCTGCCATGACCAAAGAATTGTAAAGCAAAGGCTCCAGTCCATCTACTTGACATAAAAACAATCAGACGAAGAGTCAAGTGCCACCAGCATCAATGATGACAGAAGGACCCCAGGCACCCCAGGTAACTTCCAGGAGGCTTCTAATTTATCATCAGGGATCCTCCTGCTTGCGTGGCCCCGTGGTGGCAGGACCACGCGGGGTCGGGGCCATGTCTCGCCTGACACAGGGATGCGACACAGCCCACAGTCTCGGGGATTTCCCACACAGAGCGAAAGAGAAAGAAGGAAAGGGCGCTTGGCCGCGTTCCTCTTGGCCTCCTTCCACTTTCCTCTTTTGATGTTATTCTCCCTTTTTATGGCTCCTTGCTTGAGCCTTAAGCCCCAGCAAACATCGCTGGAGAGTTCATCCAACAGAAACAAACCGGGATGTGTCTTCTGCGGGTGGAAAGCAGCAAGAATCCCCCCAACCCCAGGGCCAGCACGTCCTGTCTGCGGCGCTGTGCCTGTACCCCCAAAACCAGATAAAACCCCCAAAGACAGACCCAGATGGCTGAGCCGTGGGCGTCTCGGCGACATCCCTTCTCCAAAGGTGCCCGAGACTCCGTGGCACCTTGAAACACTCGTGAGCGTGGCCCCGTTGCAGGAGGTGAAGCCAAGGGCCGGGGCATGGAGGTGCCACCGGGGCTGCCTCCCCCCGTGAATGCCCACCCTTCCTCCCTCCTGCTGGGGGGGAAGCATTTTGGGTGAGGAAGACCCCGGCAGTGCAGACCCCCTCCTGCTCCCTTCTGCCGCCTCACGTCCCTCAGGCAGCGGCCGAGGGCAGCCTGTGCCCGGGGAGCGGCAGCAGCGGCGCGGGGTTGATGCGCGTGACAGGTCTGATGGCACCGGTGGTTTCCAGGAATAGTCTGGGCATCGCCTGTGATGCAGCAAAAATAAATTTCCCAGGTGCTGCTGCGAGAGAGGAGGGAGGGGAGGGGAGGAGGCGGAGGGCAGCGCCTGGAGAGCAGCATCTGTCCCCCCACGGCCCTTTCCAGGTGGCAGCAGTGTCATTCTTGTCCCACGCTCGCTGCTCCACGGCTTCTTAGGGACAATTACGCCCCGACTGTCGCTGCTGCCTCTGCAGTGGGAGGAAGAGGGTTTGTCACTCCCGACTCGACAGGAGCACAAACATTTTGGCAAAGCCACCCGCTGGTGGGTCTCTCGGCTCCGCCATGTCCCGGTGGGGACAGTCCTGCTAAGGCAGTGCGGGAGGATGCTGTGGGCGACAGGGATGCTCTGCGCACGGTGAGGCCGCACGGGGCTCTGTCAGACTGGGGGTCGCCCTTGTGCCGCTGCTGAGGGGCAGCTGTGCCCTGTGGGTGCTGCGCAATGTCCCTGCCCCGAGGGGCACGCGGTGCCTGGCCGCTGCCCACCCCCAGGACGGAACCGGTGCCTCAACCTGCCCTCTCGATAGAGCTCCCCAGGCAGACAAATACACCGGATTTAATCTAAATGCATTGTCCTCATCCAGCCCTGACAGGCAATCCCGTTTTAGCCAGTTTAATCTGTTTCTGTGTGACTGGCAGTGCCCGTTCCCACGGCAGAGGGAGAACGGGGGCACCGCAGTCCCACGTGGCCACGAGCTGCGGGCACAACGGCTCGGACATCCATCAGCCGCCGCATCGCACCCGCCTGGCTGCTGGGTCCCCCCTTACCTGCGTGGGTGACAGCAGAGGGCTTCCACCTGTCCCCAGGGTCTGGGTGACACTGGCCACGTCTCACCTCCACACGCTAAAAGAGCAAATTGCACCGGAGCAAAGCGATGTGTGGGGTGAGCACCGCGGGGCTGAGCCCAGCGCCGCTCCGCTCCCACACCCTGGGGGTCTGCAGCCCGTGGGGAGGGCCGGGGACATCCCATCCTGGCCGTGGCACGCAGGGATGCGCGTGGCGTCACCCAAGAGCCGGCAGCACCAGCAGAGCACGGCAGCAGCTCTTTGCATCTCAAATAAGACACGGGGCAGAGCCAACACTTTAAAATGGTGGTGGGTGTCCAAACTGGAATAAGTGGTCAGAAGTAAAAACCTTATGAAAATGGTCAACAGATAAGCTTGTAAGCAACGCACTGTAGGAAGCCACAGGTTCACATTTACACAGCAGTTGTGGCTCTTGCTTCAGGGTACAGAAAAGACTGAACACACCATAAAATTTGTATTTTGGCTTTTAGAGGAAGATCACGCTATCAGAACTTGTCCTATGAGTCTATGCCTAGTTCTGTGACTACAAATGAGCTACCGCGGTACACTTTCAAATACAAATGAAGCAGGCAGGTCTACACAGAGGGACAAAACATGGCAAAGTCAAAATGAAAAACAAATGCAACAACCAACTAAGTCAAAGTGCAAATGAGCCTTGAATTTATGATGGAGAGAAGACGGTGCTGTGCCAACCCGGCCCCCACGGGCACGGGGACGCAGCCACGCTGCAGCCGCTGCCAGGCCGAGGGCTGGCACCCGCATGGGGAGTTTTTTCCAGCCCGCCTGAAGCTTGGCGCGACAGCAGGAGATTAGCTTCGTTTCCAGCTCTGCCTGGATTTGGTGACCTCTAACAAGGACCTTCCACCCTCCACCCTGGCTGGCAGCCTCCGCTCCTTGCTCCCGCGGAAGGGAGGGTGATGGGCACCGCTCCCTGAGACGCAGCCACCCCGTTTATCACCGTTACTGGGGAAATGGAGGCACGGGTGCAGAGCCAGGAGCTGGGACCGTCCCCTTGCCCTCCCCGCCACGTGCCCGAAGCGGAGCAGGGACCACAGGGCTTTCGATAAGGGACCGGGCGATGGCAGGGCGTCCCTGTGGAACCACAGTGGACCGGAGGGAAGGCAGGTGGGACATGGCACAACGGGGTCACCCCACGCAGGAGAGGGTTTACAGGGCCCTGGGTTGTGCCACAGCCCCAGGAACAGCCCCGGGGGAGCAGCCGCTGCCCGGCTCCCAGTTGAAAGGAAACCCCAAGGCAGCCCGGCCAAGTCCCAGTACCAGCGTTTCCAGGAATTATGCGGCACTGCTGCCCATGCACCAGCTCTCCAGGGGACAGCTGAAAGTCATCGCCAAGACGAGAAGCAAATAGTTTTCTTAACAGAGCAGCTTCAGCCCAGCGAAGCCGTGTGTGTCTCCTTCAAAAAGCGTCGCCGGCAGGGAGGTACAGCCAAGATTTTCATCAGACCTGCCTCCTTCCGTCGCTTCTCCCTACCAAACCCCCCAGAGTTTGGGAGACCGCGCTCCCCCAGCCGCTGCCCCGAAACGCATCCAGCTCCGCTGCTTGCAAGCCAGCAGGAGCAGGCTTGGTTTATTAGGGAATTCCAGCTGATAATTTGAACGCCCTCTGCCTCAATCCAAGCCAGCAGCACTCAGGCCCTCGCGGAGCATCCTCCTGTGCCCTTTCACCACGCTGGGTACCAGGCGGAGTTATCACACTCTCTGCGCTCCCACCACAAGCTGAGATAATTCCTCCTGGCCCGGCAGAGCGTCAGGTGGGGGCAGTTTCACTTGACAAATAACTAGAGAAATTCGGAAGGTTGGGTTTGACAGCAGCCAGGCTGCTGCACGCAGGGACGGGAGCGCAGCCAGGAAAGCTGCCTTCAGCGGTTGGAGCAGAGATACAGGAACGGGCTCCGAGAGGCCGGGGCAGAGCCTCCCGGCCGCCCCCCCGG
>NW_009648495.1:23299-25487 GCF_000708025.1 Charadrius vociferus | reverse complement strand
GGGAAAGAGAGAAAGTTTGTTTGAAAAGCTGCAAAAGGATTTCACACCGGGGATTCGCCCACTATTGCAGCTGTGGCTGAAAACACCTTTTCCCTCTTCGCAAGGCGGCAGCGAGGCGGCATTGGAGGGATGGCCAGTACCTGCTTCCCCACGGGCCCCCGCTGAAGGAGCTGCTGGCCTTTCGCCGCACACCCTTCCGTTAGCCACAAATGCCGCAGGATAAAAAGATAGCGCAAGTGTCCTTTTAGGCCACAAAAGGTAAAGCGGTATGAAAGAAAACACTAAGCTTTGCGGCATCCAGGAGCTCACGGTGGAAGCTGATGAAGCTGTAAGCTGCTTTCAACATCAGTTTTAAGGATGACAGATGGAGGCAAGGAAAAAAAAAACCCACCCGGTTCCCTGCTTTAGCCTCCAGTGGATTTGAAGTCACATTGCTGTATTTTAAGTGAAGCTTTTAATGCTGACCCCATTGTTGGCCACCTGCTCTTCAGCCCCACGCTTGCTGCTGAAGCTGTTAACATCCTTAACAAAACAGGTGCTCCACGGGGAGAGCATCCAACACCAGCAAGGATCTTCAGCCAAAAGTGAGCTGCAACTCTCCGCAGCGTCACCGGCGCGATGGAAATAACGCTGCTTTGAAATGCAGGTGGCTGCAGCCCCACTGTTCCCAAGTCACGGGGGGGTGGGTCGCAGACGTGAGTCCCCACCAGCCTGGAAACAGCGGGGACTGGGGACGAACTGGGCTTTCCCAGCTCCGGCCACCCCTGCCAGGGTCCCGCACGAGGCCGCAAGTGGTTCTCACCACGCCGCCTTTGCCGGATACTCAAACACCACGCAGCTCTGCCAGCCGGGCCAGAAAACCAGCCTCCCTCCAACTGGTCCGATTCCTGCCACTTGCAGCAAAGCGCAGCGCTATTCTTTCTCATTTAAAGTTGTCGCAGAAGCAAGGAGCAAAGAAGACGAGAGGAAAAACAGCGATTGCCACCGGGGGTGTCTTTTTAAAGCCACGGTGGGTGACGCGGAGCGTTTCACCATTGCTCCTTCTACCGCAAGATGAGCCGAGTTAGACAAACCGTGGAGATTTTAAGTGCTTTATTCTCTTAGCCCACAGACGGCTACTGCAGTTGTGGGCTGAGAGGGTACAGCTCCTGTTTAGAAACATACATCTCGCCACCTTCACCTTCCCACCCCAGGACTCTTAACGAACACAGCACACGCAGAGGCAGGTGGGGTGTGAAGCAAGGGGTCCCGTTCCCATCTCTAGGGGGTTACGGGCGTATCTGATCCCCCAAAGCGCTCACTGCGGCTCTCGTCCCTCTGTACTGCTGGCCGCCGCAGCACCGCAACCCCCACACCACGCTCCGTTTCCTGAATGTCAGGAAGTTCGGGATAATGAACTGATTTAGGGCCACGCGCAGGAAGCGCAACTGTAAAGCCACAGATTGTGATAACGAGTTTGCTCCAGATGAGCGACCTCAGAAGAGCATCACGGCTCCATCAGTCTCCCTTTGCCTGTTTTGATCACGGCTGGAGAGTTAAACTTTCACACGTAGCGACTGTTTACGAAGTTGTACCGAGACACCTCGCCCGGCAGTCCTATTGCCAAATGGATTCTTTACTGCTTCGGTTTGGCGCAACGGGTCGTGTGCCAAAAGCAGTGTGGGTGAATTGTGTCACCGCGCGTCGCGGGCAGCCGGCCTTCCCCGCAGCCCTCCCCCCCACCTCACACCTCCCAGGTGAGACAGAGAAGATTTGGTAAAGGCCATTTCTCATTTAGCCTTTCCTCATCTTCCCATTGAAGTTACGACAGAAGCCAGCAAAATATAATTTTTTTTTTTTTTTTTTTTTTAAATGAGAAATAGTTCAAAGTTTATCCTTTCCATTTTTGAGAGGATTAACAGCAGGTTAAGAAACAGGTTTTTTAAAAAAAAAAAACCAAACCAAAAAAAACCAAGTTAAAATTCCACATAAGGCACCTCCATTTCAGTATTTTTTGACACAGATACGACAGCACGCAAGCCCAGCTCGCACGGAGCAAGCCAAGCCGTGTGAAGCAGGGATTTCTGCTAAAGAGCCGAGAGCTTGCAGGACGCGTGGCGGTTCCCAGGCTGCGCGCCCGGCCTCCGGAGCGGTAGTTTCACCCCCAAGTTCGTGTGTGAAGAAGATGAGCTACAGCCATCATCACAGC
>NW_009648495.1:21757-23258 GCF_000708025.1 Charadrius vociferus | reverse complement strand
CCTGGGCTGCTGTGAGGTTCATTAGTTGGGTCTTAAATAACACCATAAAAATCAGCAGAGAAGCAGTTTTAGGACTGGCACGGTTGTGCCGCAGAACCACTCAGCTATGGGGTATGACATCAGCCGAGGAAGTTCCTCTTCCTTCAAGAATTAATTGTATTTCTTGCCTTTCCTGGCAGAAGGCGCTTCTGCTACTGGAGAAGTGGCCCAAGTCAAACCCACGGCAGCAGGAGCAGTTTGAGAACAGCCTCCCAGGATCATCGGCGCGATTCCTCACAGCCGGGCTCTTTTCCGGACACGTTTCATGATAATAATAGGCAGCCTCGGAGGGAGCAGCGGCAGTGAATTGCTGCTGTCAGGAATCCTGGTGACAGCTTTGCCACCCGGTACTTCTGGGATCACCCGAGAGCGCCCGATTCTGAATTACCCTCAGTTCCCAGAAGTTCTCCCCACTTTGAAACACCAACTCCTCTAGAACGAAAGCAGCAGCTAAATTCTAGTCACTATGAAATAACGCAATCTAAAGTCAACGAGGTGACCGTGGTATCTACGGACAAGAAACAATTTCCCCTTAAACTGTCTTCAAGAGGCTTCCCCCAGCAGAACGCAGGAGTTGGGTGAGGTGGGGACCTCTAGCTGTAAGGAGCGATTTCCCATTTCACTTCACCACGACGCGGTACGCTTCCAAAGCACAGAATCAAAGCGGCAGCCGAGACAAATAATTAACACCCACCCCCCACCCCCGCACACACAACAGTAGGCTGCCCTTTAGCAGAAACAAGGTTTAAGTACAAGCCAGATGATTCAACTGCAGCGGTATTAGCTTCGTTTGGCTGTATTTAAATAAAATAAAGCATTAAAAAAAAAAAAAAACCAAAACAAAACCCCAGGCACTAAAATACCCTCACTGCTTACACCACGTACCAGCCAAGCCCCACGTCAGTGGCACGCGACAGCTTCTCCCCCCCTCCCTGGGCAGAGTGTTGACAATTTGTGGGTGTCACAGAACACGAGACACCTTTTCCCCGAAGCAGCGGAACAAGAGGATTGAGAAGAGTCAGCTCCCAGCCAGCACCCAAGGTTGCTCGGTTCAAGCCTGCGGCCACAAGTTCCACGGTGTTCCCAGTAAGACACAATCAGACGAGGAGAGCGCCGGTACCCGATAACCACAAGCGAGGAACAGGCACATCTCCCCCCCGCTGCAGGCGGCGTTTGCTCGTGCAGTTCAGCCCTCAGAGCTTCTTCAGGCGACTGTACAGTTCCCTTTTGCTCTTCTCACCAGCCCAGGTTCGGCTTTTGGTGCGGAACCTTTTCAAGTCTTCTTTGAAGTCCTCGTGGTGCATGGGGCGATAGCTCTGGGGCTCGCAGAAGCTCTGGGGAAAGAGAAGATGGTTTCACTTCAATACGTCACAGGAGCGATGATCTCTTCGAGACCCGCCAACAGAGCCTGGTAGCAACCATGTGAACAACCACCAGCAGAACAACCAGGCCTAGAGCCCCC
>NW_009648495.1:19853-21465 GCF_000708025.1 Charadrius vociferus | reverse complement strand
TTCTGCTGCCACAGGGGAGCCAGCGGATCGCAGGGAGAGCCAAAAAAAACAACCCAGGACAGCACTCACTGCCACAACCAGCGGCATCCCCAGGGGCGGCCCAAACACCGGGAGACCCGACATCCCACTGGGAACCGGCACACGGCCCCACCCCGTCGGGCACAGAAAGGCCAAATCTCTCACATCTCTCTGAAAATACACCAAGTCACAGAACGGGAAGGTAATTGAAGAGGTATCTAAAGCGCGAAGGCCTCAGAGGGACCAAAGGGACAGTCGGGCCACAGTTTAGTTTGCATCAGAGCAGCCAGAAGAACAACTGCAGAGAGAGAGAGAGAGACAGAAACAGCCACTGACGTGTTAAAGCAGCAGAAGCCAAGTGTCAGGAGAAACACCATCCTCACGCCACTGGGAAGAGATCTGCTGGGCATTTTTTTAGTTTCCTTTTCCGAATTAGATGCCGAAAACTCAAAGCTCGAGTTTTTCAACGTTGCTATTTCAGTACAATATGAGACTTCAGGTTTCCATTTGTTATACAGCAATTACTGTCAAGCCTCTCTGCTCTCCCAGTCCTCGCAGGCTGAGCCGTCTTAAATTCCTTCTCCGAATGACATTTTGAACTCCTACTTGTTAAAAAAGGCAGAAACCAGTTTTATATTTTACTCTGGAGACAAGTGGAAAAACCTTTCAGCTCTGGCAGCAAGACAGCTCTGACGTATGGAACAGGCTTAGGGAAGGGAAGGCAACCTCTCACGGCCAAATTTTAACTGCTCTCAGAACAGGAGAACGCCGTGAAACAGAGCAGAAGCGACCCCAGCAAAACCCCACTCCGCTGCAAAGAGAAGTCTGATTGAATACATCGGTATTATTTATCTGTCATTTCTTCCGAGAGTGAAAGCGCTGAGTTTAAAAGATCGTTACTTACGCGACATCTTAAGAAGAAATCCTTGTAACCCCCCTTCAGGACGTACAGCTCTGGGTAATGGAGGTTGGGGTATTCGTTACCCAGCCTGTCCCGCTCTCTCACAAACCGGCACCTGTAGCAGGGTAAGATCCTCCATTAAACCTCACATTCAGCAAATAACACATTAAAAGAGCGTTCACCCCAAATTTCCCATTCCTCGCATTAAGGAAGCGAGCCACAGCCCATCAGGAAGAGGCGGACAAGCCGCACCGGCGCTGTGGCTAACTGGTTTTTCCCTGGCCACCTCTAAGCATCCCAGCACACCAGCCCAACTTCAACACGGCCCATTCGCATCACGGGTTGTGTCACGGCCCCACCAGAGGTGACAACCAACGCCTACTTGTGGGAAACCGCGTATTGAGTAGCGTGCCAGCACAGTAACCCCTGCCACCCCGAGAGCTTTGCCCCCCAACGGCCCCACCAGAGGTGACAACCAACGTCTACTCGTGGGAAACCACGTATTGAGTAAGCGTGCCAGCACAGTAACCGCTGCCACCCCGAGAGCTTTGCCCCCCGCTGGCACAGCAGTACGTTCTTATCTCGGGGAGCGTGGGATAACTCACATTCGGGGGCCCCGCTCTGAAGAAAACTCGCAGTGGAACACTATTATCACTCGTTTGTTCTCCGATGGCTGGATTGGCTTCTTCAGCA
>NW_009648495.1:14753-19616 GCF_000708025.1 Charadrius vociferus | reverse complement strand
TCACTGGGCGCCACTGAAAAAAAGACTGCTCCCATCCCCCTGGAATTCACTTCCTTGCAAGCCGTTTCCTCATCTTAGTTTCCCAGAGGAGCTCTGGCAACCCTCTCTAGCCACCGGGAACGCAGCTTCGAAGCCAAGCAGAACGTTGCAGACAATCTAACGCTGACTCAGCGTGCCCCGGACCTGTTGCGGATGGTCCTTTCAACAGCTGTGGCTTGTGGCCCGTTGGATTTTTCTCCCCACCCCACTGTACTGGAGAGGGCAGGCCTGCTGGCTCACACAGCAAACTTCAAAAGATCAATTATGTTTTGCACGGTCGTGTTCTTTGAAGTCTGTGGTTTAAATGAATACTCAATTTTAGCTTCCCTAGATATCAGGATGCTGGACACCAAGCGTCTTACATCCTCCTCTGGAACCGTCTCCCTGCTCGCCACCCAGACCACCTCCTCCGCTTAAGGAAAGCGAAACGTTCCCTCCTTTGAGGGAAAAGTCACTTCATGACCTAAGTGCGAGCTCAGTGTCCCGAGAGTCACACAGTGCGTAGGCGTGACAGGATCCAGACCCCAGTTGGGCACCTCGGCTGTAAGGTATCCACGCTGCCTTGGGTACTGGCTGGCAAAGAGCAGCCCCACAGGGCGACGATTGACCCCAATTTGCACCTGCAGACAACTCGACACTGCTCTTACCTTGATGTGTCCTCCTTCGTACTCATACGGGTATCTACAATCAATTATCACGCACTCCTCGATGAAGCTCGCAAACTTCCCAGTCAGCACAGAAAAAAACTTAAAAAAAAAAAAAAAAAAAAAAAAAAAGAGAGTTCAGTTATTTCAGGATGTTTTTGTGTTTTCTCCTTCCCCCCCCCCCAAAATAGTAAAGCGCTTTTCTTACTGTCCCCGGGGTACGTACCATTTCTGAGTCGATGTATTTTAAATCTTGATGTTTCCCGTCGACAGTGTGGAATAAATAACCCTACGAAAAAAGCAGCATTTAATTGAGAAAATTCCAGACGTGAGCCAAGTAGGCGACAGCACAGTGTCCAGCAGTTCATCTCGTAACAGAGATACTTTGTCGACAGGAATCTCTTCAGCAAAGCTGAAGAGTTAAAACTGAGAATTCTAAAATTCAGGGAGAGAATTTTATTTTTGGCTCCTGTACCGAAGGGGGTTTGTACATCTTTTTGAATAACCAGAAGCGGATCGCTTTGCGTCTGACCTGTGACAGCACCCTCCTCGCCGCCAGCCTGTCCCGGTAATTGGAGTACGTACAATTAAAACGGGGAAGTGCTTTACTCGGCCTGGTTTGAGACATCTCTACCAAGAGAGGCCATCAAAGCACTTGAACTAACTAACACGTGACTGTTGAATCGCTTGAATTACCTTTGAGAAGTCACCAATAAGGTCTCTCTGGTCGCTGTCCAAAATGCTTTCGATCTCTGCTGTGGAAGATCGCGTCTTTACCATTTTCAGGCTCTGGAGGAGCAAAGGTTAGAGATCAACGCCGAGCGCTGACAGCAGACAGACCCTTTTCCCATAGCACACCAGAAACTCAGAGTTCACTCTGAATCCCCGAATTATGACTCCTCAGCTTTCCCCGTGGGTTAAGGCAAAACTCGGGCTCAAGAGCATGCAACTACTGCACCAGGTCTCCCAAATCTCCTGCACTATGCAGAGAGAATGCAGTTTTGCTAGGTCAGCAATTTGCCCGAAAACAAGCTCTCTCATTAATCTTTGTAAACTAGACACCTATATTAGATCCTCTCCTAATCGATTCTGTTACAAAACTGGATGCCAAGCCACCAACCGTTGAATCCTCGGAAGGTGTTCCAGGCAGGCTTTTCCTCTTCTTGCTTTTCCCTGGAGAATTCTCTTCCTGGGATCTCTCCATCCTTTTCTGTGTGGTTCTTCCTACGCCACTGGGTAGAGATGAAGAGCCAAACAACCGGCATCGTTTGGCCTGTGAGGAAGGAGAGAAGTTAAGAGCTGTCTAGCAAAGATATAGATCAGAAACCGAGCAAGCTTCAGACTTTCCGACTGTTGCAATTTTTGCCTCGGACAGGACACTGCCACTGCGCAGCACCAGCAGAATGTCAACAGGGTGACCTGAACTCAGGACCTCCGTTTCCAGTAACACGTGTTTCTCGCCGTGAGGACTGGGTGAGCTTGGAGCACCAAAACGATGTGCTAGCAGAGTGCTTTATACCAATTAGCAGACAATCTAATCTATCGGCAGATTAAGGAGCTTTTTGCTGGAGTCTCAAACTCCCTTCGCAGTCTGTTATCAGAAGATTAGGCTACCTGCGTTCCAGGTGAGCCTGGGCAGAATGTATTCAAGATATGTCAACGAGGACCCGATAAGGGAAGTCAAGATCTTCTTGCATTTATGAAGTGGTTTTGTAAAGAGAAAGTTGATGACTGTATGTGGAACAATGAACACACAAAGTCTTCCAGGTAAAGTGGGTCTAGAGATAAAGGAATACCGAAGGGGGTTTATGCCACATCTTGTTTTGCTGTTGTTGTTAGAGATACAGGATCGGAGACAGCACGATCACTCGTCCCAGTAGCGAAAACGGCTGCCAGAACAAAAGTCCCTGTCTCGGTTGTGTGGTGCTCTCCCAGAACACTCACCCGATTGTCCGTTTTCCTCATGACTAGTGGTGCCGTCCAGAGGCTCGCCACATCAGATGGCATCTCCTCATCGTTCTGCAATAAAAAAAAAAAAAAAGAAAGTTCATTCTCATCTATTCCTCCATGGCAGAGACTGTAAATAGCCACAGCTTCTGCACAGCTCAGGCAAACATTCCAGTTGAATTCAGCTGTCGGAGTAGTTTTAGGAATTTAACTCGATGACCAGTCCCATACTCAATGAAATAACGGAGCCAAGTTGAGACGTGTTGGAGGTAAGGTAAGTTATATCAATTCATTGACTGAATAACAATAACATTCTGTCAAAGCTTTAAGCATTTCAAATTCCATTAGAAATTCTTCTATTTAAGTGGCTCGAAAGCAAATATCACCTCTAGCTCTTACAGCAAGTTTCAAATAAAAAGCCAACTGTACAAATAATTCTCTCTGGTAACACAATTCTCATCTGCCAACCGGAACAGCAGCAATTCTTAAACTAACAGCCGTTCGCACCCCAAGTAAATCCCACACTCCGCACTAGGGAACAGCACGTGTAAGATGGAGACACTGAAACGTAAGAGTTGAAAAAGATGACGGCAACTCATCTTCCAGGATTCCCTAGTCCCTAGCTTTTTGCAGTTTGGCTCACCACGCTGCCTTCTGCTAGAACATACGTGCATCAGGACACACGCAGGTGGCAGACAGTTAACGTTAGACAGAGCTGATTTTGAAATGTCCGTCGTATTTCCTTTCTACGTACCTTCAAATCTTGCTCATCCAACAGCTCGAGGAATCCATCATCGTCTTCAGTTTCAGAGGACGTCAGAGAAGACCGCTGCAGGAGAGCCGGCCCGTAGTTTTTCTGTACGCCCGTGGGCGTTTCACCCAGGGGAAACTGAGACAAGACAGTTTTAGCAACATTCCACGTCTACTGCAGGATGCTGTAACCACAGAGATGAAGCCGTACCTCTCTACAGAACACACGGTGGTTATTCCACCACCTCGACTACACCGACTTGAGCAAACCCCAAACTGAGTTCCAATACTTGTATTTGATGCCTACAACAGCAGAGTGCTTCGTTAGCCTGGCTAAGCAATAAGCCCCTTCTCTGGAAGAAGCTATCCAGCGAAGATGCAAAGGAGAGACTCAGGTGGTGTCAACAGGACCAAGAACTGATACGCACGCTGCAGCTGATAAGCCCAAGATCAGGAGTACTAAGCAGGATGAAGGACTGCCAGACTCCAGGAGTGGAGACAAGGCTTCGTCCTCAGCTCTGGTTCTGTGCAAGGACCCCATCGTGGCTTTTCCGTTGCTTTTTCTAAGCAATAGAATATGAATAAAGTAGTATTTTCTTCCTGGGTGTCACAGCTGAGCATAAGATCCAGTTCCAAATACACATCTGGCTTCATTGTTCCAAACGCATCTGCCTCAATACAAGTACCTACTTTATTGACAGTGAAAACAATTTCAAACTGGCTTCGTCTGTTCCACCTCGATGCCAACACCCCCTCAGCTCCGTAGTGACTCATCTTTCACACACTACGGAACAGTCCGTGTTTCAAACTCCTAACCATCTCACCAGCCAAAGGTGAGGAGCATTTTCTTATCTGGCAGATAGAGAAGGTTTTTTGTTTGGCACGTGAATAGTGGTGATTAGCAGCACTTCCTCAGAACCCTGATGCAATTCTTCTTCCTCCCAGACCGCAGGTGTGCAGAGGATTAGGTGAGAATTAGTTGCAAACAACACCGCAGTACTTACTTTCTGAGCTGGAGATGAATCCTGCCTCGGTCCGGGAACACCTTTCCCATCACGGGAATGGCCATGTGCAGAACACCGAGAAGCTGGTTTGGTTGGCTTCTTAAACTCAAATGATTCCTGAATTAAAAAGGTGCAAAGTGACCATTTTACCAAAATTACAAACTGCGTAAGTTACTAGGATCATTTTTTTTTTTTTTTTTTGTAACTACCTGACATTTTGGATTTAAGATCCCAGCTACAGACAGGAATGGTCTGAAGGCGAACGTTTTCAAATTAAAGACGTTACAATAGCAATTCATTTAACATAATCAAGCTTTCGCCCTCTTGATATCACCTGCAGGCTTAAGGCTTTTCTGTTCCTTTTGTCAGTTGACTACTTCTCTGCGGAAGAAATCATTTTTAAGGTAGGCAAGGCTGTAGCACGGTCAACAGAATTATATCTGTTGCTTGGTGACGGGCACCTTCTGCTGACACCCGCT
>NW_009648495.1:9442-14737 GCF_000708025.1 Charadrius vociferus | reverse complement strand
TCCGTAGAGCGCCGTCGGAGCCCTACCCATGGGATTTCCAGCAGCAAGGCCTTGCAGACCAAGCAGGCAAAAGGGCTTTTGTGCTGCTGAGGAACCAGAGCTCCCCACGCCAGCAGCGGAAAGAGACGAGGCGATCTATCGAAGCAGCTTTCTGGAGGCACCCCTAAAGCTAGCAGCATGAAGACATTCGCCCTTGCCACAACCTAGCAGGAGTCAGGATCGGTAGCACGAAGGGAGAGCTGCACAATCAAAGCCTTCAAGTTTTTATTAACCTATAATCAGTTTGCAGTCACTATAATCAGTGCTGTCGCACTTCACCGCACGTTCCCCTAAGATACGCTATGTAAAACTGTTATGTCTGAATTACAGCCCGGCAGGGAGTAAAAGAAGCCTTTTCCACCACTTCCACTGCGGAAGGGATGCGCGAATTCCGCTTCCGCGGTGCCGCCTCTTACAGCACGTCATCGCAGGCAACAGAAAGCAACACTTACATTCTCCTTATTTCCATCTTGTTCCAACGGTTGAAAAGCATCGCTGTCCAGAGAATCGGAATGGTTTCTCTTCAGAGCAGGACTGGATCCCAGGAGGCTTTGCTACAACATTCATACAAAAACGCCAGTTCACTGTGGTGCAATATAGTCTTTCCACAGCGACACTTTAAGCAAAACAGGGGTTAACAAAGACTGTAAATAAGCAAAACAGGGGTTAACAAAGACTGTAAATAAGCAAAACAGGGGTTAACAAAGACTGTAAAGTCTCTGCCTACGAATTGGTGCAGTCCACGTGCAGGAGTCTCTTACGCCGACATCTCGGCACAGGTACCAAAATACTTCAACTGCGTTAACGACAAAGCCACAGCACTGAAATTTCACGCCAACTCGACTGAGATTGAGTTTACAAGCTGTAATTTTGACAGCTTTCATTAAGTCCCGCAGCAGCTCTTCTCGAAGCGGGAAAATTAACAAGTTATGGAATGTATCCAACTACAAACACTTAACACACTCAATCCTTTAACATTTCTATAATGTCAATACCACTTACTGGCAGTGAATGGATTCTTCTGAAAGGCATCCGAATGCTAGAATGAGAACCAAGATTTATTTCAACGTTTTGTTTTAAAAGGCAGTAACGGGGATAGAACCCACTTTCCCCCCCCCTCAGTAAAACTCCATAAGCTACAACAGTCACTGACAAAGAAGTTAAAATAGAAGTATACTTACTTCAGTCTGCTGGATTCCAGAATCGCTTTCTCAAACCTAAAGGCAAGTGAGATCCCGCAGTTAGCACTGAAGGACTTGTATTCAAGTCATGAAGTGTCACGCTAAGCGGAAGCCAACATGCTTCTTGATGACACTTTTTGTCTTTCTCAAAAGCTGTTCACAGCCAGCTGCTCCATCCTAGTTTTTGAAACACTAGCTAGACTCCTCCTCCCCTTCCTTTCCTTAAATTCTTTTCAGTGTTTTTAGACAAGAAGCTAGGTTGAAGGAAGAAAAGCTCGGTAAATCAGGGACCAAGGCATCTGTCCCCATCCTTGGGGATAGAAGATTGGAAGAAAAAAAAAAAAGATATCTAATTGAGAGTGGCAAATTCAAAGCTCGGAGCAACCGCTAGGTATCAATTAAGGCAGAATCAATTATAGTTTAAGCGTTGAGTGAAAACTGCAAGTTACGTGCAATTTGGTGCAGCCTCGGACTCCTGGTAAGGTGGCAATGTCACGCTCAAACAGTCCGGTTGGTACAACACAGTAACTCAGACCCAAGACTTGTTAAGTCCTCTGGGACGCAGAGTCTCAAGCTGCGGAGCACCACAGCCCACGCTTCTAGAAGCTGAAGAGAGGAGAGCCCACTGCACGCGCGCCAGCAAAGGAAAAGCCACACCAAGCCTTCCGTTAGCCTACGTTTGTCAACGGCGCAACGTGAAATGCCAGAAAGCAGGCTGAGCATACGGTTACATACGTTTCCTCCATGATATCGTTCGGGGTTGCAGGACTGGGCGAATCCAAAGCACAACCTGCAGGGGAGAGACAGAGTTTTCTACCGAGTAGTATTTAGGAAACACGAAGTGTCGGGCGCTGCTAGAGATTTCCTCAGAAAAAGCCTGAGCTCAGACAGGAAACTGATGTAGAAAGTCTCATTTGCAGCCTCACCTCAGCGTAGAAGTAAATAACAGTCGCAGATATTCCATACCATTGGGTATGGCCATAGATAAGCGTTAGCGCTTGGGGAAAAATAGGAGTAATTAAGAAAAAGCAACCCTGGCCCTGCCTAGGCTGTCATGTAGAACAGAGTGCTACCGCAGAACATGGAATACTCTTGGCTTATTCTCTTGCACACACGTCTTAATAAACAACTTAGTCCTTTAGGGGTTTTAAGCCATGTTTTTAGTTACACTTCTTCACAGGAAGAAATTCCGGGCTTATTCTAAAAGAAGTAGTCAAAAGGCCCTTCTTAATGCATGCTAGTGTACTGAAAACAACAGCAAGCACTCCATAAGCACAAACCAAGCGAAACATTACAGCTATGTAGCATTTAAGTACAGTCATACACGAAGCTTACTGAAACAGATTCCCGGAGGAGTTTTTGTTTTATGGGAGTATTCACAAGCCCTAGTGATAGCCCCACAGCTTACCGGAATACTCGCTACACCATCATGACAAGACTTGTCGCTACTTCAGTAACTGTGATCTAAACAAACTACAAAGAATTAATTTGACTAACATGACAGGTAGCGGTCTCGGCCCAGCAGAAACCTTAATCATGAGTGTTTTGTAAGCACTTCAAGCCTGCTCTGGAGACGGGGAGGGGGGGGGAAGGAAAATGCCAAGAAGAAAGCAAAGATTTAGCAAGCTTGGTTATTCTAGCCCGCTCTGTGGTGTGTGAGCTATACTCATGTTTTAGTGGGTCCTTTGAAGGCTGGAAGTACCACGCACAATCAGACTGGTGCATAAATTCAGGTGGAGACACCAATTTCCATCGCTGGGCTGGACTAATGAAGTATCAGGAGCTCCCCTAATTCTACAAGTTCTGGGGTAATAGCTTTTTTCATTTTCACTGATAAGGCATCTCATCTGAAATAAAAAAGTACTTCTAGGCAAGTATCAGTAGTAATAAGAAGCAGCTCCCCAGGTTTCAGATAAGCGATCAGCTCACGTTAACTAAAAGCCACAAAAAACCCCCCAGCCACAAGACAAACCCTGCTCAATGGCCTCGACTCGAGCGTGCAGAGCAGGTTAGCGCCGTTTGGGTTTAAAGAGAGAAACCACAGGGTGACAACTCGCTTTCTTCGAAGTTACCACCCTCCAAAGGGCAGAAACGCAAATCAGTCCCATTCAGAGCCGAATGCAGATACGCAGTGGACCCTAACAATGAAGAACGAAACACTATCTTCCCGTTTTCCAGACCGCAGCCCCAACATGCAACTATAAACACTCACAAGCCAATATCTGCAAGACACCACGGACTAGGGAATGGTGGGAATCCAATTCACCAGCGAAGCCTATCTTGGGCTATCTTTAGCAGCCTTCATCTTCAGCAGTCTCTACTGCAAGAAAGGCTGATACACTCACGATAAGGCGTTGACCTACTGCTACGTACAGAGCAGAACATCAAAGAAATCAGAAAATGGCAGTGATAAACATCATGCAGGAATACAAAGCATGACAGGTCAGCAACCACGTCTTAACAGCCACCCTAAGAAAAAAGGAGAAAGCCACCTCTGTCAAGAGTCTCCCTGTGGGGGCAGAACCAGTTTTTCCTCCGTGCTAGCTCTACTGCTAACATATTCCAGGACAATTAAGAAAAAAAACCCAAACTAAATCAAACAAAACCACCCCCAACCCAAACCATGAACTGCAGAAACTTGCTGAGTGATGGTTTGTCTGCCCTCCCTCCTTTCGAGAGCATAAGGATGAGAAGCGGCTGCAGGGATTGCAGGCAGGCAGCATTAGTTCTCTACCCAAACCCAGGGAGCTGCTTGCAGCGGAAGCCGTGTAAAGACACAATGCCTTTCATTTCTTACTTGTTATTTGAGAAAGCCGTACCTGAGTCTGTCGATTCCGATGACACTGTTCTTTGTAAACCATTAACGCTCTTGTTTCCCAGGTCTTGCTCAGCGTTTCCATGCTGACTGTAAAGGAAGTTGGGTATTTGGTTTAAATGCTCATTGAAGTGAGAAATACAATATAGGAGTGCCTGAACACAGATATACAGCGCAGGTAATCATAACCCGAAACTTTTATCATCGGCCAAGTGAAAGGATTCCAGCCTGGCAATCCTGCAGGCTGCGGTCTCTTGCGCTCTGTTGGGTACACAGACCACGCCACCACCAGATCACCACGCTTACAAATATCCTCACATCTAACACCCACAGAGACTTAAGCTTCAGGTTTTTGTTTTGGTTTTTTAAACCTGCACACGCAGTGCTGATAATATTAAAAGTTAGGCTTCCAAAACAGAGACAGGGAGAGTGTCATTTAAGACAATGGTCCTGGTCGCCTTTCTGGTCACCTTGCACCAAACTACCAAGATTTTCTCCATGACACACCAACTGCAAGGTTTTTTTTTTTTTAAATGATGTTTTAGAGCCTCTCCTGAGCTTGTGCCTTCACAAATGAAGGTCCTAATACAACAAAATGACAGACCTTGTAATAAAACTTTAGGACTAAAAACAATTGAAGCGTGCGATAGGTTGTTGGTGCCCGGAATTCACATTAGCACCTCCCAAACCATTCTTTAGAAACACCCGTATCAGAGCCCCATTATCCTTCTCAGGACTGCAACCCTCTCTTTATCAGCCACTCGTTTAATTATTGCTTTGCATAGAAAAACTACCGAACTTCTAACTTAAACGCCTTTTTATAAAGTAGTTAGCTCTCAAATTTTGTCTTATCGACTAAGCAAGTTCTTCTCTGCTCACGTAACCGTCAGACCACCCTGAGTCATCCTGGAGGGGAAGGGCCACGAGCCCCTGACCTGACTCCTGTGCAAGTACAAGCACAGCTCTGCCAACGGGCAGGGACCCTCGAGGCAAGCGGTCCTGCGCGGCTGCTGAGCCCCATCAGGCACACGCCGGGCAGGTGTCACAGCAGCTTCAGTACAGGGAGATACGCATGTCGTACGTAGCCTTATTCTATATTATCTTAAATAAGGGAAAAAGTTACTTCATCCTCCATCACATGGGTTAATTAAAAAAAATAAAAAAATAAAAAAATGTGCCAGGGCGCAAGCCAGGGCTACAAACTCAAAGGACAGAATAATGAACACAGAAGAGAATGGTGCGAATCGTTTACAGGAATGC
>NW_009648495.1:9147-9407 GCF_000708025.1 Charadrius vociferus | reverse complement strand
CCATAAAGAAAGCAGGTGATTACAGAAATGAGAATGATATTAAAACAGCAAACAAAGAACAAATACCAGGAGGGCCACCAAGATCAGAGTGGGTCAGGGCAAAACAGGAGGCACGCAAGAGGCAAACTGTAGAGGTCACTGTAGGAATAATGAGATTAAAGGAGTCAGAGACTAGTAACAGCAAAATTGGATTGAGCAACTGAATGCCTGGAGTTATGTGGAGAGAGGAGCCGCAGAGCCCAGAGATGGCAGCACTTTCC
>NW_009648495.1:8860-9136 GCF_000708025.1 Charadrius vociferus | reverse complement strand
TGTATTTGCAGTAAGGTTAAAGGAGTTGGTTCACAGGAGACAGGCAAAGGGTGGCGGTGGGGAGCAAGAAGGGAGCCGAGGCGATGCAGCAAACATGCGACGGAAGGCAGGAAGGACAGACAAAGGCACCAGCATTAATTTGCAGGAGAGGGGAAAGCATCCAGTGCTGGGGGCAGGCTCAGGAGCAGGGTGGATGCCCAGAGCAGAATCAGGGGAAGATGGTGGCACAACGTGGTGGGACACAGGAGGGAGAAAAGATGGCCCACGGCGCAGGAG
>NW_009648495.1:8395-8779 GCF_000708025.1 Charadrius vociferus | reverse complement strand
GGGGGAAGGTGTAGGACGGGCGGGGGGGGGGGGGGGGGGGTGTTTAAGGGAGTGGTGGAGGGCTGGTTTGGGGTGTGGGGGGGAAGTTGGAAGGAGTTGGGGGAGGAGAAACAGCTCCTCGAGGCCTCGCTTTTTAGAGGGCGAGTTAGAAGAGGTTCTCGAGGCCTCAGTTTTAAGGGGATGGGTGGTGTTTGTGCTTGGAAGGAGAGAATGAGGGATGAGGTCCTCAAGGCCTCACTTCTGGGGGGAGAAGGAGCTTAAGAGGAGAGGTCCTCAAGGCTTCCATTCGGGAGGAGGTGGGGAGGCATGAGAAGAGATCCACGAGGCCTCACTTTTTTTTTCTTTGGGGGGGGGTAGATGAGATCCCCAATGCCTTCCGTCTGG
>NW_009648495.1:2848-6944 GCF_000708025.1 Charadrius vociferus | reverse complement strand
GGGCCTTTTCCCTTGCCCTGTCCCCTGCCTACGGTCCAGGACAGAGGCAGAAACGAAAAAAGGCTGAGAGAGCTGAGACTCTTTAGCCTGGAGAAGAGAGGGCTGAGGGGAGACCTTATTATGGCATACACGTATCTAAAGGGTGGGTTGGAGGAGGATGGAGCCAGACTCTTCTCGGTGGTTCCCAGTGACAGGACGAGGGGCGACGGGCACAAGTTGGAACAGAGGAAGTTCCGTTCCAACACACGGAAGAACTTCTTTACGGTTGGGGTGACCGAGCAGTGGCACAGGCTGCCCAGGGAGGTGGGGGAGTCCCCTTCTCCGGAGATTTTCAAGACCCGCCTGGATGCAGTCCTGAGGGATGTGCTCCGGGCAGTCCTGCTTTAGCAGGGGAGTGGGACTGGGTGATCTCTAGAGGTCCCTTCCAACTCTGAAAATTCTGTGATTCTGTGACTCCTTGCGTGGGTCGTCCCTCGTGCCTGCACGGTTGTGGACGCTGCCGGTGCGGGGCAAGCGCTCCCAGCTCCAAAACACGCCGCCCCGTTTTACAGGTGGAGTGCCGGGGTGACACAGGGAAGCGCTCAGGACACGCAGCATGGCTCCGGCAGGTCGGGCATCTTCTCCTCACAAAAGGGTTTGCGGATTTCTGCCGTCGAGCCCAGTCCCTGGCAGATGGGCTCTGCTGGATCTCCCTGTGGTGGTTTCAGAGTCTCCGCCTGCAGGGCTGATCGCGTTGGGTCCAGTGTTCTCAGCCTGATGCAGAGACATAAAGACCTGGGGCAGCGGATCCCACGCCTCCAGGGCACGATGCTTCGTCCCTCCGCCTGGGCTCTGCCACCCACCAGATTCACACCATGCTCCTGCTTCCCGCATTGGACAAGATAGCGTCTGCTCCCTCCCTGACCACCCAGGATCTTGCAGATCCCCATCATGCCCCCGTCACTCTTCCAGCCTGGAGAGGCTCCGGCTCTGCCCTCGCTCCAGCACTCGGGTCGGCCCTGTCCCCTCCCTGAACATTTTCCATTGAAGCAACATTTTTTACAGCTTTATGTGAGCAGTTAGCACCACTGTTAGCAGCTCTGCGGCTCCACCCCGAGTTCCTGGGTTGGGGGGGTGGCTGCATCCCCACGCTGCCCATAATACAGCACACCACCACCCAGCCAAAGCAAGCCATGCAGCGCTGCCGAAGACTGGCACGGGCGATCGGAGCATCTTCCCTGCCTCTCTCCTGCTTATTTGTGCGTGTCCTCGGTGCCTGCAGGGACAGGTGGGACACGGTCACTGTGAGATCTGGCCAGGATACCAGCATGCAGACACTCGCAGGCAGGACAACACATCTTTAATACTCCAAAGGACTTGGCAGGAGGAGATGCAGCGACGTGCACGGGGGATCCAGCCCAAGCAGAGCTGCAGTGAGTTTGCAATGCCGTGCTGCGTCATTCCCACGCCTCTTGCCTGCTCAGCTAGCCAAGGGCACGGGCAGGGGACTGGGAAGCATCCAGCCCCATCAGGCACAGAGCTGGATGTAGGTTTTCTGTGACCAGAGCCAAAAGTACGGAAAGACCTTCTCGGTGAAGGAGGCCTTGAACTGCAAGATCTGCATCATGTTCTTCGCGTTGTAGAAGGTCACTTGGCCCGCTTCGTAGTCCACGTGGACCCTGATTTTCCGGGGCTCTTCCTTCAGTGCCAGCGGGGCGGGGGGCATGTGGAGTGCCGTGTACTGGCGATTCCAGTCCAGCCGCAGGGCCCAGATTTTCCCCATGGCCATGCTGAGCGAGTCCTTCCTCTGCACAGACTCCACAGCCACCCCTACAGCCCAGCTGTCCCCCTCCCCTACCTCTAGCTCCCAGTAATGCCTCCCAGCCGGGCAGCCCTGGCAGCCCAGGACGCTGGGGCTGCCTGTGAATCTCTTGGGGGTGTCGGGGAGGTTTTCCTGTCCGTCTCCCAGCCACACAGTTTTGCGGTCCTTCGAGAGGATGAGGTACGGGCTTGCCGTCTCTGGGTCCAGCGTCACGTTCACTAATGCACGAGAGAGAAACATCAGTACATTGCCTGCTGAGGAGCGAACCAGAACCTCTCCCTCCTCTTCCATGGGGCTGGGACGTGTCCTGTGAGCGCAGCGAGCACTCGTGCCCCGCGAGTGCACACAGGCAGCACCCACGGACCCTCGGGTGGCACGAGACACAGGGTCCTCGCCGCCCTCCATGCCAGCACCCATGGGCGAAGCAATGCTCCCCGAAGCAGGACGGAGCCACGCAGCGTCCCCACGCGCAGGGCACAGGCGCGATGGACTTCGCTAAACCTGCTTTGCGCTGGATATTGCCGCGTCTAAGCGTGACGGGGCTGCAGCCAGGCGGGGTGTGGGGGAGCAGTGTATCCCCGTGGGTGTGAGGAAGCACTACCTGCGAGGCAGCACTGGTGCCAGGCCAGTCCCTGCTCCAGTGACAAGGGGGGCGAGCGCTCCCCAAAGGGAAAAGCAGCTCCTAACCCAGCTCCACCGAGTCATCTCACTGCAGCTGGAGCTGTCGGTTCATGTGGGATGTTCTGCTGCCATCCCGTGGCCATCCCACAAGGTCACAGAGCTGTCACTCCGCAGTGCCACCATCTCGGGCCCTCTGCTAAGTCCGCTCCTCCAGGGCTGCGGCTCACGGTGGGGACCACAGCGGGAGGGAAACTGAGGCACGCTCATCTCGCGCATCAGGTTCTTCGTTCCAAAAAGTGAGAGGGCAGAGCCCGGCCTCAGCCCAAAGAGAACCAGCCAGCGCCAAGCCCTGCGATGCTGCCAGGACTGCACGGACCCCGGGCATCTGCAAAAGCGTTTCTGATCTCTGCCTAAAAGTCAACTCTAAATGTGTACGGCCCCTTTGCTTAACTAGTCACAGTCTAATACGTCGTAGCGAAAGAAGATAAAGTCTCCATGGACAAGGAAACTGAGGGCCTCGTGCTGTCCCAGCCCTTGTTTGGTGTTAGAGTGTCACTGGGTATTGCCTGGCATGGGGACGGACCTGGATTTTTATAGCAGGCCTAGTCAAAACGAAGGGACCCGGATTTAGACAGAGCCTGGATTTAGATGTTGCGGTGCGAGCCCATCTCTGCCCCGAGGACATAAGGAAACTCATTCCGGAAAGCTTTTTTTCCCCTCATTTGTGCCCATCAGCTTGAGAAACTTACCCCTTTCTCTGTCCATCTCGCTCAGCAGGTTCACTAGAGGAAGGAAAGGAAGATGCCTGAGTCTCTCTCCTCTTGTGGCATCTTTCCTGCTCCCCATGAGGACAGCAAGCCAGATGTGGACCCCGCTCCCCAGCTCCCGCAGCCCATCAAAACCCATCTCGGAGACAGGTCCCGTCTGGAGCAGGCGTGTTTTGCTCCCGAACCCCGGGCAGAGGCACCAGGCAGCGAGGATCTCCCGTTGCAGCCGACCCAGGGGAAGCACGGCACGGAGGACAGCAGCGCCCGGTGCCCCGGGGAAAGCAGCACACCCTCCTGGGGCTCAGACACCAACCACACAGCAAGGTATCGCTCGCTGCTTCTTTGCTTTACCTTTGAATTTGGTCACTGCACCCACGACCAGCTGGCTCATCTCAGTGAGGCTCTTAACGGTCCTCTGCAGCTCTGGGGAAACCGGCTCCGGGATCGGGGCTTTCGCCGCCTCGCAGCTGGGGGGAAACAACACGGAGAGGAGCTCTGACCCCAGCAGCCAGCCAGCACCTGGGGCCAGGAGGGAAACGGGGGGGACAACCCCTTACAGCAACTAACTCGGGGGAGCTGTGTCCCAGTTACGGGCACAGAAACCCCATCTTTAACAGGGGGGGGCAGCAACCTTTGGCTCCAGAGAAATCCCAAATACTCAGCAGGACAAAGCCACCTCCCCCCGGCTGCTGCTGCTGGGCCGCCTGCAGCAGTTCCAAACCTCCGTCCAGAAGAGCCGCGCGGGAGGAGAGAGACACGTTTCGTACCTGCTCAGGGTTTTGCCAACATCCTGGAAGAAGGAAAACACCAGGTCAGCTCTGGCACTGCCGAGAAAGACCACGGTCCCCGGGGCAGTGAGTTATAGTCGCTCCCCTGCTGCGTGACGCCGGGTGATAGGGACTGGGGG
>NW_009648495.1:1641-2504 GCF_000708025.1 Charadrius vociferus | reverse complement strand
CCCGCTCCCCGACGTGCCCCCCCAGCCCCTGCCGCTCCGAGGCCACCTCCTCCTGCAAGGCACCCGCGCGGAGGCTCCTGAGCCACCCTGTCCACCAGCCGCCTCCACGCGGGCACGGGGAGCCGGCGCTGCGGAGCGGGGAGCAAGGATCCCAGGGAAAAGAAGAAGGTTTTGGGGAGGAAAAGCTGGAAGAGTGGAGAGGGGTGGCAAGTCTGGGTGTTGACGGACCCAAGACGACAGCGGAGACTGAATGAGAGCAGGATGGAAGGAGGATAGACGGGATGCAGGGAGAGGAAGAAGAGACGATAGTGTTGTTACGGAAAAGGAGATAAATATACCCAGGGAGAGGGGAAAGGCGTGAGGTGCCCGTGAAGGTGGGTGGGTAGGCGGGGGGGGACACGGCGTGCGCACAGAGAGAGAAACACCCACCAGCAGGCCGTCACTCTTCTTCTCTCCTTCGGGCTTAAATTCCTCTTTCTCTTTTTGTAGAAAAACCAGGTTGCTCTGGAGTGTCTCCTGGAGGGGGGAAAAAAAACAAAAACAACCCAAAAAAGCATATTTGGCCATTTTGGGGTTATGTTAGTGAGAAGGTGTCACCGAAGAGCCCCTGCGGGGACTGCGCAGGGTCACTGGGGGCAGGTGCTGAGCGAAGGGAAGGGCTCGGTGCCAGCACGCGTTACGGACGGGCTGGGGAGAGCCCCACGCGCAGCTGCTTTGGCCAGAAGCATTTCTGGAAGAGCTTCATGTGGAAACCCTGAAGTTTGTGGTTTGGGTGTTTTGTTTTTTTTTTTGTTGGTTGTGGTTTTGTTTTGTTTTTTTTGTTGGTTTTTTTTTTTTTTTTTTTTTGGAAAACAACTTTTTGT
>NW_009648495.1:639-1430 GCF_000708025.1 Charadrius vociferus | reverse complement strand
CCTGTCTGGGGACATACAGGGCGCCTTGCGGGGCCACAGAGGGGTGAGCAGCAGGAGGATGCGCTGGGGGGAGGCAATGGGCAGCGGGAGCCACGGGAGAACCGGCAGCCCCAGCGGGGTGGGGGGGATACGGGACCCCAGCCCGCAGCTGGATGGGGACCCAAATCTATGGCTGGACGGGGACCCTAACCTATGCCTGGAGGGGACCCTGTCCTGTGCCCCAAAGGCGCCCCCGGTCCATGTTCAGAGGGGACATCAGTTCATGTTCAGAGGGGACCCCAGAACCATTCCCAGAGGGACCCCAGTCCATGCCTGGAGGGGACCTCAAGCAGTGCCCTGAGGGGACACCAACCGGTTCCCGGAAAGGACCCGCAGATCCATGCCCAGAGGGGACCCCAGCCCATGCCGGAGGGGACCCCAACCTGTGCCCCAGAGTGACCCCAGATCTGTGCCCAGAGGGGACCCCAGCCCGTGTTTGGCACGTTCCCTGCTCTGTGCCCCGAGGGGACCCCGACCTGTGCCCCGAGGGGACCCCAGCCCGTGCCTGGAGGGGACCCTGCCCCGTGCCCCAGGGTGACCCCAGATCTGTGCCCTGAGGGGACCCCAGCCCGTGTTTGGTGGGTCCCCTGCCCTGTGCCCCCAGGGGACCCTGACCTGTTCCCGGAGGGGTCCCCTGCCCTGTGCCCCGAGGGGACCCCAACCTGTGCACCAGAGTTACCCTGCCTGTGCCCTGCAGGGACCCCAGCCCATGCCGGAGGGGACCCTGCCCCAGGGGGACCCCAGATCTGTGC
>NW_009648495.1:0-388 GCF_000708025.1 Charadrius vociferus | reverse complement strand
GGGGACCCCCGCCCGTGTTCGGCGGGTCCCCTGCCCTGTGCCCCGAGGGACCCCGACCTGTTCCTGGAGGGGACCCCCGCCCATGCCAGAGGGGACCCTGCCCTGTGCCCCAGGGTGATGCCAGATCTGTGCCCACAGGGGTCCCTGCCCTGCGCCCGGAGGGGACCCCAACCTGTGCCCCGAGGGACCCTGACCTGTTCCCGGAGGGGACCCCTGCCCTGTGCCCCCAGGGGACCCCGATCTGTTCCCAGAGGGGACCCCGACCTGTTCCTGGAGGGGACCCCCGCCCATGCCAGAGGGGACCCTGCCCTGTGCCCCAGGGTGATGCCAGATCTGTGCCCACAGGGGTCCCTGCCCTGCGCCCGGAGGGGACCCCAACCTGTGCCCC
>NW_009648494.1:2378-3259 GCF_000708025.1 Charadrius vociferus | reverse complement strand
CGTGTGGCCCCGTGCCCTCTGCATCCTAATGCTTTGTGCGTCCCCGAGTGTCCCCGTGCGTCCCCACGCCCGATGCGTCCCCGTGTGTCCCTGCGTGGTCGTGCGTGTGTCCGTGCCCCGTGTGTCCCCGTGTCCTGTGTGTCCCGTGCATCCCTGTGCCCTCGTGTCTCCACACCTGGTGTGTCCCCATGTGTCCCCATGCCCCGGGCATGCTAATGCCCGGTGTCCCCATGCCCTGTGTGTCCCTGTGCCTTCTGTGTCCCCGTGCACCCCGGCATGGCCGTGGACATGTCTGTGCCCTGTGTGTCCCCGTGCCCGGTGCATCCTAATGTCCTGTGTCCCCCCAAGTGTCCCCATGCCTGGTGCATCCCCATGCCCTCTGTGTCCCCACGTGTCACCAAGCCCAGTGTGTCCCCGTGCGGTTGTGTACGTGTCTGTGCCCCATGTGTCCCCGTGCCCCGGGTGTCCCCCTGCACCCCTGTGCCCTACATGTCCCCATGCATGCCCATGCCCACCGTGTCCCAATGTGTCCCCATGCCCTGGATGTCCCCGTCCATCCCTGCGTGGTCATGTACATGTCTGTGCCCCATGTGTCCCCGTGCCCTCTGTGTCCCCGTGTGTCCCCATGCCCAGTGTGTCCCTGTGCATCCCTGTGTGGTTATGTATATGTCTGTACCCCGGGTGTCCCCATGCCCTGGGTGTCCCCATGCCCAGCGTGTCCCTGTGCATCCCTGCGTGGTTGTGTACGTGTCCGTGCCCCATGTGTCCCCATACCCCATGTGTCCCCATACCCCGGGTGTCCCCATGCCCCGGGTGTCCCCATTCCCCGTGTATCCCCCTGCACCCCTGTGCCCTACATGTCCCCACGCATGCCCGTGCCC
>NW_009648494.1:0-1240 GCF_000708025.1 Charadrius vociferus | reverse complement strand
TTGGTGAAGAGCAGCATGTCAGGTACGGGCTCCCCCCGCTGTCCCCCGGGCACCCCCTGTCCCTACCAGGCATCCCATGTCCCCACCGGCCGCCCCGTGTCCCTTCCAGGTACCCCGTGGTCCCCTGGGTGCCCCATAGCCCTGCCGGGGATTTTGGGGTCCCCAGGGCACCCCGTGTCCCTCTCAAGCACACCGTGTCCCTACCAGGCATCCCATGTCCCCACTAGGTGCCCCATGTCCCTTCCACATACCCTGTGGTCCCCTGGGTGCCCCATAGCCCAGCCGGGGATTTTGGGGTCCCCAGGGCACCCTGTGTGCCTCTTGAGCACACCCTGTCCCTACCAGGCATCCCATGTCCCCACCAGGTGCCCCATGTCCCTTTCACATACCCTGTGGTCCCCTGGGTGCCCCATAGCCCAGCCGGGGATTTTGGGGTCCCCAGGGCACCCTGTGTGCCTCTTGAGCACACCCTGTCCCTACCAGGCATCCCATGTCCCCACCAGGCGCCCCATGTCTCTTCCAAGTACCCTGTGGTCCCCTGGGTGCCCCATAACCCTGCTGGGGATTTTTGGGTCCCCTGGGCACCCCGTGTCCTTGCTGGGCTCCCCAGGGTCCCCTGGGCAACCCCTGTCCCTCTCGAGCACACCGTGTCCCTACCAGGCATCCAATGTCCCCACAGGCCACCCCATGTCCCTTCCAGGTACCCCATGGTCCCCTGGGTGCCCCATAGCCCTGCCGGGGATTTTTGGGTCCCCAGAGCACCCCGTGTCCCTGCTGAGCACCCCTGGGTGACCCATGTCCCCACCAGGTGCCCTGTGGTCCCCATGTCCTTGCTGGGCTCCCCAGGGTCCCCTGGGCACCCCATGTCCCTTCCAGTCACCCCAGGGTCCCCTGGGCACCCCGTGTCCCTGTCAGCCACACCGTGTCCCTACCAGGCATCCCATGTCCCCACCGGCTGCCCCATGTCCCTTCCAGGTACCCCGTGGTCCCCTGGGTGCCCTATGCCCTTGCTGGGGATTTCTGGGTCCCCAGGGCACCCCGTGTCCCTCCCGGCACCCCAGGGTCCTCTGGGTGACCCATGTCCCCACCAGCTGCCCTGTGGTCCCCTGGGCCCTCTGTGTCACTGCTGGGCAGCCCCTGTCCCCACTGGGTGCCTCATGTCCCCGCCAGGCACCCCAGGGTCCCCTGGGTGCCCCACGTCCCCACAGGGCACCTCGTGGTCCCCTGGGCTGCCCCTGTC
>NW_009648493.1:12386-15856 GCF_000708025.1 Charadrius vociferus | reverse complement strand
TTTAAAACTGAGATACGCTGTCGGTTATGTTTAAGTCATCTCCTTGAGTCGCAGTGAATAGTCAGTACCGAGTATTTATGACAGAGCAATAAATAAAGGAAGTTAGGTGGTCTTCACAAAGTCAAGACAGAAGTACAGGAGCAAGAAACCATGTTATAGCTGGAGAAGACTTCAAGAGCTTTTTAGCACTCTGTCAGGGATTTTTAATTCTTCTTTCATTCCCTGGGACACATAACAAGAAGGAAGAATTCATTTTGGTATAATCAATAAGTACTCAGAAAAAGATGCAAAAATCAGTGTAATTTATTTGTCAGTGTGATTTTCCTTGTAGGGAGGAGAACAATTACACAGAGAAATATATCGCCCTAAAGGCAAGGTGGTTATCTCTATGCCAAGGTGGCAGAACAACTTGTACTATTTTGTTGTGATTCACACAAGTTCCTTCTTTTATGTCTCTATATGTACAGGCCTTGGCACCAGGCATAAAATCAGATCATTTATTATCACCCTAAAAATAGTGTGTATACGTCTGCACTAAGGTAGGAGAACAACCTTCCCTATTTGATTTCTGATTCACAGGAGTTCCTTCTTTTAGGTCTCCATGCTTGAGGGGCTGACAATAGGGAAGTGCAAAGCCACATCAAATCTTTCATAGAACCATAGAATTGTTTGGATTAGAAGGGACCTTCCACGATCATCTAGTCCAACCCCTCTCCCATGGGCAGGGACATCCTTCATTACATCAGGTTGCTCCAAGTGCAGTCACACCTGTCCTTTAACCCTTTCAGTGGTGAAGCATCAACAACTTCTCTGGGAAACTTGTTCCAGTCTCTCAACACTCTCACCACAAAACATTTCTTCCTTTTGACAATTTTAAACCTACCTTCTTTCAGATTAAAACTGTTGCCCCTTCTCCTGTCATGACAGGCCCTGGTAAAATGTCTCTCTCCATCTTTCATCTTAGCCATCTTTACATATTAAAAAGGCACAATAAGGTCTCCCCAGAGCCTTCTGATCTCAGGGCTGAAGACCCTCAACTCCTTCAGAGATCCCCTGTCTTCTCTACGACCCCACACAACTGACAGGTTTCCTTCTGACCCTCTCATAATTGTGAAGAATTGTGAAGAACTATGTAGAATCTCTACATCACAATGTTACATGAAAACTCATATTATGAGAGGATAAGGGGCCTTGATCACACCAAGGAGGGAAGTACATTTGGCTGCTCTCCACCGATCTGACAAGAAAATGAAGAATTCTAGATAACTGGCAAAAGTAAAAGAGAAGCCATCATCCCCCATAGAATGGATCATCAAACCGGAATTCATTCCTATCTCAAAGCTGCAAGGGTGGCCCTAAAACCTTAGTCTGGACTACATAGTAAGGATTTCATTTTAAGAAAGGGTCATCAGGTCTCAGAAATTTTTTCCTATTGTGAGGCCTGCTCATCTCCAAGAAATAGGAAGCCGTAAGTGTTAGGACCTTCTCGTGGGCATCTTTCTCAGGCTCAGCCTTCTGAGAAATTACAACAGATTCTCTCTCAACTTCTGCTTCATTTTCCTCACACAAAGAACTCTTTCAGAACAGGTAAACCAGCATAACAAAACAAATGGCACAGGCCTTGGCACCAGGTATGAAACCAAACCAATTTTTCTGCTTTGAAGCCAACCTCCAACCTTCCCTGTGCTGCATTCAAAGCCTTTAGTTACTCCACAGACAGTATCCCATTCTTTGGCTGTATGTCAGCCATAGGCAAAGGAGCATTTCATTTCAGGGAGGCTGAAGTAAATGTTCCAAAGGGGATAGGTGATCTGAAACTCAAGCGACAAACCCAGAAATTCCTGACAAAAATACCTTCGCATCCCCTGCAATCACATCAATTTCAAGACTGACAAAACCCCAGCAGTTAGTTCACATCAGCAAGAGGCACTAGTAACAGATGAAGATTGGTCAAGGCTGCGGAAAAATGTATACAGCCAGCAGAAAACTCCACATCACAGTCTTACAAGCGTATATAGATGAAGTGACGACATTTCATACAGCAGGTATTAGACACAGTGCCACTGAAGCATGTTCGCACTTCCATAGTTACTGCTTGCAGCCAAAATTCATCAGAGGATTGTCATCGCCTTTCAGGAGTTTGGTAAAGGCAGCCTTAGCGTAAGTGACAGAGGCCTTAGCACTGGGCATGAAATTCTACCACAGCCCAGCCACATGCAGCTCATCAAAACAAGCAAGGCAAGCAGTTAACACCTGCGAAAGGAAGGGATTAGAACATACATTATGGTATTTAGTAGGAAATGAAGACACAGTTGGCTCCCCCAAACTCCCCCTATGGATTTATCAGAAGTACATCAAGAGTTAAAACTTAATGACAACATGTAAACACAGAGGGAGCACCTCCCAGAGCTCCCAATATCAAAGACAAAACTTAGTCTTGGGAAGAAGACATTCGCATTGCATTACACCATAGCTAGGCACTGAACAGGGAAATAGCAAACCATCCCTCTTGTCTCCTTCAATAGCGTATTCTACTAACATTCATATATTCCCACAACTCTTGCCTCCAACCCTGCACAACTTGCACGGGTTTTTTTGACCCTTATAATTTGCAAGCACATGGTCTCATAGATCCAGTTGTCTAGACCACTTTTCTATAACATGCACAAGGACCACGCCACAGACTTTACATACATATCATTACATCTCTGTACTAAGAAGGGAGACTTGTATGCTCACTGCACTTTAGAAAAGAAGCATCCAGGTTCAAAAAGTAAAAGAGAGACTGGGTCAGTGAACAGCATGTAACACAGTAATGCGTAATAAAACACAAAGCCCCGCTCTGACGAAAATCAAGACAACTGTAACTGTAAGCAATAATCCCACTGGGAGTCAAGTGCACATTGCCAGCTTAATTCCCATTCGTCAACCACCGCTACCCTCAAGTCCTTCTCCACAAGGCTGTTCTCAATCCCCCAGTCTGTGTTGAAACTGGGGATTGCCCCAGCCCGGGTGCAGGACCTTGCACTCGGCCTTCTTGATCTTCCTGAGGTTCACATGGGCCCACTCCTCCAGCCTGTCAAGGTCCCTCTGCATAGCATCCCTTCCCTACAGCTCATCAATGTTACCACACAGTTTGGTGTTGTCTGTAAATGTGCTGTGGGTATGTTCAATCCTACTGCTTGTGTCACTGTCGTGGTTTAAACCCAGCTGGACGCTAAGACCATGCAGCTTCTTGCTTAGTCCCCCAGTTGGGATGGGGGGGAGAATCAGAAGAGTCAAAAGGAGAAAATTCAAGGGTTGAGATAAAGACAGTTCAATAAGGAAAGGAAAAACTGTGCACTTAAATATAGCAAAACAAGGAATTAATTCACTACTTCCCATACACAGGCAAGTGTTGGTTTGGGGTCAGCTGTCCCAGCTCTACCGCCTCCCAACTTCTTGTGCACTCCCAGCCTACTCCCTGGTTC
>NW_009648493.1:9001-12142 GCF_000708025.1 Charadrius vociferus | reverse complement strand
AACCTGCAGGTTTGCTTCTCACCCTCAGAATTAGTAAAAATATATCATAAGAATATAATGCACCATGATCACACCAAAAAAGGCAGGGACATTTCTCTGCTCACCAACATTCTGCAGAAAAATAGAAGGATTGTAAAACACATGAACGGCAAATGTCTGAACTAAAAGAGGAGCAGTCATCCAACGGACACTGGCTGAAATCAAACTATCAATTTTTGGGGAAACCCTCCCCTCTTTTATCACATGCAACATTCCACACAGATGGAACTTCTACTTACACCACGCTTTAATCTCCTGTCCCTACCACAACCAGAACACAAATATAACCTCACATCTCCTGCCTTCCACAAGACCTGTAGCATGAGCAAGAGGCACTAATGCAGAACATGTGGCTACATGAACATACGCCACTCCTTCAAACTAAACCTACATACATAGGAAACCAGAAACAGGCTAAAAAAAAAAGGACCATGAAGATAGGGAACCATTAAAGACAAACTGTTATCAAAGAAAATCTCCGAGAAGTCTTCCTGGCCTTCAGTGCTAATGTTGAAATTCATCATCCCGAGCACCTGTAAATCATTGAGGTTTCAATCACATGTGCAACCCTAAAGTCTTCCTCTGGACAACATAGCAGGGGGAGTCATTTTAAGAAAGAGTCATCATCTCTCATTGATATTTTCTGCTGTGTGGCCTGCTCATCTACTTACAAATATGAAGCCGTAAGTGTAAGCACTTATCATAGACCTCTTTCTCAAGTTAAGTCATCCTAGTCTATCTTCAGCTGCCTGACCTGCTTACCAGTGGACGGAATCACTACAAAACAACACTCACACTTTCAAAAGAAAGAGAATTATCCAGACATGGTGAAATGAACTGTGACCTTGCAAGAAACAAAGGCCTGAAACAAAGTGTAATTCCATCTACAAAGAAACGACACATCACAAAGTTCCAATGAAATATGGATGGAAAAAGGAGCTTTTACACAGAAATTATGAGCCTTCTACCCATGCATCATTGTTTAACATGCACAGTTATTGTGCAAATATTTCGTGCTTGGAGGACTAGCAGCATCTTTCAGGACAGGGAATCCAGGATAATAAAAAAAATGGCACAGGCCTTGACACCAGGCATGAAAACAAACCATTGCTAAGCCCAATCCATATTGACGCACCTATTTTCATGGTTTGAAGCCAGCCTCTAACCCTCCTTGCTCTGCATTCACAGACTTCAGTTGCACCACGAACAATATCCCACACGTTGGCCATATGCGAGCCACAAGCTACACAGCATTTCATTCAGTGATATCTTGGGGAAATGGAGGTTTATCATGGCCTTTGTCTTGGCAGCTGAACACATTCCAGGGATGCATGGAAACTGTCTCCCAAGCCCAACAATTACATGTTTTCAATGTTTTAAGAGTTAACAGACATGATGAGGTCCAGTTTCAGACCTAGATACACGAAAAAAACCCAACCACCCACAAAAAAAACCCCAACAAAACAAGGCAAGAAAGGGAAATCTGCAGAAGTGAAGGAATTACTGCTTTACATTTCACATTATGTAAAGTACACAGATTAACTGCCAGGTATGTCAGATCATGAGGTACACAAGAAAGGTATCTAGTGGGTAAAAAGTCCACGGGAGGCGCACAGAGGAGCTCACACAAATGAACAGAGTCACAGTTTCTCCAGGTAACTTCTTTGGACAGTAAAAAGAGAAAAATACATGGAACCAGAACTGTGGGCCTCATCTAACAACTAGGACCAACTGAACTTTTACACCATCTTTACATCGTTCAGACTTTTCAGATTAGACCCCAGAAGACTTTTTCACATGCCCTGACTCTGGACAGACAGAGTTATTCACCCTGCCCAAACATCACGCAACACGAAAGCATCCTTTGCAAACAGACACCGTTGAGAGAAAAGTCACACACACAACTTCACCTAACAGAGAATAAGGATCCCAACCTTGACATATGCAAAGAGATTTCTTTATTTTTCACACTCTTTTGACAAAATGTCAAATGTTCTCAAGAGCAGAAGCAATACACTGCTCCAGTAAAGACCCAGTGGTCAAAGTATCAACTCAAAGATACCATCCCCCAACTACAGCACATTGAGCAACTTGGAAGACACGTGACTCTCAAATCTTAACCGCAAGAGTAAAACACCTCCAGTCCTATTTTATGCAGTCCAGCAATGAACACTGATCTTCCAAATTTGGAAATGCACTCCATTGAAAGAAATACAGCATGGGCAACATCTCCTTACCATGTGTAGTATTTGACTTCTTTTCCTGTCTATGTGACAAGACAGAGCATTTCTTCCAGTGAGAGTTTGAAAAAGAAAACCATGTCTATAGAAGTCTTTCTCTTTACAGTTGTAAAAATATGGGACAGTCAGAGTAAGAGATCAGGTGACATCTTCGATGCATTATCAGAGACAACTGCCCACCAATTGCTGACCACAAAGAGCAAGGCAAGAAGTTGACACATGCCCAAATTCGACATATGCACGAGGATCACCCAGGGACTTCACATTGATATCTCCATATCTCTGTAGTAAGACAAAGATACATTGTCTCCACACTACACCTCACAGAAGAAACAACAAGGATCTAAAAGTAAAGGAGGAGAGGTCCTCCAGGAGAGACTGGCTCAGTGAACAGTATTTAAAACAGGAACGACAAGATAAAAACACAAAGTAGCGCTCAAGGCAAGAGCAGCCCCACTTCTCCCGACGCCCACACCAAGTGCAACGGTGAGCAACGAGCCCACCCTCACCTCAGGGAAGCTTTGCCTCCCTTGTCACTAAACGTACCTACGCGGGACACGGAAGACAGGGGGTGGAAAAGGGCAGAGAAGCAGGAGAGGGAAGCGTCTTGGAGCACGCGTGGTGCGAGGAACTCACCGAGGGAGCGTCGGGGTCGGGGTCGGGTTCGGCGCGGCGGGCGGCGGCAGGGTCCTCCCCGAGCAGCGGCGCGGGCTCGTCGGGCGGCGGGCGGGCCGGCAGGGTGTCGCAGCAGCTGCCGCCCGAGAAGCGGAGCTGGCTCTTGCGCGAGTCGGCCGTGAGCGACACCTCGTGCGAGTAGGAGTGCAGGAAGGCGCGGACGCCGTCGATGCCCACGAAGTGCGAG
>NW_009648493.1:7382-8425 GCF_000708025.1 Charadrius vociferus | reverse complement strand
GCATACAGCGCGCCCGTCTCCGCCTGCACCGACACGTACGACGACAGCGCCGCGCCGCGCACCCGACCCTCCCACAGCCGGTACCGCACGCGCGCGTTCTGACCCCAGTCCGCGTCCGACGCCCGAACCGTCAGCACCAGCGCGCCCGCCGCGTTGTTCTCGGGCACACGGGCGCTGTAGCGCGCCTCCGCGAACACCGGCGCGTTGTCGTTCACGTCCAGCACGCGCAGCGCCAGCACCGCGCTGCTCCACAGCGGCGGGGAACCGCCGGTCGACACCCGCAACCTCACATTGTAACACGTTGTACGCCGACACCTCCTCCCGGTCCAGCTCCTGTGCAGTCACCACGCGATAGTAGTCCTCGAACGTCTTCTCCAGACGGAACGGGAGGCGCTCGGCAATGCTGCACCGCACGTCGCCGTTGGCCCCCGAGTCCCGGTCCTGCACGTGCAGCAGGGCCACCACCGTCCCCGGCGGCGAGGCCTCAGAGATCGCGCTTAGCATTGACGAAACCGTCATTTCGGGTGCATTGTCGTTCACATCTGTCACCGTGATCGCGACTTTCGATGTGTCAGAAAGCTCTCCTGCGTCCCGAGCCTGCACCTCCAATTCATGCGCAGACATTTCCTCAAAGTCCAAATCGCCTTGAAGGGATATTTCTCCTGTCTCAGAGTCCAAGTGAAAGAGTTGCGATGCCCGGTCTGAAATTTTATGGAAACTGTATTCCACGTGTCCGTTCATCCCCTCGTCGGCGTCGGTGGCCGTGACCGTGACGAGAGCGGAGCCCACGGGCACGTCCTCTGGCACACGCACCGTGTACTCCGCCTGGCTGAACACGGGCGCGTTGTCGTTCGCGTCCAGCACCGACACGCGGATCCGCGCCGTGCCCGTCCGCCTCGGCTCTCCGCCGTCCATCGCCCTCAGCACCAGCTCGTGAAACGCCGCCTCCTCCCGGTCCAGCGCCTTCGCCAGCACCAGCTCGGGACGCTGGTCCCCGCCGGGGCCCTCCTGCACGGCCAGCGAGAAGTGCTCGTCGCCGCTCA
>NW_009648493.1:4960-6893 GCF_000708025.1 Charadrius vociferus | reverse complement strand
CGCTGCCCCCGTCCCCTCCGCCTCGCTGCAGCACGGCTCCGCACCGCGGGGACGCTCGCACACCGCCCGCCCGACCAGACAGACAGCGAGCGAGCGAGCCGGGCCGCAGCGGGCGGGGCTGCCGGCAGCGCTCCGGCCTTCCTCTCGCTCCTCCTCGGTCAACAGCGGCGCCCGCAGCCTCCTCCCGGCACTGCACCCACACACCGCTGCCCGCCTGCCTTTCCCACGGGCAGCTCGCCGGGAAGGGACACTCGCCACGGAGACATCGCTTCCCGTCCACCGGTGCTCTCCTGCCTTGCCTTTTCTCCAGCCCATCTCGAGCACAAATAAACAACACGCCTCCCGCGAGCGTGGTATTTTTATCGCAGGGGAAACTTGGTTTTGTCATGGTGATACATTTATTCGTTTTTCTTAATATGACGTATATTATACAGGGATATAATAATGGGATAATAGTCTTATCCCGTTAATCAAACAGCACAATCTCCACCATCACTTCCACAGCGTTTTGTAGCTGTCGTGTTTGAATGACGTTTTCCTCAGCCTTTTTACAGATAAAAGTGCGTTGTTACAGCAACATTAATTCCCCGCAGCCGACCAATTGAACACACCAACAATGATCCTCCCTCAAATGGACACCGGGGATTTAATGCACTGACTTTTCACTAAGCCTTTCTTTTCTTTAACGATCCGTGTTATTTCTGCCGCTCGCGAAAAATTGACTTGCTAATGGCAGGAGATGTAAAGTTAAATAATTTTTCGTAATATGACGTGTAGATTATTACGAGTCTTATCCCATTTGTCCAAAACACAGTCCCCATCAGGAACTATTGTAGCTGTCATGGTTGAAACACTGGTACAACGAGAGCGAAAGATTAGAGGCTCTGCTATAGAAAAGGTAATATTCAGACCCACCCCGCCCCGGAGAACAAGAGGTATTCAGGCTCATTAACGCAAGCGGCAGGAACTTTGTTTTTCCCAGAAATCACGGTGTAAGAGACTGATGCTTATCAGCAATGCATTCACGTAATTCTTGAATCTTCATGTTGGTAGGACACCTTCTCAACAACATACTGTAGGACGGCAGAAGACAAGGATGGCTGCACACCCTAACCTATGCGTAAATGTGCACATGGACTTTAGTCAAGTGCGTAATTGCTATCGTTTTGATTATCTTCTGCACGTTTTACACATGTTCTCAGGCTGACTACACCCCTCCTCTTCTAAACAGGCAGACACAACCACTGCTGCAAAAAGTGGCTGAGAGACTAAATTTCTTAGTTTAGCATTCTCCTGTTAACGCCATCAATCAGGTCTAGTCACCTCTCTTTGGGAAAATGGGAGACGAAAAGAAGACACGGTCTGAAATACTAAACACGTTTGTCTACTTTTTAAATTATTATTATTTTCTCGTTTGTTTTCTTTTGTTTTCTGATTTTGGGTTTCTTTTTTTTTCTTCTCTGAGACCCCATTCTACACCTTCACCTGTGTAAGAAGGACCTATCAAGAACAATAAATAGGACGGAATTACCATCCAGCGTAGAAGAAGAAAAAGTGAAATAACTGCACAAAGAACTCTGAAAAATCACGCCTGGACAAAACTCATCCATCCCATTAATGCTGCCATTCCTGCAGCAGCTCTTCCTCAAAAGATGAGAGGGCACACGGCAGAAGAAGGGAACATTCAGAGAGGGAGGAACAAGCTGTAACTTCTGCATTCATGGAGCCACACGCATGTTTCCTTCATGAAACAGCATTAACTAACAGAAAAACTGTTTCAGAAAAAGGGAAGAGGAAGGAAGAGGAAGGAACACCAAACGTTTCCCATATTTTCCCGATTACGTCACGTAGAACCATTATTTTACGTGTTTCGCCGTTACTAATGCATACGACAGCTGTAGTCAAAAGCTCTCAGCTGGACATGAACCTGTGA
>NW_009648493.1:3820-4906 GCF_000708025.1 Charadrius vociferus | reverse complement strand
ACTCCCCATTCACACACAGTTAACCCATCCCACTACTGCTAGCATTTCTGCCAATTCAGGAGCAGCATTCCCCCAAAAGATGGGCGACACTCTCTTTTTTTCACTAGGGAAAAGAATCTGTCTCTTTTCCATTCATGAAGCCACATGCACGTTTTCTTTGGGAGTCCAACATTGCAAATGCATTAACGAATGGGTTTGTGTCCAGCTATCAACCACTTCAAAGTACACAGATTCGGGAAAAAATGATCAGAAAAGAAACATCTTCAAGACCAAGTGTCAACCCCGACACTGTCATGCAGAATCAGCAGATCTCATTTTACAGAGTAAGGGTTCGCCTTCACCGTTACTAACTGATACGATTTGACACAAGACGAGTTGTACACCAAAGCTCTCACACGAAGAAGTGCCACACCCTGCTGGGAGGGGAAGGGGGATACGCCATTCCTTCCTTCACGGACACACAGATCAGTACTCCCCGTTCACACAAATTTAACCCTCCCCACTATTGCTACTATTTCTGCAGCAGCATTCTCCAAAACCGTGGACGACAGTCTCCCCTCGGTCACTAGGGACAAAGAATCTGTCTATTTTCCATTCATGACGCCGGAGACAAGTTTCCTTTACGTGTCCAACACCGAAAAAGCATTAACCAAAGGTTTCGTGTCCAGCTGTCAAGCACTTTAAAGAACACATATTTAGGAAAAATCGATCACAAAAGAAACATCTCCAACACCAACTGTCAATCACGATCCTGTCAGGCAGAATCAGCAGATCTCACTCTACACAGTAAGGGTTCACCACCTTCACAATTACTACCTCATACGAGATAACGCAAGAGATGCAGACGAATCCTCTCGGGTGAACGTCAACCTCTGAGACCCCATAAACCAACAGACGGAGCAGCACTGCCCATGCACACCACCCGGAGAAAAACCAGAGAAATAGGCAGGGAGGTTCAGAGGAGGTGAAGGAAAACAGCGAGAGCGCGCGGGCTTACACACCTGCGGGGCGGGGGCGTCGGCGGGCGGCTCTCCCGCGCCGGCGCTGCTGCTCGGGCTCCGCTTCCCGCAGGGCTCCCCGCCGAGC
>NW_009648493.1:0-1171 GCF_000708025.1 Charadrius vociferus | reverse complement strand
CGGGGGGGCGGGGCCGCTGCGGCGGCTCGGGCTGAGGCTCCGGCTGCGGCTCCGGCTCCAGCGCCGCTCCGCTTCGGCCAACAGCGGCACCCGGAGGCGCCGCCGCGCCACTGCAGCCGCCCGATGGCCGCAGTCCCCGGGGACCCGGTCTTTCGGCCCGTGTTCTGTGGCTGTCCCCACCTTATGCGTCTTTCTTTTATTAGAATCAGGAAGCATAGGGGCACTTGCTTAATGCGACTCTAAAGGCTTTTACATCTGAGAGAATCTGTCAAGTAGTTTTTAGGTCATATCCTTGAGTAGCAGTTACTATTATCTGAAGAAAAGTGGCAGGAGAATTAGCCCAGCTGAAGTGCATCTACACTAATTCACGCAGCATAGGGCATAAACAGGAGGAGCTGGAGGTCATTGTACAGCAAGGAGATTATGATAGAGTTGCCATAACAGAAACGTGGTGGGAAGACACACACAAGTGGAGTGCTGTGATCGATGGCTACCAGCTTTTCAGAAGGTATAGGCAAGGTAGGAAGGGTGGTGGGGTGGCCCTCTATGTTAGGGGCAGTTTTGAATGTTTAGAATTTAACAGTGTGAATGATAGTGTTGAGTGTGTATGGATAAGAATTATGGGGAAGCCCAACAAGGCAGACATCATGATGGGAATTTGTTATAGACCCCCCTAATCAGGATGTAGAAACCGATGAAATATTCTATAAGCAGCTGGCAGAGGTCTCACCATCATTGGCCCTTGCTCTCAATGGGGACTTCAACTTCCCAGATGTCTGCTGGAAATACTACGCAGCAGAGAGAGAACAGGCCCGGAGGTTCCTGGAGTGTGCAGAAGACAACTTCCTAACACAGCTGGTGAAGGAACCAACTAGGGGAAGTGCCCTAATGGACCTACCGTTTATTAACAGAGAAAGTCTTGTGGGGGATGTAAAGGTTGGAGGTTGTCTTGGGTACAGTGATCATGAAATGGTAGAATTTTCAATTCGTGGTCAAGCAAGGTGGGGAGCCATCAGAACTGCCACCTTGGACTTCCGAAGGGCAGACTTTAGTCTGTTTAGGAGCATGGTGAAGAGTGTCCCTTGGGAGGCAGTTTTGAAGGACAAAGGTGCCCTGGAAGGCTGGTCTTACTTGAAGCAAGTACTCTTAGAAGCGCAGGAGAAGGCCATCC
>NW_009648492.1:0-463 GCF_000708025.1 Charadrius vociferus | reverse complement strand
TGACCCACAGATGGACCCATGGATGGATATATAGTGACCCACAGATTGACCCATAGATGGACCCATGGATGGACCTATAGTGACCCATAGATCGACCCATGGACTGACCCATGGACTGACCCATGGATGGACCCATGGATGGACTTATAGTGACCCATAGATTGACCCATAGATGGACCCATAGATGGACTTATAGTGACCCATAGATTAACCCATAGATGGACCCCTGGACAGACCCATGGAGACCCATAGATGGACCCATGGATGGACCTACAGTGACCCATAGATTGACCCATGGATGGACTCATAGATCGACCCATGGATGGACCTATAGTGACCCATAGATTGACCCACAGATGGACCCATGGATGGACTCATAGTGACGCATAGACTGACCCATAGATCAGACCCATAGAACCACCCCACATCTCCCCACAGAAGGGACCAGAGGGGTCTCTGCCCC
>NW_009648491.1:0-496 GCF_000708025.1 Charadrius vociferus | reverse complement strand
CTAGGAGAGAAGTATCAGGCTCGGTTGCAAGTCTGTGGTAGGCGCAGCAAGCGAGCCCCCTCCTTGCCCGCCTCCCCTCTCCTTGTACCACTACACAACAGGTATGAGGCCCTGGGCATGGTAGAACAGGCTAAGGACAACAGGGCTGACAGTCCTAAAACATCGCAGGAGCCGCCAGGACCAGAGAGGCCTACTCATCACACTAAGACCACTGCTACCAGGAAGAAAAGGAGGGCAGAATCGTGGGCGACTCAGCTCTGAGGGGGGACAGGGCCGGATACGTAGGGCAGCCCCCACTCTCGGGGAAGTCTGCTGCCTCCCTGGAGCACGGGTTAGGGACATCATAAAGAGACTCCCTGGCCTGGTGCAGCCCACAGACTACTATCCACTGCTCCTGTTCCACGGGGGGGGGGGCAATGAGTGTGCAGATCAGAGTGCGAGGCTGATTAAAAGAGAGATCAGGGCCTTTGGTCAGTCACTACGGGGATCTGGAGCA
>NW_009648490.1:23618-27410 GCF_000708025.1 Charadrius vociferus | reverse complement strand
CCCCCGTCCCCGCTTTCCTTGGCCGGCAGCCGCGGTGCGGGCAAACCGCTCCAGCGAGACCCGAAAATACCAATAAATACACCAAATAACACTTCAGCCACCCAAAACTAGTAAGATTACATCCCGACTCAACTCTGTTCTGCGTAAATATTAAGTAGAGGGCCGAAAACGGGAACGTAAAAGGCTGAAAATGGGGTTGGGGGGTGTCATTCCCTATCCGAATGCAGCAGTGGCGTTATATTGAATCAAAGACACGACTCAATAATAGCAGCAGGCATTTATTGCGGCGCCGGGTGCAAGGGGGATATTTCCGCCTAGCATGCACACCCTGGCTGTAGTTTCGTGTGCTTTTATGCAATGATTACATTAATATTCATTAAGTGTTGCAATACGCCTATACATATGCATATCCTGTCCCGCTTCGTATTAAAATTAGGTTTCCTCCTTCTTGCGCTTGCGCAGTTATGTCGATTGGTGGTCGTCGGGGGTCTTCAGTGCTGAATCTTCATCGCCACCTACAGTAACCTCTGCTTCATCTTCATCACCGAGAGTAACCTTTGGGGCTTGCGTATGCTTAGTACCTCCTTGGTCCTTGTCCAAACCGCAAGTCTGGTTTCGGCTGGTTTTGGAGGGTCTTACAGAGGGTCTGGCCTCTCCTTATCTCACAAGGTTCCTCCCTATCAGCACATACTGCTATACAAATTATCTATTCTCTTACAGAGGGTCTGGCCTCTCCTTATCTCACAAGGTTCCTCCCTATCAGCACATACTGCTATACAATCTTGCTAAGCTTACAAAATGCCTAGGGCATTGCAAAACGCCTTAAGGCTAGCCGAAGCGAGCTAAACAAAGTTAGGGCTTACAAGCTCTTACTAGGGAAGTTAGAACTGAGTACATGATGTTGCTTAGGCGGTTAATGCTTAGCCTTTGCGGTTAGCACGAAACACACTGGTACTTGGTTAAACAATATGTTATTCTATAAAGATAAGGTTAATATATAATATAGGATATTAATTCTACTTCTTGGGGTTTTTTCCCTGTATCAATCCCCCCTTTTTCTAAAAGTGTTGCAAATTCTTTTGCACTTAAATAACGCCATTCGTTTTAAGAGATTTGGCAAAATACTTGCCCGTCTCTACTTGATGTTTGAGTTTATTACGTTTCCAAGATTCGTAATTTTCAGTAGCAGAAGAACAGCACCACAAAAGACAGCGAAACATTAGGCAGATAAACAGGGCTAGGAAAAATAAAAGAATAATAACAAGAAAAATTTGTTTGAGCCATTTTAAGTCGGGTAACCAAGATGTTAACTTACTCCAAAGTTCTTGGAATCCCCATGAGGTGTCGTCTTGCGCGACTAGGTGTAATAGTTTGGTTTGTTCCCATATTTCGTTTAAATCTGTAGTAATTCTATTACTCTGGTCTACATACATACAACAACTAGTATTCACTATTGTGCATACCCCTCCTCGAGAGGCTAATAGCAAGTCTAATGCCATCCTATTTTGCTGTACTACTTGTGCCAGGCTGTTTATTTCGGACTGTTGAGCCTGTATTGCATCTACTGTTCTATTCTCTATTCCTTCTATTACCGCTGAAATATTTACAATTGCTTTCTCGAGTTCACTAACTCCCAACCAAGGGAGGAGCCATCTAACAAAACTGTGAAAAGCAGTTGGCCTCCGGACTAAAGGATTTTCAGTACGTTTTATTCTCCGAATATGGGTCTGGAGCCAACCTGTCGATAAATGGTCATGTATGGTCATATTTGGGACTGCGGCCCCCAAGGTGCATGTTCCTTTCCAATTTTTAGGTAAAACTTTCTATGCTGTATTATTACATAACCAATACCACCCCTTTCCTTTTGGGACCGGCCAAAGGGTAGTATTAACAGAGATAGAAGACCCCATGTTGTGTGTCTCGTTGCATATCGTATGGTTTCCTACAAAAACAGTGTTGGTAGCACAATCTAACTTGCCAGTTCCTTTAGGAGGATTACACCTTTGCACACACTGATAATAAGGACTTTCTATTTTAGGACTATAGATTTCTAATGGTTGGGGAACAGGGGTCCGATCTGACCAAGAGTTGTTTCTCCAAAAGTCAACCCATGTATCATTACCAGGTATAGGAATTCCTATCAAAGGGATCCCTTTTCCGCTATGCTCCGGCAAATGTGTACATACCCAACAGTTCGTCCTATTTAGGGTTCGTGAAATGTCTTCTGTTAATGTTAAATGAATATTAAGGTCCCATAGGGCTTCAGTTTCTCCGTAAACTAATAAAACTTGGAGAATCGCAATTTGGTAGGTCCAACGGGGATGGTAGTCCATGGTCCCTGTGACGCTTTTTTTAGTCTCGAGTAGTGAATCCAAGCTGGTTGCTCCTTGATCTTAACAGCCGTATGGGTTGTCAGCAAGACTTGGTATGGTCCGATCCACTTTTCTTCCAACGGCTTCCCTGAAAAATTCTTGACATAAACATAATCGCCTGGTACAAACGAATGAATTGGTTGGTCTAGTCCCCTAGCCCGAGTCCCCAAAACATGTTTCTGGACAATACTTAATTGTGCTTGGAGAGACCTAAGGTATTCATACAAATATCCCTCTCCTAACTGAGTTAAATCTTCTCCTGTAAATTGGGACTGATACGGCCTTCCGTACAGAATCTCAAAAGGGCTAAGGTTTTCCTTAGTTCTGGGTTTAACTCTAATTCTAAGTAATGCCAAGGGTAGAGCTTGAGGCCAGGTTAAGTTGGCCTCTTGACTGATTTTCGCTATTTGTTGTTTGATGAGATGGTTCATCTTTTCAACTTGCCCACTGGCCTGTGGCCGATACGGGGTATGTAATTGCCAATCTATATTTAATACTTTTCCTACTTTTTGCACTACCTTCGCACAGAAATGCGAACCTCGATCAGAGGATATGATCGACGGGATTCCAAACCGAGGAATAATTTCATTTAACAGTACTCTAGTTACTTCTTTGGCTTTGTTTGTTCGACAAGGATAAGCCTCTGGCCAGCCTGAAAAAGTATCTGTCATTACTAATAAATATCTATACCCCCCTTTTCTGGGGAGCTCAGAAAAATCTATTTGCCATTGTTGCCCCGGATAATTTCCTTTACTAATTACTCCTAGTTTGATTTTGTGAGTTGTGTTGGGGTTATTACGTTGACAGATATCGCATTGTTGTGAGACCTGTTTTACAGTAGTATATAAGTTACGTCCTACAAGCTTTTTATTTAACTCGTTATAGAGAGCGTCCGCTCCCCAGTGGGTCTTATTGTGTTCCATCGTAACTAATGTTCGCAATAAATTATATGGTATTACTATTCGGTTATCTTCTAACTGGGCCCATTTTCCAGATGTAATTTCACCATTAAGATCTTTAATTAACTTTAAATCTTCTCTTGAATAATTAGGTGGTTGATCTATACTTACAGTCTGGAGTTTACCGTCTGGTATGAGTGTAAGTTCGTTAACTGTTGCTTCTTCTGCTATCCGCCTAGCCTCATGATCAGCCAATCGATTTCCAATTTCTGGATCTGTATTTCCTCTCTGGTGTCCTTTACAATGCATTATAGCAACTTTCTTTGGTTGTTTCACAGCTTCTAGTAATTTCAAAATTTCTTCTGCATGCTTAATTTGTTTACCTTGTGTAGTCAAGAGTCCTCGTTCCTTCCAAATGGCACCATGAGCGTGGACTACTCCAAATGCATACTTTGAATCTGTCCAAATGTTTATCCTTTTTCCTTTTGCCAATTCTAAAGCTCTAGTGAGAGCGATTATTT
>NW_009648490.1:5918-9288 GCF_000708025.1 Charadrius vociferus | reverse complement strand
CCGTCTCTCTCCAGGTGTCCAAATCACCCATAGTAAAGGGTATCTTAATTCTAGTGGGTCCTGTGGTCCCGACAGCCTGTCTCAAAGGTGCCTGTATCACCGGACCCGTCTTACTTCGAGTACGGGATGTTATGGGTGTAAACCCAGAAGCACCCGCACTCTCTTCTTCCTCCGGATCACTTGGCTCCTCTACTGCAACTGAATTATTATCTGTATGAATTTGAGATCTTAGTGGAGGTACATAGTCCTCTAATCTTTCCTCCCCTTCCTTTAGTTTGGTGCACCTTTGCCCGATGCTACAGGCTGAGCAACACCTTTTTAGCTTTCCTCCCTTCTTTTTCTGTTCCTTTTCTATAGCCAAAACAAAAGGATCTTGAGGAGCCAAGTTGATCCCACAATCTCGTTGCCACTCGGAGTGATTCCTCAGAGTGAAAAACATATCCGCGTACATAGCTTCGTCCCATTTAGATTCCCTTCTTAAGAATAACATTAATTGTAGTAACGTATTATAGTTCAGAGTTCCATTAATGGGCCATTTCTCACCATCTTCCAACTTGTACAATGGCCACCACTGATTACAATATTTTATAAGAGTTTTCTTATTCACGCTCCCTCCCGGGGGTCCTCCTAGTTCTTTCCAATGTGCTAAAATGCATCCCAGAGGGCTTTTCTTAAGAATACCACCGCTTTGCCCTCCTCCCATTCTGCTTATTTATACGACACACCAAATAGGATATTTCTCACAATAACAACTACACCAAAATAACTGGTTCTAACGTTAATCCACAGCCGGTTCCCAAGTCCGTTAGCAATAGTCTGTTAATCCAAAAGACAATACCAAAACCAAATGTCTGGTTACCTGCACGAACACCAAACCAAACGCACAAGAAGTGCTCAATTGCACACAATGTATGCTATAACAAAAGGCGTCCTTACATGCACTAGACCAAAAACAAACGTATGTTCAAAGTAATACTTTCAATTACCCGACATACACCATCCCGCATAAGTAAGTCTTACGTCTTACGGACAGCTTTTCCGAATGACCGGTCCCAAAGCGAAATTAAAAGAAATAAATACCTGTGCTCCTTTTAGGCAGATGGAGTCCTTGTCTGCCCCTGCAATGGTCCGAGTGAGGCGAGGAGTCCCTCCGGGAAATCCCGGGGGTACCCAAGGGAGTCCTGTTCTCAGCGGGTCTTGCAGCCGAGCAGAGAGGGTCCCATCTGGGGTGCCAAATTGAATCAAAGACACGACTCAATAATAGCAGCAGGCATTTATTGCGGCGCCGGGTGCAAGGGGGATATTTCCGCCTAGCATGCACACCCTGGCTGTAGTTTCTTGTGGTTTTATGCAATGATTACATTAATATTCATTAAGTGTTGCAATACACCTATACATACGCATATCCTGTCCCGCTTCGTATTAAAATTAGGTTTCCTCCTTCTTGCGCTTGCGCATGCTTAGTACCTCCTTGGTCCTTGTCCAAACCGCAAGTCTGGTTTCGGCTGGTTTTGGAGGGTCTTACAGAGGGTCTGGCCTCTCCTTATCTCACAAGGTTCCTCCCTATCAGCACATACTGCTATACAAATTATCTATTCTCTTACAGAGGGTCTGGCCTCTCCTTATCTCACAAGGTTCCTCCCTATCAGCACATACTGCTATACAATCTTGCTAAGCTTACAAAATGCCTAGGGCATTGCAAAACGCCTTAAGGCTAGCCGAAGCGAGCTAAACAAAGTTAGGGCTTACAAGCTCTTACTAGGGAAGTTAGAACTGAGTACATGATGTTGCTTAGGCGGTTAATGCTTAGCCTTTGCGGTTAGCACGAAACACACTGGTACTTGGTTAAACAATATGTTATTCTATAAAGATAAGGTTAATATATAATGTAGGATATTAATTCTACTTCTTGGGGTTTTTTTCCTGTATCAATATACCCGCTAACGACAGTTTTTTACGTCCATCAAATAACTTTTTTTATTTTTTACAGAACTACTGCACTTTAACAGTGCAGAAAAGATTCTTTTTTTTATCCAAAATATAAGACCCACCCACAGAACTAAACCACTTCCCTCTGTATTTGCGATGAAGAAAATCCTCCCGCGCACCTCAAACCCGAAATAAAGGGCACTGTGCGACCCCCTCGGGTTTATATACTCAGAAGGCGGACCTGAGGGAAAACCTCCTCCTCAAGTCCCCCCGCGGTGACGTTAGCGCCCGCTCGGACCAATCAGAGCGCAGCACCGCTTTGAAGGCGAAAGCGCCATCGGGGAGAACTCACCCCGAGCAGCGGCGTCCCGGAGGGGAAAAACCCCTGAATCACAGTAGCCCAGAAACCGCGATTTTGCTAAAAAACACAGAAATAGCCCCTTTTAAAAAACAGGTTTTAAAACCGCCCCGCCCACGCGCTCTACAAACCGTTCCGAGCCTCCAAAAGACCCCCCCCAAAAAAGGGGAGCAGCAGCGACAGCTCTTTCGCAGAGAAGGTGGGGTGGCTCTGAAAAGAGCCGTTGGGTCGAGAGCGGAGCCCGAGCGGGTTCCCGTCGCTTTTTAATTTTATTTTTTACTTGGAGCTGGTGTACTTGGTGACCGCCTTCGTGCCCTCCGAGACGGCGTGCTTGGCCAACTCGCCCGGCAGAAGGAGGCGGACGGCCGTTTGGATTTCCCTCGAGGTGATGGTGGAGCGTTTGTTGTAGTGGGCCAAGCGGGAGGCCTCGCCGGCGATGCGCTCGAAGATGTCGTTGACGAAGGAATTCATGATGCCCATCGCCTTGGAGGAGATGCCGGTGTCGGGGTGCACTTGTTTCAGCACTTTGTAGACGTAGATGGAATAACTCTCCTTCCGGCTGCGCCGCCGCTTCTTATCCCCTTTCTTCTGCGTCTTTGTCACCGCTTTTTTGGAGCCCTTTTTGGGGGCGGGCGCGGATTTCGCCGGTTCAGGCATTGCGCTACAGCTGCGATCAAACTACGGAACACAGTGGAGGCAGTGGCGGCGGCGGCGCCGCTTTTATAGCGGCGTTATGCAAATAAGGGATCCAACCGCGGCTCTCTCCCATTGGCTGAGACAGCCGGGACGCGCTCCAGCGCGGCAGAACCCCCCCTCAACTGCATGCAAACAACCCGGCTCCAAAGCGCACGCTCTGATTGGGCGCTGAGCCTTAACCAATCAGAGCACGCCGTTTGGATCCTGGGGTGTACAGCGTGGATATGGGGGGGGATGTAGAGCCGCGCCGGTCGCTGTGGGAGCTCTGAGTCGCGACAGTGGGGGGCAAAACCGCCCCCCCCCCGGTGGGGACAGCGCTCTGAAAGAGCCGCAGAGGGGGAATGAGGGTCCACACCACCCTGGGAGGAAGGCAGAACCGGAGGCCCC
>NW_009648490.1:4466-4864 GCF_000708025.1 Charadrius vociferus | reverse complement strand
GCCGGCCCGGCAGGCCCCGCCCCGCCGCCCCTCCCCACCCCGGGTGTAAAATTTGCGGGGGGTAAAACATTGCACAGGGTGTGGGGGGGAGAATTAGGGGGAAAGGAGAGGGGCGGGCAGCCAGAGGGATTGAAGAACGGCGCGGGGACACCCCCCAAAAAAACCCCCACTTTTGGTGAAAAAGGCAAAGTGAAAACGGTTAAAAATTAATTGTTAAAGGTGGAGGAGGGGTTAATTAAGGGGGGGAGGCAAAAGTGCTACGTCCCGACGAGGATGGGATTCGAACCCACGCGTGCAGAGCACAATGGATTAGCAGTCCATCGCCTTAACCACTCGGCCACCTCGTCCTGCCCCACACCGCCCCCGGCCCCGCCCCTTCCTAACCGACGCGAGGCCCC
>NW_009648490.1:2034-4449 GCF_000708025.1 Charadrius vociferus | reverse complement strand
GGTGTGTTGGCGAGGGGTCGTGGTTTTGGGAGAAGTGGGAGTGGCGGCCGGCGCTAGGCGGCGGCGGGCGCGGGGATGTAGCTCAGCGGTAGAGCGCATGCTTCGCATGTATGAGGCCCCGGGTTCAAGCCCCGGCATCTCCAGCTCGGGGGGAGTGGGGTAAAAAGAACCCCCCCCCTCTTCACCCCTTTTTTTTTGAGGGGTGGAAGGGGGTGAGAATAAAGACCCTGTGGGGAAGATCAACCCCATTACCCCTATTTGTATTCCTCCCGCCTCGGAAAACCCACAACCTCTTACCCATTTCCCCCCCTACCATGTGTCACACCAACCTCTCTCCCCCCGGGAATTTTTCCAATTATCAGAACAAAGTCAATAATTACATTTTGGAGCAGCAGAGTGGCGCAGCGGAAGCGTGCTGGGCCCATAACCCAGAGGTCGATGGATCGAAACCATCCTCTGCTAATTGTTTTCTCTCCCCCGCTTCTTTTTTCTCCCCTTTCCCCTTTTTGCCATGTTCTGCATTTGCTTCACAACCCTCAATGCTAAACACTAAGAATAAATGAAACCCCCAATATGGATAAACATCCCCCACCACCATCACCAAGTTTACTGAATTTCTCTCCTTCCTGAAAGTCACGAAAAAAAAAAAATCCCTCCCTAAAAAATTCACGATGTTCAGGAGAGAAGAATTTTTTATTTTTTTTTTTTTTAATGAAAAACAGCAGTCAAAGGTAACAGTGGAGGAGGAGGTAATGTGCTGAGCCGTTGCCTGGCCAAAAACTCCTCAAGTTTCAACCTGTTCTCCAAAAACCCACAAAGGACCCGGTAAAACAGCGATAGAGGGGAGTTTGGAACGCTGATCCCGCGACGAACGTGTGGATTTTGGAAAAAAAAAAAAAAAAATATCATTTCTCAAAACCCACAGTTGGGTACCGGGACCATCCTGCGCGTTGAGAGATATCGGTCGTTTCACTTCAAAGAGGGAGTTTTAATTAGAATAAATTACTTTGGATTATGATATAGCCTTATTTATGCTGTTTGCCCCATGTGAGTAGTTAGATTTAGGCAATAGAGTTAATTTTCTTAGTAATTTTCCCAGCAGCCAGTCCGGTGCTGCATTTAGTCTTTTAGTACGAGGAAGACGTTGACAAAACCCCAGTATTTTGGGTTTTTTTTCCCCTCCCCAAAGTCTGGGACTTTTCAGTTCCCCATGTTCTGCACATAATGCAGACGATAAGGAGGTGAAAAACCATCTGCAGAGATAGCAAATCGACGAGATAAGAGCAGCCAAAGGGCTGGGACACAGAAAAAAAAAAATCCAAATAGATATTAGAAGACCAAAAATATCACTACATCCATCGCACGTAAAACACTTTATCCCATAAATATGACAGCCCGAGCGATCCCCCTTTGAGCTCCCCCTGAGCGTAGCCGCACGGCGCTGAGCTGAACCCCCTCTTGAGGTTCCTCCTCGGGGCAGAGGGACCTTTTAGCAACGGCAGATCTTTGCTAAGCCACCGATATTGAGCATAAACCTGCAGGATAACTTTGATTTTTGCCTTGGTACCATCGACAGCACGCGGAATTGATGCTGAGGACCAAGTCTGGATGCAGGCTCACCTCGACTCCGCTCTGAAAAGGAGTTTGGAAAATAAGAGGCCACATCCTCAACCTCATGACTCAACAGAAGGGTCTTCCTTACCCTTTGTGTCTCTCGGAATCATTCTAACTTGAGTCTAATTCAATTTTCCTTTGTATGTTTTCCCATGTGTTAATTAAGACCAAACTTTGCCAGCAAGCTTTAAGTCACATTTTTGTGACGTTGCATTAAAACCGCTTTGCTCCTGCTTTTGATGGAGGTTCTTTAAGCCCTATAAACCACCAATTTAAGACAGATTGAGCTCAAACAGGATGGCAGAGTGGAAAGGGCAGGCGTTCCCCAAACGCTGCTCCCGCTCACTCCGTGGGTGCTCAGTGTTGGAATGAGAAAGCAACACTATGCCCGGGACGATAAGGCCTTCAGAGAGCAAAATTAGGTCCCAAAAATTCCTCCAGGACATCACCCCAGCCCCCCAAGTCATCCCACCGATGCCCCAAAAGGTCTTAAGTACATCACCCCCCCAGTACTTCACAGCACCTCCAACAACCTCGGGGACTTCAGAGTCCCCCTCCCCTCCCAGCACTCTATTCTCAGACCCCCACAGCACCCTAAGACACCTCCCAGCACCCCTAGAAGCTTCCAGAACGCCCCAAACCACCCCTAAACTCACTCAGGACCACCTCAGGAGTCTCTGCGGGCGTCCCAACCCCTCCAGAACAGCCCCTCAGGACCCTCTCCCAGCTCCCCGCGGACACCCCAGACACAGCCAAGGCCTCAACCCCCCAACCAAGACGCGGAAAACTCACACACCCCCC
>NW_009648490.1:0-641 GCF_000708025.1 Charadrius vociferus | reverse complement strand
CAGGCGGGAAATCCCGGCCGGGTTGGTGAATTTGGGGTCAGATTTGGGGATTTTGGGGGATGGTTCAGCCCCCCAGTTCCCACACGCTGAAGCCGTGAGGGAATGCAAACCCCAAGGAGGGTGGACCGGACAATCCCATGGACTGCGGTGGAGACACAAAGCTAAACCCAGCAGTTTTAATCACCTTTTCATGGGTAATTAAGCCCATTCAGGTGCCACGTGCACCCCCGAGGTGCCACCAAGTGCCATGGTGCGACCTCGTCACGCACCCGCAGAGGAATCCCGGTGACGGAGGTGAAATCGGGGTGAAATCCGGTGAATCGCGTGTTCCCCGAAACAACAATCCCTCTACCCCAGATGAGCGGCGCCCGGTGAAAAGTCCCAAAGCATCATCGGGGTTTCATCCCAAAGCAGTTGTCACCCGTCGGCGCGTGCCCTGTCACTCGGGGCTCAGCCAAGCGCCGCTTTCCTCCACGGCGCGCGACACCACGAGGAAAACCTCGCAGAGGCCTTGGGAGAGGAAATCCCGTAGGAAAGCCCTGCCGGTGGCGGAGGGGAGGACAAAAGGTGTCACTCGCGTCTTCTCCCTTCTACATGTCCCCACCCACGTCACCCGCCGTCACCCACCTGAGTTCCTCCTC
>NW_009648489.1:0-2175 GCF_000708025.1 Charadrius vociferus | reverse complement strand
GCCAGCCCAGCCCAAACCACGACACTCGTATACTTTTTAAAGTCATAGTCTAGATTATGATTACTGTTTCATGCACTGATTATTAAGAATTTGAGCCAATCTGCAGAGGGTCCAGGTGACTGAAAAGTCTAGGTAACTGAAATTTTAGGTAATAGGAAAGCTATGCTAATTTCTAGAAATAAGCTATGCTGATTGCTAAAATCTTTATATAATAATAAATTTCTAATTATAACTACAACCCTGTGGTCGGTTCTCATTTTACCAAGGATCCTTAAAAGAACCTGCCTGTCCCCTTAGCATAACCCTAACATCCATTTTGCGCTCAGTTAGCACCCCCCTGTTGTCACAAAGTGAGGTCATTTACCCAGTGTGCAAGATGCCAATGCACACACAGAGCAGAGGTATTTATTTAAATCATTTCTGTGCAGAGATGGGTGCTAGGTGGTAATCCACAAAGCTAGCACACTGGCCTACAAATTCTTTGGAATATTTATACAGTTCAAAACACAGAAATACACACCCTTAGTTGCAATTATTGGTTAGTACCATATCTTAGCAATTTATATTGGTTAGTACAGTCTCTCGCTTTCATTTAAAGCTACAATGTCCTTTAACTGATGTGCACATGCTCCAGTACAGTGGGGAGGGTAGTTCTGTTCAGTCTCTAATTGAGTCAGTGGTCGCGATCTCTTCCTGCTGCCTTTACCTGTCCCCCAGTTAGTGCAAATCTTGGTTGACTTTGGGCCTCTTCCAGCAGCTGTCCAGTTTTCAGCCGGTTTTGGCGCTTTCTGCATAGGGATGTTCCCTTGTTATCAGCCTTCCATTCTTCTTCAAGGGTACTTTCATTAGCAAGGCATATATTGTTTATACAAAGTGTCCTGTTTCACAAGGCCTTGTAACCTTTGTACAGCTTTTCGCTCTTGCTTAGTGAGAAATTCTACCTTCTAAAATACATTCTACATTTTAAAATTAAATTTTACCTTTTTAAAGTGCATCACTCCTTTTAACACTGTTGTGTTAACACCTGTTTTAACACCTCCAGGGATGGCGAATCCACCACTTCCCTGGGAAGCCTATTCCAATGTTTAATAACCCTTTCAATGAAAAAATGTTTCCTAATATCCAATCTAAACCTCCCATGACATAACTTGAATCCATTTCCTCTCGTCCTATCACTTGTCACCAGGGAGAAGAGGTCAGCCTCCACCTCTCTACAGCCTCCTTTCAGGTAGTTGTAGAGGGTGATAAAGTCTCCCCTCAGCCTCCTCTTCTCCAGGCTAAACAACCCCAGTTCCCTCAGTCGTTCACTCATAAGACTTGTCCTCCAGACCCCTCACCAGCTTCATTGCTCACCAGTTTAGGTTACTGGTGATGGATATATCTTTTTTTGTGCCTTTTACAAGATGATAGAGATTAGGCCTTCAATCCTGATCCACCTCTGTGAATTTACTGATTGTCCTTTGTCTCCCAATCTGGCTGTCCTGAGAAGAGAGGGGTAGATATGCTAAGATCTTGATGATCTGCTAATCTAAGTGTTATCAACACATTTCATGCCTGCATCTCTTCTGCTGCTGCTGTTTGTTCCCCTGGTGCTTCCATAACCAGATATTTCCATTAACATCTATCCAAATCTTTCTATTACAGTTCTCTACATCTAGCTAAACCAAGTGTGTTATCTATCAAGACTTTTCAGCAGAAGTGCCAGTTCACACAGTTGCTGTCTTTAAACCTCCTCCTGTGTATATATATGCACATCTGTATGTAATTTGCAGCAGTCCTGATGTTATTCACAAACAGCTGTGCCAATACAGCACATGAGGAGGTGAGAAAAGGAGAACAAGCTGCAAAGAGGGAAGTAGGAATAGTTTAAATCTTGCTACTGAGGAAATTACCGCCACAACCTAAATCCCCATTTGCTATCTCTAGCCACACTCATTGCTCCCTCCTTCTTCCTAATGGGTGCTTGTTGACGGTGCTAATTAATCAATTTGTGTTACTTGTTTCTTCTGATTCATTAGCTGTCTAAAAAATAAAAAAAAAATATTTGTTTTCTGTGGGAGAATTTTTAGAGATCAATGGTCACCCCGTGAGCACCCCAAGCACTGAGAACTTGTTGACGACAGTGTAAGCTTCAAGGAATGTCTCTCTGGTTTCCCAGAGAGGTTGTTGAGGCCC
>NW_009648488.1:3778-4544 GCF_000708025.1 Charadrius vociferus | reverse complement strand
CGGGAACGGCCCTGGGAACGGTACCGGGCATCAGCCCCGGGAACGGCCTTCGGAACGGTACCGGCAACGGTACCCCCGGGAACGGCACCGAGAACGGTACCGGCAATGGAACCCCCGGGAATGGCTCCGGTAACGGTACCGGGCATCACCCCCGGGAATGGCTCTGGGAACGGTACCGGGAACAGAACCCCCGGGAACAGCACAGGGAACGGTACCGGCAACGGAACCCCCGGGAACGGCACCGGGAACGTTATCCCGGGAACGACACCGGGAACGGAACCCCCGGGGACGGTACCGGGCATCACCCCTGGGAACGGCACCCCCGGGAATAGTACAGGGAACGGTACCGAGAACGGCACCGGCAACGTTATCCCGGGAACGGCTCCGGGAATGGTACCCCTGAGAACGGCACCGGGCATCACCCCCGGGAACGGAACCCCCGCGAATGGCACCGGGAACGGCACCGGGCATCATCCCTGAGAACGGAACTGGGAATGTCATCCCTGGGAACGGCCCCGGGAACGGAACCTCCGGGTACGGCACCAGCACCGGGCATCATCCCGGGGAATGTTATCCCGGGAACGGCCCCGGGCATCACCTCCGGGAACGACACCGGGAACGTTAACCCGAGAACGGCCCCGGGCATCACCCCCGGGGAACGTTATCCCGGGAATCCCCTCGGGAGCGGATGTACCCCGGGAACCGCACTGTGTCCCCATCCCCCCCTCAGCCCCGGTGGGGGGTCGGTGCACCGGGGCCGGAGAGC
>NW_009648488.1:0-1951 GCF_000708025.1 Charadrius vociferus | reverse complement strand
TGACGTGTGGTCAGGGGAGAAGAGGAAGAGCTTCGGTGCCTGGCCATTCGGTGCAACGCTCACGTGCAGCACGGCGTCAGCACGGCCTCGTGCACGCCACAGGGCTCGCACAGCCCCGTGCAAAGCTCACACGGAGCTCACAGGGCCCTGTGCACAGCCCTCGCATGCCGCAGCGCGGGCAGGGCTCCGTGCGTGGCTCACACGTGTTGCACCGCGCTTGCACACTCTTGTGTGCAGCTCGCACATAGCTTGCACGGCCTTGTGCAAAACCAACGTGCATTGCACAGCACCCGCAGCCCCTTGTGCACAGCCCTTGCATGCTACTGGGCTGGGGGAGCCCCGTGCAGAGCTCACGTGTGTTGCACGGAGCATGCAGGGAGCTCACAGCCCCCTATGCACAGCCCTTGCACGCCACAGGGCTGGGGCAGCCCCATACAGAGCTCACACGTGTTGTACAAAGCTCGCACGGCCTTGTACAAAGCTCACACGGAGCTTGCAGACCCTTGTGCAAAGCTCACACACACTCCATGGCACTCGCAGAGCACTGTGCACACCACAGCACAGGATAGCCCCGTGCAAAGCTCACATGGAGCTCGCAGCCCCTTGTGCAAAGCTCACACGCATTGCACGGCCCTTGCAGCCCCTTGTGCACACCTCTTGCACGCTGCCGGGCTCACAGAGCCTTGTGCAAAGCTCGCATGGAGCTCGCAGCCCCTTGTGCACAGCCCTCGCACACCGCAGGGCTGGGAGAGCCCTAGGCAGAGCTCACATGTGTTGCACGGAGCTCACGTGGCCTTGTGCAAAGCTTGCAGCCCCTTGTGCGAAGCTCACACGCCTTGCATGGCCCTTGCAGCCCCTTGTGCAAGGCGCTTACACACTGCCAGGCTCACACAGCCCTGTGCAAAGCTCGCATGGAGCCCGCAGCCCCTTGTGCACAGCCCTTGCATGCTACTGGGCTGGGGGAGCCCCGTGTAGAGCTCACGTGTGTTGCACGGAGCTTGCAGGGAGCTCACAGCCCCCTATGCACAGCCCTTGCACGCCACAGGGCTGGGGCAGCCCCATACAGAGCTCACACGTGTTGTACAAAGCTCACACGGAGCTTGCAGACCCTTGTGCAAAGCTCACACACACTCCATGGCACTCGCAGAGCACTGTGCACACCACAGCACAGGATAGCCCCGTGCAAAGCTCACATGGAGCTCGCAGCCCCTTGTGCAAAGCTCACACGCATTGCACGGCCCTTGCAGCCCCTTGTGCACACCTCTTGCACGCTGCCGGGCTCACAGAGCCTTGTGCAAAGCTCGCATGGAGCTCGCAGCCCCTTGTGCACAGCCCTCGCACACCGCAGGGCTGGGAGAGCCCTAGGCAGAGCTCACATGTGTTGCACGGAGCTCACGTGGCCTTGTGCAAAGCTTGCAGCCCCTTGTGCGAAGCTCACACGCCTTGCATGGCCCTTGCAGCCCCTTGTGCAAGGCGCTTACACACTGCCAGGCTCACACAGCCCTGTGCAAAGCTCGCATGGAGCTCGCAGCCCCTTGTGCACAGCCCTTGCACACCGGAGGGCTGGGAGAGCCCTAGGCAGAGCTCACACGCATTGCACGGAGCTCACATGGCCTTGCACAAAGCTCACATGGAGCTTGCAGCCCCCTGTGCAAAGCTCACACGCATTGCACGGCCCTTGCAGCCCCTTGTGCACAGCCCTTGCACACTGCCGGGCTCACACAGCCTTGTGCAAAGCTCACATGGAGCTCGCAGTCCCTTGTGCAAAGCTCACATGCGTTGCACGGCCCTTGCAGCCCCTTGTGCACACCTCTTGCACGCTGCCGGGCTGGGGAAGCCCCACGCAGAGCTCACACGCGTTGCACGGAGTTCACAGCCCCTTGTGCACAGCCCTTACACACCCCAAGGCTCGCAGGGAGCTCCCGCCCCCCCCTCCTCCCCCCGCGCAGCC
>NW_009648487.1:0-3598 GCF_000708025.1 Charadrius vociferus | reverse complement strand
CACTGGAGCTGGTCTCCTCAGCGAGTGGTTATTATTATTAGTTACCATGGAGACCTTCAAGCAATGTATAAAGACATCTTCACAATTACTCTGGTCCCTATTTGACACAGTCATGGAACATATACTTCTAGCCCTTTTTAACCCTTTTTCCCACAGCAGTATATTTCTTGCAGCAAAGGAAGGGTGGGTTTTGTTGGTTGTTGCCGCGATTGAGAGACGGGACACAGCTTGATGAAAGCAAAATGTCGATTTATTGTACACAACCACAAGTTTATATATGTTTTCATTAGCTGCGTGTTTGAAACAGATTGGTTCTTTTAGCTAAACATCGCCTGTTCGCTAACCCCTGATTGGTGAGTAATAAACAAAAGGCACCCTAAGTACCTTTAACTTTAAGGCACTTTAACAGCAATCAGCCTTCATTGTACAACTTTGTTACATCCGGTTCTGCTCCTCTTTTTAACATCTTATCTCAGTATGACTCATCAGTCCACCTTCAGTCTGGGGTTTTCCACCTCTTTGTCCTCCCAGGGTTTGTGGCCTACAAGTTCCAACATGTCCCCGTCTATCAATTGGGCAGCACTTGGAGTCTTGTCTTTCAGGCCTTGTCCCACAGGTTGTGGGGATTTTTTTTGTAACTGTCAGATATTCTAAAATCCAAATAAATACAGGCCAAAAAGTATAAAAATTGTCGAGGAAAATTTGGTGTCAGTCCATTCCGTCATTTCTGATAGGTGGCCAAGCTTTAGACTGAATGTAGGACAGAAGCTATGTTAAAAAAAAATAAATAATAAAAGCCTTCTTACCCATGAGATACATGAGGTCCAGTAAATTTCAGAGTTAATGTTGTCCAGAAAGGAAGTCCTGGGACTATATGGCTTGAGACACTGTTCTAGTAAGTCAGTAGTGGCATCAGATGCACTATCTATCTGGCACAAATTTTGCACTCTTTTTATTCAGAGGGTCTGTTGTAGACAGTTTTAGTCACAGGCAACAGCGCTGCAAAATGAACCTGAGTGAGCTCTGGACAAGTGGAGAATGGAACAAAAAAAGTGCAGTCTCTTAAAAATTATCTGCAGCCATTACTTTGCTTTGTAGTATTCCTCCCATGTCCGATGATCTCTCCTTTCTGGGTTAGAGCAGTCCTATACATCGTGCAACCAATTCTCTATGTAGGATTGTGGCAACTTTTAAATGACAGAGCAAGATGATAGGCAGGAAAACTTTATCCCTTCATGGCATCCCATCCCTTTTCCAATGCGATTTTTCCTATGTAGTGTCAGGACTTTTGGCCAAGAGACAAGGCAGGGGGCTGCAGCAATAACCTCCCAAACTGCCAAGTAAGTTTTGACAGGGCTCATCTGGCAAATCTGCAGTGTCTACAGGAGGGTTTTCAGGCTGGTGGCATGGGTAGATTTCAGATTGAGCAAATTAGCTGACAAAATGGAATTTGAAGGTTGTTTTGTTACACCAAGAGATCTTTGCCATGGACAAAGGAAGCAACAAATAGCTTTCCTTGAAATAGGTGTCAGCCACAAGCTATAAATCAGCCAGTAGGGAGGTAAAGCAACTAGAGACAATAATTTCTCTCCTGAGAGTGTCACATCAAGAAAGCCCACGTTTGATCATCCACTGGCAAAGCCTGTCCTAGTGTGCACTCTGTCCATCAGCTCTTGTTACACCACCAAAAGCCTGACTTTCACCTCTTCTTTCATGCTTTCTCTTTAGGTCAAAATAACTGCAGCTGCATTTTAATCATTGGCTGTCAGGCTGAGCTGAGCTATTCTGCACCTTTTGTAGCACTGTCATGTCTTCCCCTAAACTGGTGGTGTATTTTCTTCATGAAACATAGGTTGGAGTTATCTAAAAGTCCAATTTTAAATGTCAGAGCAATGTAAACTTTTGTGTTATCAATAAATTATTCTAAAATTCTCCTTAATTTTGGCAACTGGTTTAAGAGTGAAGGAATGTCTGCATGTAATTATGTTACCAAGAGCTTGGTTAGTTCAGCTTAGCCAATCATCAACTACGTAATATTTTTTGTCTGTGGAGCAGTTATTTACTTTTTTACATGTTTTTATCTTTTAACTTTTTTAATGTCCAGCTAAAACTGTGAGAGTTAGAGTAGCATTTTATTTACCAACATTTTAAATTGTTTAGATACACTGAAGTGGAAGATAAGCTAAATGTTTTTTCTGTCCAGGAGAATATTTGCAGAAGTGGGTTGTTCACTGGAAATGGCAATAAGAGACCCCATAATGTGGTATAATCTTTGATTACATCTTTCAGGCTAGTTTCAGGATGTCAGGAACTTTTCCATTGTAATGAAACTGTGAGTGAATGGGAACATCCTTCTTGCAGCTGAAAAGATGATTCCTTCTGAATTACTGTGCACCAAACCAGGGTGCATTGCACTACTGAGATGTGAGTTGCTGCTTACAGAAGAGGAATACCTGTGCTGCTGTGGAATAATTACTAAAATGATCAATAATACAGCATTGTTCACACATTAAGGAAAGGTATAAAATCAAAAGGCTTCTAGGGTAGACTACAGCCACAGCATGCAAAGAATGGTATGCAAATAATCCGCTACATCTGCAATTCCCTGTACAATATTGCCTGCAAAGCAACACGGGGAGTGGAGTGGGGTGGAGACTCCAAGGTCAAACCCTGTGATAATCCATCAAATATGGGAAAGAGATGGCACCATGGAACTCTAAGAAGAAAAACGGTGCAGAGGATAGAGCGGAGTGGAGACACTGCAGCCAAACTGTGATAAAATGGGAACTTGAGGACCAAATGGAACCCTTGAAGGTCTTATAGAACTGATAAGCTGCCTACTTGTTACCCTGAGCCAACGATCTGTCATTTTTTCATGAAATGCTGTCCTTTGGGCGAACTTTGCTCATTATAATGTCATTATAATACCAAAACACACCTCCATTCCAAAGTGTCCTGGTTCCGGCAGGGATGGAGTCAATTTCCCAAGGAGCCGGCAGGGGGCAGGTATTCCATACCACGTGACCCATGCCCGGGCTATAAGAGGAGCTAGCTGGGGAGAAGAGAGGAGTCACCACTTGGGGGTGGGCTGCAGCGGTGTGGGTCCAGTCGGTGCGCTTCGCTGCAGTATTGTGATCGCGTTTTCATCTTCCCTTTTGCTGTTCTGTTAAATTGCATTATTTTAACCCACGAGTTTTGCCCTGTTGATTTGTTTTTCCACGGCTGTGGGAGTTGCGTGAGCAGCTGCGTGGTTCTTTGTTGCTGGCTGAGGCCAAACCACGACAGTCCTTTTTGGCGCCTAACGTGGGGCACGAAGGGTTGCAATAATGACAGATCTAACCAGAGCTTGTTAAAACGAATTTCATGTATCCATTTCCCATATTGGTTAGATAGTTGCCGGTTACAATGTTACTTCGTTTGTTTGCATGGCTGTGTTTTGTAAATTCTTATATGCTCTATGTCCTCCCCGTGATGCTGTTTGTTACCTCGGGGAGAGGGATCAGGGCTATCATTTGCACATTGCACATTGCACATCATCATAAGCTGATATTGCGCACATTGCTGTCGTGCACAATATCAGCTTATGATATAATAACAT
>NW_009648486.1:0-209 GCF_000708025.1 Charadrius vociferus | reverse complement strand
ATGTATAACATGATGAGTTGGGTAATGACTCTACCTGTATATCTCGGGCATAACATGATGGATTCTGTTATTAGTTACACTTTCGGTTCTACCTGGGGAAAGTTTACTTTGCCCTTTGATAATTCTACTAACGCGACACCACCGGAGTTAGGGTATAGAAACCTCCCAGGCTGTGACAATACGGATTGTTACCTTCTTAAGATCGTGAT
>NW_009648485.1:3331-7015 GCF_000708025.1 Charadrius vociferus | reverse complement strand
TCCCTGCCGGAACCAGGACACTGTTTTTACCTTATAAATTGAGACATACCTCCATTCTAAACATATATTACTGTGTTTTTGAAAATCATAGGCTGAATGTAAACTGTTCATGTGCTATTTTTTTTTGAATCTGGCAAAGTGGAATTGATGTGTCAATATAAATAATTCAGGAGTAATCTGTGTCATGCAGTTTGCTCTTTTTATGTAGCTTTCTTCCATTGTTCTAAGAACCTGGTTGGTTTTCTTCTATGCAGTTTCCACATTTTGAATGAGATGTAAATTAAGAATACTTCATGTTATGACAGATTACATAACTTTCTTGATGTGTTTTTTTTTTCCCACAAGTTGATAATGGCAGGATATGCATTCTCATTGGTGTTTCATTTCATTATTTAAGGTGTTGATAAAAGGTGTTTTAGCAGACTGATTATCTGCTTTCTAGGCTTACGTAGATGACTTTAAGTAACTGATTCCTAATGTTTCATTGCTGTTAATAACTGATAACTCATGACTATTTCAGTGGAAATGGAGAACAGTGCATTAATGGTCCTAGTTGGTGTATGTTTCTCTTGTCTTCCTTTGTTTCACAAGCCACTAAGAGCAACTTTGTAATATACGGTCACATAGCACTTAGACTTTAAAAATCTCTATTAAATGTAGAGATGTATAGTAAGCTAAGCAGGATCATCTCTTTATATTGTGATTCTTTCCTTCAGTAAGAGGAAAACATGTCTTGTATTCTTAGTCAATTATTAAAAGCTTAACTGTAGTGAATACAACTTCCTTCTTTAAGAGAAGTCTTTAGGCATATTTAGTCTTTTATTACACTTTTTGGCACTATGATTCTAGTAGGTATGATAGCAGCTGCTAGTGCAGTCTCTCAATTGAGAGTTTACTTACTGTACATGCATTGGTTAATGTGTTACAGCTACTGTCCTAGCATCTACCAAATAAAATGTATACTCCTCAGTTTAACTCATTATGCCTGACTTCAGAGTTACTGAATTATTTGTGTGCTAAAGCCTACTATTTTTGTTTGCTTTTTATTCATATGCGTGTAACAAAATAGAGAACTGGCATGCTGCTAGCTGGTCAAACAATGCTGCTAAATCTGTCAGGGGAAAGGAGTTGTTACTTGTGCTTATACAGCTATTGCTGGTCCTGTTTTATCCCCGCATCAGATGGAGTGCTAGCTGTTTTGTGTAGCTGGAGCTCTGTGGTGATACTTCTTTCTCTCTGGAAAAGGGGATCTGTGAGAATGCATCATGATTCTCACTGGGGAAAAACAACGTCAGAGTCCTGAAGGGGTGAAGAAAATGAGTCAAGCCCTAAACGGTCATGAGAGTTTAAAAACAAACAACAGCACAACTTTGAAGATTTTTAATATGCGTTCATCTATGCATTACTTACATAGAGAATCATGGAATTCTTGAGGCTAGGGTTTTAAAAACACAAGTTTCACTGTGCTAAGGATTATCATTATATGTACTGGGTGTTATTCAGTGCAAACAGTTGTAGGTGAAGATCTGTGTTTGGTGTAATAGAAATACACATACACATACATATACAAAAAGCAAAGTGCTTGCTGTCCAATAAGGAAGGCAGATGTACAGAAAATGAGATGGTAGTGATCAGCAAGTTAAGATGTTGCAGAACACAAGTGGGCTGGCTTGAATTTTTTTATATATCAACAAGTTTTTAGATGAGATTTGAGACAAAGTGACTTTGTACATGTTAATCGGGACAATGTGCCAGGTGTAAAAGTGCAGGTAAAAAAAAAAAAAAAGATAGTCTGACTTTTATCTAATGAGTCTCTTCTGCTGTGTGTGGATTTCTGTATGACTTCAGTATTCAGTTTGACTTGGTAACCCAGCATGAAACTTACACAGCCAAAAGAATGAAAAATGTTCTGCTGAATTAGTTAGCAGAATGATTTTAATGTGAAGTCGATGAGTGCCAGAGTAGTTTAAAAGATAGGGTGTGTTGTATAGTGGGACAGGGTAGAGAGAAGGAAAATAAGGGAGGGGGTTGTGCGTCTTTTGGCAGAAGAAAGCTGTAAGATCAGCTAAGTCATTTTGCACAGCTCCAGCCTCAGAAGCACCATGGGAAAGAACGTGAAGATATTTGGTTATTGTTATGGGCCAACTTCAGTCAGCATCTCAGTGATAAATGAGGTAAGTCAGGAAAGAATAGACCATTAAGGGGTCTTAAAATCATAACGAGTAGCTTCTCTTTTTTTTTCTTTTTTTTTTATTTTAAGATAGAAAACCAGGAACTTCTGAAGGGTTAAAGAGTAAGGGCTGGTTAATCAAAGCTAAGAAATCTCTGAAACAATGGTCTGAACTGGGGTCGCTTAAAAAAAAAATAAATATTGTCCTTGTCCACACCAACATGAGCTGTTAAGCTTGACAATTAAATGTTACTACTGCTTTTGGGAGATCAGTCTCTGATTTTGTGGCATGTTTTTTTTCCATTTCTGCATTAGTCCATGTTCCTCAATGCTGTTGCATGAGATTTTCTGGCAGGAAGATATGCAGTGCTGTAACTGATCTTTAAGAGAAAGCCATATGGCTTAGTTGGTAGAATCTAGAACATATTTAGTCTCTTTTAAAGTCCACTTTAATGTAAGGGACACAATAGCAAGCGACTGTATCTCTGTGAAGTCAGGTTATTTGGTTTAAATATTTATATCTGCAACACATGAAGTTCCATTAAGCCTGCCTACCTTCCCTATTGACTTTTTTTATTAAAAATGAGTCATGCTAGAGTAACTGAGTAAATTTTGTACTTAATGTGTTTCCAGAAGAGGATAAACGCGATAGCCTGTTTTTCCTTGAAGTTAACGTCACAATTCTTTTTTTAACTTTTTTGAAGAGATTTTTTGCAAGAAGGTTCTTCTGAAGTTTAAAACAAGACTTGGACTGACAAGGCTTGACAGAAGAGATTTCCATAATCTTAGTTCTTACTGAGGTATATGCCATTAGAGGGTATTTATTTTTTTTATCCCTATAGGGATACCTGCTCCTCACACTTAACAGGAGTTGCCTCCAGAGGGTGAGGGATTGTGGTGGTCCTCCAAGAGCCCTGTCAATACCCGAATCTCTAGCTAATGGTCCCAACCGCTTGGCTTCTCTACCATCGAAGTTCAAACTATTGGCTCCAGTATTGGCATTGGAGTAGCCAAGTAATCACTTGCTCGCCTTCCTGATGGCTGTAATCCTTACGTATGTCTTGCACCTCACTTAGGGTTAATGATCGAGTAGTTTCCTCTGTTACTTCATTGTATGATGTCCCTGGTTGACCACTGCTATCTAGCCTTATTGCACGTTTCCTCTTATGTATAGGGTTGACCAATACTGGCCCTGATTGGGTCTGTAGGTCAGCTGCATCATCCATCTCCAAGATCAGAGTAGGTCTAGTACTTGTTGTAGTTGCAGGTCCTGTCGTGGGAGGTGGCGGGGTCTGGATAGTATCAGTGTCTTTCACAGGGCCAACAGGGTCTGTGCAGGTATGATGTATGTCGCAGGGGCTGTGTAGGCATGATGGCCATTAGAGGGGCTGGCAGGAGCTCTGCAGGCACGATGTTCGTCAGGGGGAGCTGGCAGGAACTGTGCTGGCGGGTTGTCTGTTGGGGGGGCTGGCAGGAACTGTACAGGAGTGTTGTCCGTCGGGGGGCTGGCGGGG
>NW_009648485.1:0-2459 GCF_000708025.1 Charadrius vociferus | reverse complement strand
GTTTAGACAATCATTCTATCACCCAATGACCCCTCCCCCCCCCCAGGAAAGGGAATCGGGAAAACCAAGGAAACCCGGGAGCTGAAGTATAAACAGATTTAATAGAATAAGATTAGATAATTAACATTAACAGCACTAAAGAACCAATATTGATCCTGACACCCGTAGAGAATATGCAAAGATTATACTCAGCCAATTAAATCAGTAGGAAGCTGTGCATTCCCAGCAGTGGACAGGAAATGTTGGATGCTGCGAGTGCTACAGCTTCAGGAGGAAGGGAAGGCCTCAGGAGTCCGGCACCAGGGCACGAAGTTCTCAGGATGGCAGCCATCAAGGGAGAGAGAGAACTTCACAGCAAACTTTCTAATTTATAGTGAATGTGACGTTGATGGTATGAAATAATCCTGTTGGCCAGCTTGGGTCAAGTGCTCCTCCTCATCCCTGCACCTGGCTAGCTCAAAACCACTGAGACCTTGAGACCCACACACCATAGCTGGCTCTAAAGTAAATATTTTCACAAATTCAGACACTGGAGTCTTCTAAAAGTGCAGCTTTCCCAAATATTAGAAGAGAGATTAGTCCTGTGTCGCTCAAACCAGGACATGCACATTTTAATTATGTGACTTCATTATGAAGGTGTGCTATTGGTACAGAATCGTTCACATAGGAAGTAACAGCATCATCGTGTCCTGGTTTGTTCACATCCAAATTGGCTGCCTTTCTGCACAGCACACCTTGCTCACTTACGAGTTACTGCCCACAGTATCAGGTAGCTGAATAGAAATGTTCATTGCCAGTGACATATAAGAGGTTTCCTGGGCTAGTCTCGTGGTCTTTTCTGTCCATATAGTGAGCTTAGTTTCGGTAGAGGTTTACCTTGAGTATGTAACCATCTGCACTTTCAAAATTAAAACTTATAAGTGTATTTCCAGACATTTGAAAAGTTATTGTTAGGAGTTATGATGTAAACTATTTGTAGCATCACAACTATACCAATCTACTTGTCTTCAGTGTTTCTCTTTTTTTCTTAATGTTTTGTGCTATTGCAAACCTTTTAAAGCTGAATTAAGCCCCGGAAAAGTAAACTATGCAGAGGAATCATAAACGTGGAATGGATCCATTAAGATTTTCATCATCTAATTTCTGTGATCATATCAAAGATATATATATTTCTTTGTTTGTTTCAGGGTAGGGGGATCCAAAGAGATGCACGTGCATATTCCAATTTAAATACAAAATTATTGCATGTTTGGTTTCACTGTGCATAGTGTTCTGCAATGTAAGGTAGCTTTGTCTTTGCATGTGGCTGTGTATCTGACAGCTGACTTTACATATTGCTGTGACTAAGGTTTGGAAGAGGATATTTCATGCAAGCTGTTGATGATTGAGATTGATGCCTGTCTTGTCTTTCCAAAATCCCACTGACCCTTTGTCTGAAAAAATCATAATTATGTTGTGTGGCAGTAGCATGTCTGTACATGGGCTAAAGTCTCATTATAAGCAGTGTAGTCAATACAATTGATTCACCTTACCCTTGAGTAGACACCTTGTAGCTAGTCAGTTTAATTGTTTTAAACTTCATTGGCTGATGGATGAAATCGCCATTAACTATAATAGGAGCTGAGACATCTAGCACAGGTTTACACACCTGAATTCAGGTGCCTACATATAGGTGTCTTAATATTTAAATACTGTCTTGTATTCCTCATGGTAGTGCAAGTACAGGCTCTTGTCTTTCCAAATTCTGGATATATCCTGATGAGACTGCTAGATATGTCTGCTTTTTTAAATTTGTTGCTTTTAAAAGTTTTTAAACTACAGAAGTTGATAACAAACTCAGCGTGGTCTGTAGAGAGGTGGTGAGAAGGTTCTTTCTTTACATCTCTGATACTTTTTATTTCCTTTGTATAATGAAGAATACACGTGTATCCTTTCCGGATGAACAGGGAAATAAAAGACTATATATACACAACAAATTCAGCTGTAGCTGTTCAAACTGTAGTAGGAAGCAAGTTTCTTTTACGGGGAAGTTAGTATGGGGCACCTGTTGTGGTTTGGGCCACTGCACACAAAACCCTTTGCTTTGCTGCTTTCCAGATGTCCAGTGTTTGGACTCTTCTTCAGGCTTTTTCTAAAGACTTTATTTTATGTAGAAAGCTGGCTAATATTCAAGGACCACCTCCTCCAAGATTGGGAGCGACGCATTCCAACGAAGAGGAAGTCAAGCAAAAACACCAGGAGGCCTGCATGGATGAACAAGGAGCTCCTGGACAACCTCAAACACAAAAAGGAAGCCTACAGAGGGTGGAAGCAAAGACAGGTAGCCTGGGAGGAATACAGAGGAATCGTTCGAGCAGCCAGGGATCAGGTTAGACAAGCTAAAGCCCAGATAGAACTAAATCTGGCCAGGGACATTAAGACAAAAAAATCCTTCTTAAAGTATGTCAGCGAGAAAAGAA
>NW_009648484.1:0-2699 GCF_000708025.1 Charadrius vociferus | reverse complement strand
TTGAAGGGGCATTTGAGCGATTGAAGGGGGATCGGGGCTATTAAAGTGGAATTTGGGGCTATGAAAGGGGGATGGGGGCAATTATTGGGGATGGGGGCAATTATTGGGGAATTGCCAGTGGAATTTGGGGCAATTATTGGGGAATTGGGGCTATTAAAGGGGGATTGGGGGCAACTAAAGTGGCGTGGGGGCACTTAAAGGGGAACTTGGGGCAATTAAGGTGGGATTTGGGGCAATTAAGGTGGGATTTGGGGCGATTGAAGGGGCATTTGAGCGATTGAAGGGGGATCGGGGCTATTAAAGTGGAATTTGGGGCTATTAAAGGGGGATGGGGGCAATTATTGGGGATGGGGGCAATTATTGGGGAATTGCCAGTGGAATTTGGGGCAATTATTGGGGAATTGGGGCTATTAAAGGGGGATTGGGGGCAACTAAAGTGGCGTGGGGGCACTTAAAGGGGAACTTGGGGCAATTAAGGTGGGATTTGGGGCAATTAAGGTGGGATTTGGGGCGATTGAAGGGGCATTTGAGCGATTGAAGGGGGATCGGGGCTATTAAAGTGGAATTGGGGGCTATGAAAGGGGGATGGGGGCAATTATTGGGGATGGGGGCAATTATTGGGGAATTGCCAGTGGAATTTGGGGCAATTATTGGGGAATTGGGGCTATTAAAGGGGGATTGGGGGCAACTAAAGTGGCGTGGGGGCACTTAAAGGGGAACTTGGGGCAATTAAGGTGGGATTTGGGGCAATTAAGGTGGGATTTGGGGCGATTGAAGGGGCATTTGAGCGATTGAAGGGGGATCGGGGCTATTAAAGTGGAATTGGGGGCTATGAAAGGGGGATGGGGGCAATTATTGGGGATGGGGGCAATTATTGGGGAATTGCCAGTGGAATTTGGGGCAATTATTGGGGAATTGGGGCTATTAAAGGGGGATTGGGGGCAACTAAAGTGGCGTGGGGGCACTTAAAGGGGAACTTGGGGCAATTAAGGTGGGATTTGGGGCAATTAAGGTGGGATTTGGGGCGATTGAAGGGGCATTTGAGCGATTGAAGGGGGATCGGGGCTATTAAAGTGGAATTGGGGGCTATGAAAGGGGGATGGGGGCAATTATTGGGGATGGGGGCAATTATTGGGGAATTGCCAGTGGAATTTGGGGCAATTATTGGGGAATTGGGGCTATTAAAGGGGGATTGGGGGCAACTAAAGTGGCGTGGGGGCACTTAAAGGGGAACTTGGGGCAATTAAGGTGGGATTTGGGGCAATTAAGGTGGGATTTGGGGCGATTGAAGGGGCATTTGAGCGATTGAAGGGGGATCGGGGCTATTAAAGTGGAATTGGGGGCTATGAAAGGGGGATGGGGGCAATTATTGGGGATGGGGGCAATTATTGGGGAATTGCCAGTGGAATTTGGGGCAATTATTGGGGAATTGGGGCTATTAAAGGGGGATTGGGGGCAACTAAAGTGGCGAAATGAGGGGGCGTGTGCGGGGGCGGGGCAGGAAGGCGCAGGAGAGCCAGAAGGAGATGAAGCTGCTGTTGGACATGTACAAGTCGGCGCCCAAAGAGCAGCGGGATAAGGTGCAGCTGATGGCCGCCGAGAGGAAGAGCAAGGCCGAGGTCAGGGCGCGCTAACCGCACGCCAAAACACGCCAAGCACACGCTAGCCACACGCGAAAACCCGCTAACGCACGCTAACGACAGGCTAACGCGTGCCAACGCGCACTAACCACGTGCTAATGCATGCTAACGCCACGCTAGCGCACGCTAAAGACACGCTAACGCACGCTAACGACACGCTAATGCATGCTAACGACATGCTAACGCACGCCACACGCTAACGACACGCTAATGCACACTAACGACACGCTAATGCATGCTAACGACATGCTAACGCACGCCACACATGCTAACGACACGCTAATGCACACTAACAACACGCTAATGCACACTAACGCACGCTAATGCATGCTAACGACACGCTAGTGCACACTAATGACACACTAATGCACACTAATGACACACTAATGCACACTAATGACACGCTAATGCACACTAATGCATGCTAACGCACACTAACGACACGCTAACACATGCTAATGACATGCTAACACATGCCAGCACACTCTAACCGCACGCCACGCACGCTAACGACACACTAACGCACGCTGACACGCTAACACATGCTAACGACACATTAACGCGCACTAATAACACACTAATGCACGTTAACGCATGCTAACGAGACATTAACGCATGCTAACGACATGCTAACAACACGCTAACGCACACTAACGACACGCTAATGCACGCTAACACATGCTAATGACACGCTAATGCATGCTAACACATTTTAACGACACGCTAACGCACGCTAACACATGCTAATGACATGCTAATGCATGCTAACGCACACTAATGACACGCTAATGACACACTAACGACACGCTAACTGCATGCTAACGCCGCGGGTCGCGCCATGACCTCGTGCCCGCCATTGCCTCCCGCGATGCGCTCACTGCGCTCCGTCAGCTCAGCCCGTGACATCACCCTGTGACCTCACACCGTGATCTCACCCTGTGACCTCACCCCCATGATGTCACTCTCCGACCTCACCCCATGACCTCAATGACCTCACCCTGCGACCTCACCCTATGACCTCACACCATGACCTCACCCGTGATCTCACCTTATGACCTC
>NW_009648483.1:0-1225 GCF_000708025.1 Charadrius vociferus | reverse complement strand
CTGTCTCTCCTGAGCCAAACTGGCTTTCACTGGTAGGGCAACGGGCAGCCTTCAGTGTCATTGGACTGTGCCCAGTTCCAGGAAAGTGGACTCATAAAATCTGTTGGGACTTTGACACTTGACCTCGCACTGAGTGGCAGAACAGTCCTTAGCAGCGTGTGAAAGTCCTGTTCCAGTTCATACCTGGGGATGAGATTCCGTGTTGTGGCCCTCTTTCCGGAATGGCTACAGGTAAACTGAGGAAGACAGGTTTCAAGGAATATGTGATGCACACTTGGAGGTAATAATGAATATGTCTCTGCTATTGATAACATATGAACAGCTCATACACAAAGTAGCTTAGATCAATACATGAAAAATGGCTGTACTTCCTGGAATGGGTCATCTTGCATTTCACAACAGGAGATAAATTACTTCCATTGTTCTCTCTTTCTTTCTCTCTCTCTATCATATATGCATTTTGAAGGAGCCCTGACAACCGTTTTAGACAAAATTCTTATTTTATCCAGGGGTACATATGCAACCCTAAACCAAAGCCATGTTGAAGCAGGGAGGAAAAAAAAGAAAGGACAGAGCAGAGTAGGGCAGGGATAAGGCAGGAGAGGAGAGGAGAAGGGAGGGGAGGGAAAAATAAAAAGAAGGAGAGGAGAGGAGAGGAGAGGAGAGGAGAGGAGAGGAGAGGAGAGGAGAGGAGAGGAGAAGGGAGGGGAGGGAAAAATAAAAAGAAAACCCTCTATATTTGGTATTGTTAGTGATACCTCTGCTGGCCAGAGTTGAGCAATATCTGAACATTTCTTTTGTTCCCTTTACAGTACATTGTATGATATTAAGTGGTGAAAGGGAACATTTTGATACAGAATAAATTGGGTATTGGCTCTTATAAGCTTGGTCAGGACTATGCAAGTAAGGATTGCAGGTAGTAGTTTGTAAGTAGCCATGTTCTAGAGGAGATATGTCAGTAATGAAAGACTGCCATGCACTTAAAAAGACAGTACCTACTACTTGTTACATGGCACTGGCCCATCTGAAATCTATGGGTATTTATTGCCCTGTCATACATTCTGTTGATAAACTTTTTAAACTAGAAAAGTAGTTGATAACTCTTACCAGAGTTTCATGGCTCTGTTTTTTTTCATGGACTTCTGATGGGATTTCTATGAAATATTAACTTTACTGCCCCACACCAACCCTTCTTTGCCCTTTCCCCCGACCCCTGCACCACAGT
>NW_009648482.1:1619-2474 GCF_000708025.1 Charadrius vociferus | reverse complement strand
CCTCCCTCGACCTGCTGGCCACAATTCCTCTTGATGCACCCTGTCCCGGTCCAGTATCGGGAAGATTTCATTAAAAATAATCCCAAGGACAAGATTAAGATGCTAAAGTCGGTCAAATGTCATACAACCTTTTACTTAATACTTTTAACAAAGAATAAAGCGCGGACAAAAGGTGAAGGGAAGGCAAAGGGGGGAAAGAAAAAGGGTTAAAGGAAGAAAATAAGGAAAGAGGGAGAAAGCTCGCTACTACCACTCTGAGTACAACAGTTTTTCTGCAGATTCTGTCCGAAGTCTTCAATCATTACACGCTTCATAGAGTCTGGGGTCCGGGGCCGGGGGGGTCACGCAGCAGGAAGGCGAGGAGGAACGAAGAACAAAAGGGACGCCAAAAGGAACGTGCTCCCTTTATATAGGGGTCACGCTCATGCACAGATCGACCGGAAGTGCTGCTCTCCTACAAGCTTTTTCCTGCTCTTTTCACGCCTTGGACCTTGTGCAGGCACATGAGGTCGTCTGCTTCCAAGACCGTGAAGAAGGTGATCCTCCCAGGACATGGTGGCACAGTAGAAATGTCGCGACAAATCACATCTGGTATTGGTTCTCCACACACCCCAGGATGCTGTTGGCCAACTCGGCCAGAAGGGCTCATGGTCATCCTGTTGTCCACCAGGACTCCCAGGTCCCTTTCCACAGAGCTGCTCTCCAGGAGGTCAGCCCCCAACCTGTACTGATGCATGGGGTTATTCCTCCCCAGATGCAGTACCCTACATTTGCCCTCGTTGAATTTCATAAGGTTTCTTTCTGCCCAACTCTCCAGCCTGTCCAGGTCACGCTGTATGGCGGCCCAGGCTTCCG
>NW_009648482.1:0-376 GCF_000708025.1 Charadrius vociferus | reverse complement strand
GTTCAGTCGGGGTGGGGGTCCTTGTCCAGACCAGCTCTGCACCAAGAGCTCTAGCTTTCTGGTGGGGAGCCCATCCATTAAGTCTCAGGGCACACCTTTTGCAGTCCCATTTGCCACAATTCTTGCCGGATCAAAGGTCTCTCTTTTTTGGTTAGATCGGGGCTTCTTCCAGAAAAAGCCAATGATTTCTTTGCCGGCTCCTCTGCCTGCACGGCTCTAGTTTCTACCTTTTGTTAAGCCCGACCTACTGGCCCATATTTCCTTCCGTAATTTATTAATTCCTGAGCTACTTCCTCCCAGGTCCATACCTTCCCCCCCCTCCCCCTCTGCCCAGGGGTTACCATCCCCTCTAGGGCAGCTGCAATTCACTCTCCCC
>NW_009648481.1:8306-9877 GCF_000708025.1 Charadrius vociferus | reverse complement strand
TTGCACGGCCCCTTTGCGAAAGCCCAGAGCTCAGAGGAGAGGACATCAATCCCCACCCCTGGTCCGAGGCAGAGCTGTCGCTGCCTCTTGGCTGGAGAGACGGGGGATAAATCCCGGGTATTTTCCATTCATTTCTCCTGCCCAGTGCCCGAGGGGGGATTGGTGCCGCGTCCCTGGCTTGTGTCTTGGTGTCTCAGAGCACCTCCTTCATTCCCGGTGGGAAGAGGAGGGAGAGAACCTCGGAGCACCTGGCTCTGCCCCAGGGTGGGATTTCGGGCACCCGGATTCAGGATGAGGAAGCAAAACCTCCCCCCCCCGGGGTGGGTGGGTGGTTGAGGGGGGAGCAGCGCAAGCGTGGGTCGGGGCTGGGATCCCGGCTCGGGGAGGAAATATCCAAATACCCGACGCGGAGAGGCCGGGGAGCGCCTGTGCTCACAAGTGTCACCCCATTGTCATGCTGCTTTTCCCGACTGGAAAAGGGGAAACATAACCCCTATTTTTAAAAAAGGAAATAAGGAAAACCCGGGGAACTACAGGTCAGGCAGTCTCACCGGGGAGATCATGGAGCAGGTCCTCCTGGAACATCTCCTAAGGCACATGGAGAATCAGGAGGTGATTGGGAGCAGCCAACATGGCTTCACCAAGGGCAGGTCATGCCTGACAAATTTGGTGGCCTTCAACGGGGGGGGTTACAGCGGCAGTGGACAAGGGAAGAGCAACTGATGTCATCTACCTGGACTTGTGCTAAGTGTTTGACACTGTCCCACACGATATCCTGGTCTCTAAACTGGAGAGACATGGATTCGATAGATGGACCACTCGGTGGGTAAGCAACTGGATGGACGGTCACACTCAAAGAGTTGCGGTCTACGGCTCCATGTCCAAGTGGAGATCAGCGGTGAGTGGTGTTCCTCAAGGGTCAGTACTGGGACCGGTGCTGTTCAACATCTTTGTCAGAGACATGGACAGTGGGATGGAGGGCACCTTCAGCAGCTTTGCCAACAACACCAAGCTGTGTGGAGCGGTTGACACGCTGGAGGGGAGGGATGCCGTCCAGAGGGATCAGGACAGGCTGGAGAGGTGGGCCCATGCCAACCTCATGCAGTTCAGCCAGGCCAAGTGCACGGTCCTACATCTGGGTTGGGGCAATCCCAAGCACAACTCCAGGCTGGGCAGGGAACCGATGGAGAGCAGCCCTGAGGAGAAGGACCTTGATTGATGAGAAGCTCAACATGAGCCGGCAATGTGCGATCACAGCCCAGAAGGCCAACCGTGTCCTGGGCTGCATCAGCAGGGCGAGTGAGAGGATTCTGCCCCTCTGCTCCCCTCTCATGAGACCCCACCTGGAGTACTGCGTCCAGCTCTGGAGCCCCCAACATAGGAAAGACACGGAGAGGTTGAAGTGAGGCCAGAGGAGGCCCCGGAGATGCTGGGAGGGCTGGAGCCCCTCTGCTGGGAGGACAGGCTGGGAGAGTTGGGGGGGTTCAGCCTGGAGAAGAGAAGGCGGAAAAGGGGAGACCTCAGAGCCCCTTCCAGTGCCTAAAGGGGCTCCAGGAGAGCTGGGGAGGGAC
>NW_009648481.1:6742-8030 GCF_000708025.1 Charadrius vociferus | reverse complement strand
CCTACAACAGGTTGCACAGGACAGCATCCAGGCGGGTTTTGAATGTCTCCAGAGTGGGAGACTCCACAACCTCTCTGGGCAGCCTGTGCCAGTGCTCCACTACCCTCAAGGTAAAGAAGTTCCTCCTCATGTTAAGATGGAAGGTCTTTAAGGTCCCTTCCAGCCCAAACCATTCTGTGATTCTATGATTCTGTGCTGTACCATTCACAAGGTACTCCATCCCACCGGATTCATTCATCACTGCCCTAAACTCCCCACTGCGGTCCCAGAAGCACTGAGAGCTTCACCATTTGCATGAAATCTGATGAAGCCACAGCTCTCTTTTCCCTGGGTTCGGCTGGATGAAGATGTCACACTGTGTCCCCAGCCTGTCCCCATCACCAGCTACTTGTTCCCAGTGGTTCCTCTGTTCAGTGCACTGTTTTTTAGCCAGGTCCCAGTCTGGTTCTTGCAGGCACCATCGGGATGGTACCAGCCTTGGTCATCCCCTGGGATGGATAACGTGGTCCTGAGCTCCAGCCGTGCCCCACCAAGGCTCCACCAACCCCATCCAGGACCTGCCCAGCAAATCCTGGGGCAGAAGAAAGAGGTTTTATTTCTCTGATGAGCCGGGGCTGGGCAGAGCCAAGAACCCAGGAGGTGCCTGGGGGTCTCTGCCTGACCTCTGGCAGGACCCTCCAGCTTTGGAGGGTCCCCCACGGAAACCTCTGCAGATATCGAGGAGGTGGATAAAGCGCATCCCGAACCAGCCCCGGCAGGTTGGGACCGACCTTCCCCCTCCTCCATCAGACCCACAGCGCAGCCAGGACATTCCGTGGGAGCCAGCCTCGGGGCCGGAGGGGCCGTGGGGCTAATCCGGGATAATCCCGTCTTTGGCTGCTCTCCATGGGGAAGCCCTGAGGTTTGTTTATCCACCAGGACTTTCCTTTTCCAGCAATTCCAGTACTGACGCCCTGGGGCCAGTGCCATCCTTTGCACCCCAGAGCGGAGGGTCCTGGACCACCACAGCCAGGATGGAGACCATGAGAGCCCGGGGGAAGGAGGGCGACTGTGGTGGCTTCTTCCTGAGGTCATGGGGCTCTGACCCTCTGACCTGGGGGTGACTGGTGACCTGTCCCCATCCCCTGGGCAGATCTGGAGGTGCAGAAGCGGAGCTGAACCCTGAATTGGTGGCTTGGGTCCACCTTGGGGTGAGCCCACGGGAGGCTCGTGGGGTGCCCAGCCAGCATCCACCCCCCTCCATCTCCCAGTTTGGGGCTGTGCCCCCATCACCCAGGGAGAAGGACAC
>NW_009648481.1:5331-6709 GCF_000708025.1 Charadrius vociferus | reverse complement strand
GGCAGCGGCAGAGGAGGGGTTAAGGAGCAGCCGGCACGGACCCAGCATCGTCTTTGTGCGGTTTCCTTCAGATGCCCAGATGGGGCGGAGGGGAAGAGCAGCGAGCCAGCGAGATAAGGTGGCAGGAAGATGAAGAACGGGCCTGGAGCCATGACGTACCCCGATAAGGAAACAAGAGGGAGGCTCAGCCGGGGCGAGAGAAGATGGAGAGGCCAAAAAAACATCCCAAGCAGCACCCGCTGCTCCAGTCCTACCCCTGGGCTTGCACCCCAGTTGGGGCACACGTGTCCATGGGGGGCACCACGGGTCCCCAGCCCCACTTTGAGCCCTTGAGCATCAGCGGGACCGTACGTGGGGTCTGTAGGGCAGGAGCCCCCTCCCCTTGGTGGCAGCTTCTCCGTCCCCTGGGAAGACCTGGAGCTGAGCAGACCCCCCAGGTCAGGCTTTTTTTTGGGTGCTGGGAGGGCGCATGCTGGGGATCTCCACCCCAAAGGAGATGGGCAGGGGCACATCCCACCCCCCAACGGCGACTCCAGATAGGGACACAGCCACCTTCGTCCCTTTGGGAATTTTATTTCCGGCGCGCTGCCGGCTCTGCCCAGCAAACCCCCGTCCTAGTGTTACAGGCGCTGCAGTGGGGGTCACCCACCGTGGCCAAAGTGCAAGTGATGTCCCCAAGAGACGTCCCTGGTGCTGCCCTGGGGCTGGAGGACATGTCCCTGGTACTGCCCTGGGGATAGGGGACATGTCCCCAATGCTGCCCTGGGGATGGGGGACATGTCCCTGGTACTGCCTTGGGGATGGGGGACATGTCCCCAATGCTGCCCTGGGGATGGGGGACATGTCCCTGGTACTGCCTTGGGGATGGGGGACACGTCCCCAATGCTGCCCTGGGGCTGGGGGACACGGGATGGTGGAGACCTTCCCGGCGCTGCCCCAGTGCTGAGGGACACGTTCTTGATACTGCCCTGGGGCTGGGGGACATGTCCCCAGTGCTGCCCTGGGGACAGCGGACATGTCCCCACTGCTGGCCCAGGGCTGGGGGACATGTCCCCAGTGCTGCCCTGGGGATGGGGGACATGTTCCCAATGCTGCCCCGGGGCTGGGGGACGTGTCCCCAGTGCTGCCCTGGGGATGGGGGACATGTCCTCACTGCTGCCCTGGAGCTGGGGGACACAGGATGGGGGAGATGTCCCCGATGCTGCCACCAGTCTGGGGTACATGTCCCTGGTACTGGCATGGGGCTGGGGGACACGTCCCTGGTGCTGCCCCGGAGCTGGGGGTCACGGGATGGGGGACATGTCCCCAGGACTGCCCCAGGGCTGGGGGACACTGGATGAGGGAGATGTTCCCGATGTTGGCCCAGGGCTAGGGTGCA
>NW_009648481.1:4973-5304 GCF_000708025.1 Charadrius vociferus | reverse complement strand
TGTCATGTCCCCAGTGCTGCCCTGGGGATAGGGGACATGTCCCTGGTGCTGTCTGGGGGATGGGGGACATGTCCCCAGTGCTGCCCTGGGGATGGGGGACAGGTCCCTGGTGCAGCTGCAGCCCCAGCTCTGGCAAGCTGGGCAGAAGGGGCACGCGTTGTGCCCCGTGGGGCAAAAGTCCTGAGTCAAAAGGTTTTCTGTGCCAAACACCCACACGTGCGCTCACACCCACACGTGCACTCACACCCACACGTGCGCTCACACCCACATGTGCACTCACACCCACACCCACACGTGTACACGCAGTGCTCAGCCCTCAGCTGAGGGTGAC
>NW_009648481.1:2445-2965 GCF_000708025.1 Charadrius vociferus | reverse complement strand
GTAGGGGCAGAAGAAAGCGTCGGCCGTGGCAGCCAGAGCCTGGACCTGCTGGAAGCGACCTGGGGGGGCCGGGAGGAGATGGATCAGAGGGATGCTCAGTGGGGCTGGGAGATGGGGCAGGGGGCTGCGGCCAGGGCAGGGGGGGCTGGGTGTGCTCCCCCAGCTCGCAAGTGGGGAAACTGAGGCACGGGAGCATCTTTCCCACCATCCCAAAGGAGCAAAACCGGCCCCATGGATCCCACCCCACATCTTGGTGTCTCCCGGGGCGGAGGGAGAGAGCTCAGAGGGTTGTGGTTAGTGGTGCAGGGTCTAGTTGGAGGTCAGTAACAAGTGGTGTCCCTCAGGGGTCAGTACTGGGTCCAGTCCTGTTCAATATATTCATCAATGATCTGGATGAAGGGATAGAGTGTACCATCAGCAAGTTTGCTGATGACACAAAACTGGGAGGAGTGGCTGACACGCCAGAAGGCTGTGCCGCCTTACAGCGTGACCTGGACAGGCTGGAGAGTTGGGCGGAGAG
>NW_009648481.1:0-1836 GCF_000708025.1 Charadrius vociferus | reverse complement strand
GCTCTGGCGGGGGGTGGGATGGGGGAGCTCCAGAGGGCCCTTCCAGCCCTCACCAGTCTGGGATTCTGGGATTCTGTGGGGTGGCAAGAGGGAGCCTGAGGACCTTCGTGTCACTCACTGGCCAGCATCAGGCAGGGGTCCTCCATCTCCATGCGCCGCACTTGGGCCTTGAGGAAGAGCTGGAAGTCGATGCCTTTGGCGCGGGAAGGAGCCGCGAAGAAGCGCGCGGGGACGCGGGCCACGGCCTCCGGCTCACTCTGCACGAAGCCCAGGTTGTAGAGGATCTCCTCGGCGTCCGCCTGCCACCACTCCAGGACCTCGGAGATGCTGCGGGGTGGGGGGGAAACGCTGGCTCAGCCCCATGGGGACCGGTCTCACAAGGGGGTGACCCAACATACCCCCACCCCCCAGGACATCCCCCCGTAGCTCCTACCTGGAGCTGGTCTTGGCGGTGAGGCTGGAGAGCGCGCTGGACGCCATGCTGTGCCCCAGGTTGAGGTGTTTGTCCCGCAGAGCTCTGCGGCGGGGAGGGGGATGGGGCTGAGCGAAGGGGATGCTGCCAGCGGGATGCCTGGGGACGGTGCCCCCAGAGTCCCCCACCCCCCCACCAGCCTCCCCCAGGACCCCAAACCTCACCTGCCCATCGCCTTGTTGCTCCCCGGGAGCAGAAGAGCTGAGAAAAGGGAGCAGAGAGGTGGCAGGGAGTGAGATGGGGCGTTTTGGGGAGAGGTCCCATGCCTGCCTCCCTGGGACATGTCCTTCCCGGTGGCCACAGCCCAGAGCCCGGGAGGACGCAGAGCCTGGGGGCATCCCAGCCCCACCAAAACCCTCCTGGAGGAAAAGCTACTGATGGTGGCTGTCCCCAGGGTCCTCTCCCGCCTGTCCCCAGCCCCCCTGCCTCCGTCGGGGCAGCTCTGCCCGGGGGGTGACAGGGACATCTCAGGAGGGACCGCCCCGGTGTGCCCAGGGGTGGCCGGTACCTTCAGCTCCCAGGGTCAGGTCATCCTCGAAGCTGGTCCCGGTGCTCCCACACCCTGCAAGACAGCAAAGCCTCGCGAGCCGCGGGGATACCCGGGGCTGGGGACAGGTCTCGAGGTCCTTGAAGACCTCCCTGCCCATCGCCCAGCACCTCGGGGACAACCCGTGGGCTGGGTGGGCTTTGGGGACGCGCAGGGACCACCGGCCTCAGCACCCCAAGAGCTCCATGGGGGGCGAAGCCGACGTACCGTAGGGGCCCAGCAAGCCCAGCTCCTCCGGCGGGACCTCCACCGATGACCTGCGCACGAGCAGAACCCCAGTCACATCCCCCCTGTCCCCGTCCTGGGGGGTTGGAGGTGTGACGGGAGACCTGAGCACGGCGGGACGGGCGGTGGGGAGAGGGATGCAGATGATGGGGCGCAGTGACGGTGACGGCGGCTGGGCTTGCAGGTGGGTGCACGGGTTTGGGGGGTCCCCTCGGCAAACCCCCAGCCCCAAGGACACCAGACCCCCAGGACACCCTGGAGACTCCCCCGGTGTGGTGCAGGGTGCCACCACCCTGCTCTTCCAGCCTGGCCAGTGGTTTCCTGGTCCAGTGGCCCCAGTGAGTGATGTGCCACATGCGCTTCCCAGGCGGGGATGAGCATGGAGCAGGACGGGGCGGGGGGACACACGCCACCATCCCACCGGTCCCAGTCCGGCCGCTTGGGTGCAACTTCCAGGAAGGACCAAGTGTGAACATCGTCCCACCGCCCCCACGGTGACACCGACATCCCCGCGGGAACGTCATCGCGGCGGTGACACCCCCACCCGCCCCCCAGCTCACCCACACTACTGCCGCCACGTCTCGATCTTGCT
>NW_009648480.1:38794-39604 GCF_000708025.1 Charadrius vociferus | reverse complement strand
GGAAAAAGATGAAAAAAGAGAAAATAAGTAAAATTAGTGAAGGGGTTTTGGGGGTGTTCTGCAGTGAAATAATTAAAACCACAACAAAATAAGGCAATTTGGGAGGTGGTTTGGAGGCGTCGGGTGGCAAAAGAGTAAAATAAAGCCTAAAAGTACCTAAAAGTAAAAGATTTGGTGGGTTCTTTGGGGGTGTTTGACAGTAAAATGATAAAACTGCCCAAAATGACCCGATTCGGGGGGTTTTTTTGGGGGTGTTTGATGGCAAAACAATGAAAACCAGCCCAAAATGACCAGATTTGGTGGAGAATTTGGGGGTGTTTGATACCAAACCAAGAAAATAGTCCAATTTGGTGGGTAATTTGGGATGTTTGATGCCGAAACTGGAAAACAGCCCAATTTGGTGGGGGGTTTTTGGGGTGTTTGTCACCAAAACAATGAAAAAAAACCCAAAATGACCCAATTTGGTGGAGTATTTTGGGATGTTTGATACCAAAACAATGACGAACCCCTAAAATGACCCAATTTGATGGAGTATTTGGGGGGGTTTGTTGCCAAAAGAATGAAAAAAAATCCCAAGTGACCCAATTTGGTGGGTTTTTTGGGGCGTTTGATGCCAAAACAATGAAAAAAAAACCCAAGTGACCCAATTTGGTGGGTTTTTTGGGGCGTTTGATGCCAAAACAATGAAAAAAAAAACCCAAATGACCCAATTTGGTGGCGTATTTGGGGTTCTTTGATGCCGTAACTATCAAATCGCCCAATTTGGTGGCGTATTTGGGGTTCTTTGATGCCGAAACTATCAAATCGCCC
>NW_009648480.1:36193-37792 GCF_000708025.1 Charadrius vociferus | reverse complement strand
GGAACGACCCCCGGGATGAAAAACGGCATTTCCCCCCCCAAAAAAAAAAAACCCACGGCAATTCCCCCCCAAAAATACAGTATGGATAAAATGCCAATAATAAAATCTGAATAAACCGCCAATAAGAGACCCAAAAATATATGGGCAAATGGCCAATAAGAAAATACCCATAAACCACTAATAAGAGACCCAATAATACCGATAAACCGCCAATAAGAGACCCATAAATACCCATAAACCACCAATAAGAGACCCAAAAATACTGATAATTTGCCAATAATAAAATATGGATAAACCGCCAATAAGAGACCCAAAAATACCCATAAGCCACCAATAAGAGACCCCACAATACCGATAATTTGCCAATAATAAAATCCGGATAAACCCCCAATAATATAATATGGATAAACCGCCAATAAGAGACCCAAAAATATATGGACAAATGGCCAATAAGAGACCCATAAATACCCATAAACCGCCAATAAGAGACCCCACAATACCGATAATTTGCCAATAATATAATATGGATAAACCGCCAATAAGAGACCCAAAAATATATGGACAAATGGCCAATAAGAGACCCATAAATACCCATAAACCGCCAATAAGAGACCCCACAATACCGATAATTTGCCAATAATATAATATGGATAAACCTCCAATAAGAGACCAAAAAATACTCATAAATTGCCAATAAGAGACCGAAAAATACCCATAAACCGCCAAGAAGAGACCCCAAAATGCCCATAAACCGCCAAGAAGAGACCGCAAAATACCCATAAACCGCCAATGAGAGACCCAAAAATACCCATAAATTGCCAATGAGAGACCCAAAAATACCAATAAACCGCCAATAATAAAATACCGATAAACTGCCAATAAGAGACCAAAAAAAATACCAATAAACCACCAATAAAAGACCAAAAAATCCAAATAAAATGCCAATAAGAGACAAAAAAATACCAATAAACCACTAATAATAAAATACGGATAAACTGCCAATAATAAAATACGGATAAATTGCCAATAAGAGACCCAAAAATATGAATAAACTGCCAGTAAGAGACTAAAAAATGCCAATAAACTGCCAATAATAAAATACAAATAAGCCGCCAATAAGAGACCCAAAAATACCAATAAACCACCAATAATAAAATATGGATAAACCGCCAAGAAGAGACCAAAAAATACAAATAAACTACTAATAACAGACCAAAAAAATACCAATAAAGCGCCAATAATAAAATACGAATAAACCCGTGGTGGTTTGGGACTCAAACCAGGACAAACCCGCCGATAAATTAAAAAAAAAAAAAATTTACGTAAAAGCCACCAGTAAGAAACCAAAAAAAAAAAAAAATAAACCACCAAGAAAAAAAACCCCAAAAAATAAGAATAAACCACCAAAAAAGAAACCAATAAGAAAAAAAAAAAAAGAATAAACCACCAACAGGAAAATAAGAACAAACCAACTAAGAAACTGTATAATAATAACAATAAACTGTAAAAAGAATAATAATAACCCCCCAAAAGTGACCCCCGGACCCCCTCAGAGCCATTATAGAGGCCCCCAGAGCCCCCCCAAAACCCAAAGTCCCC
>NW_009648480.1:31455-32632 GCF_000708025.1 Charadrius vociferus | reverse complement strand
GAACGGGGATGGCACCGGGGAGCGGGAACGGGATAGAGATGGCCCCGGGGAGCGGGAACGGGGATGGCACCGGGGAGCGGGAACGGGATGGGGATGGCACCGCGGACCGGGACTGGGAGCGGGAACCGGGATGGGGATGGGGACGGCACTGGGAACGGGAACGGGAGTGGGAACGGGATGGGGATGGCACCGGGAACGGGAATGGGAACCGGGACGGGGATGGGGACGGCACCAGGAGGGGGAGCGGGAACGGGAACCGGGATGGGGATGGGGAACAGGAACGGGGACGGCAACAGGAACCGGGAATAGGTTGGGGACAGCACCGGGGACCGGGAACGGGATGGGGACAGGAACGGGAACGGGAGCTGGGATGGGGATGGCACCGGGAACCGGGATGAGGATGGCACCGGGGACGGCACCGGGAACCGGGAACAGGATGGGGACAGCACTGGGAACCGGGAATGGGATGGGGACAGCACTGGGAGCGGGAACGGCAACGGGAACCAGAACGGGGATGGTACTGGGAACCGGGATGAGGATGGGGAACGGGGACAGGGACGGCACCGGAAACTTGGGAACGGGATGGGGATGGCACCGGGAACCGGGAACCGGGACTGGGATGGCACCAGAACTGGGATTGGGATGGGGAACGGGGATGAGGACGGCATCGGGAACGGGAACCGGCACAGGGACGGCACCGGGAACTGGGGACAGGAATGGGGACAGGGACGGGGGTGGCACTGGGAACCGGGAGTGGGAACCGGGATGGGGATGGGGAACGGGGAATGGGATCAGGGACAGGGACGGGGACGGGAACAGGGACAGGGGTGGCATCGGACAGGGACGGGGGTGGCACTGGGAACCGGGAGTGGGAACCGGGATGGGGATGGGGAACGGGGAATGGGATCAGGGACAGGGACGGGGACGGGAACAGGGACAGGGGTGGCATCGGGAACCGGGAGTGGGACCGGGGAGCGTGAGCTGGGGTGGGGATGGGGGCCGGGACCAGGGATGGGGATGGGGACGGGGATGGCGTCGGGAATCGGGAGCAGGAACTGGGAACCAGGACGGGAACGGGGAACGGGGACGGGGACGGCACTGGGAACTGGGGATGGGGAATGGGGACGGAACTGGGTACCGGAGATGGGAATGGGGATGGGGATGGCATCGGGAACTG
>NW_009648480.1:27217-30145 GCF_000708025.1 Charadrius vociferus | reverse complement strand
AGAGTCACAGCATGTGAGTAGACTGAAATTCAGGACTACCACACAGAAGGGAATCCCTAGTAGTAATTTATGAGAGGTTTCTGCTTACTTTCACCACGTGTACAGTTCAAGTAGAGTCAAGCTGCTGAGGGAACATTTTCCAAGGATATACTTTTACCCTTGCGTTTCAAAACAGCATATGTGTCCATGAAAGTAAACATGGACACGCTGACTCTTCAGTGTATAACGACTTAAATATATCCAAGCATTTCTCTACCAGCACTTCCCTCATACTTCCAGCTGATAGGATATGGAGCATGTTCCAAGTTGCGTGGGCATTTGGCTATTGTTTAGGTATTTCCTCTTCTCTCCTGGCCCAGTCTCCTTATGGAAAAATAAACAGAAGTGTCAAAAACTTTACAAAAGACCTGTTCTATTCAAATTGCCGGATTGGTTTTGAAGGCTCAAATTTTTGTTCTTCCTAACAGGATGGAAATGCTGACTTTACAGTTGCTTTGAACTGCCAGAATGGCCCTAAGCAGTTGTAGAAAGGCTAAGAATCTGAACCAGAAAGTCTGGAATGGCTCCAGAAAATCATCCCAAATCTCCTATGCTATACCAGCTCATGTTGCCAAAGGAACAACATCCGTTGCTTTGGTGCTGTGCAGCGCAGCTGTGTGACTATTCAAAAGTACATTTGAAAACTGCAAAATCAGCAGGCTTCATTTGCATCCAGTTCTGGGTTCTCAAATCGGTCTAATTTAGCAAATACCCCACAGGAATAGGAAACACTATGAACATATTGAGATAATTGAGAAAATTCAGGGAAAAAATGCAGGGAGTTATTATGTACACTAATCATTATTTCTCTCACTTATTCCAATTTGTTTCGCCTGCTTTTGTTTAACTGTTCTTTTTTTCTTCTTATATTTTTTCCTCTACTCTTATTAACCTATGAAACAAAGGCTTATGAGATACAATTAGAAAAGAACTTGTCAAATTTATTTTAATACAAGAATTATGTACTGCTATAGTATTTTGGTGGCATTCGCAATTACACATTAGGATAAAGCCTATAAGGATTATGATTTTAAAATGATTGTCATCTGCTGTTAGGAAGAGTTTTTTCCCTCTATAGAGGATACTACGTAGCACATTTAGGTGTATAAAAAGGATTTCATGCCTCTGTCTGAAACACTGGGTTGGTATTTATTTATTCATTTATTCATCAATTCATTCTATTTCAGTAATACTTCAGGAGTTCAGTCAGGGGAACTAGTGTGGTAGGCACTGAACAAATGAAATCCAAAACATCCTTGATCCAGAATATTTACAATGAATGATGCAACCGTAGAATTAAATATTCTCCTTCTATTCAGTGTCTAAACAGACAATTAACCTTTTCCCAGCATGGTAATTCTTGAGACTTGCCTCAGGTCAGTGAAGTAACAGAAAAGAAAAAGATGAAGTGTGATAATAAGATCAGCTTGCAAGTTGATGGAATTCTTTTCACAGTTGCTTCTAAACTTTCCACAACAAAAGAAATCTGGTCCCTACATAGTCACCCAGTACTTGATTGTATGCTCTACTCAGCATTTTATATTAAGCAATATATGGCTTAAGTTTTTGAGGTCAAAAACATCAGTTCTGGCACCTGCTACAAGTGAAGACAACTGTCCATTAAGTGGTCACACAGTACTGTCAGTCACACATACTTAAGCAATACCCGCTCCTGTGTGGAAAAGAGGGTTCTTCCACACACTTGCATATAAAAATGCTCTTTAGATTCTCTTTGCATCCTATTTATATTCAGAAAGGATCTAATTAGCTATGTCTTCTCACTCCTTGGGTGGACCCTATTTCCCTCTTCTGTTAGTTGGCATTGTGGCCCAAACTAACTCTGCACCTTCCCTGAAGGAGACCCTAAGGGTTCATGTTACAAAGAATTCCACATAACTAACTTCTTCCGGCCTCTATTTGCATATTATGCTTGGAAAAGTTGATGTAGAGACAGAATGAGGCAATGTGAAAGAAATTTCCTGAATTTCCTAAGCCCCTAGGAAACCCTGGAATAACTATAATAGTCGCATTGTTGCAGTAATTTGCATTTAAGACCAAAAAAACCCACCAGAAAATCTTCTCATAGATTGGTTAAAAATTTGACCTCCTTATTTTTGCACCGCTATACTACAGCATAGCTCCATGTGGCCACATGTCTTTTGTCTCCATGTTTCCCCTGTCTTTGCATACCATTTTTCTTTAGATAATACTGTCCTTCATCAGCCCTTCATTTCATGTCTTTCCAAGATCTTAATTAAAAAATATTGTTCTACGTTTCAATAGATAGCTCTAAAAAGTGCAACAGGTTAGCAAGACGGAGATAATAATTTAAAGGCTGAAGAAGGAAAAGAGATAGGAAAAAAACATGTGTTTCTCTCGGTCAGCAGAAAAGCTTTTGGTTTCTTATGGTCTTTCATTAAAGCCTTACTCTCCAATGTTTGTATACAATATAGAAAGCAGAAAAAAACAGATAAAAGACACTCATTCATGCATAAAATGCAAACAAAGAAAAAAAAATCATTGCTGAGTACGGTTTTTGTGTTTTTTTTTTTGTTTTGTTTTGCGTTTTTTTTTCTTAAATCCCTATAAAATAAAATAATAATAATAAATCATTTTAAAAAAAGTTCAGGTTTTTCCCCTCCCCAAAACTGCGCTGCTCCGGGGGGAGGGACGCACAAAAATATTCCGCCCCCCCCGACCCCTCTCGAAAATTTGCTGGAACGATAAAAAATGGGTGGTTTAACGCTGAAAAAAAGAGCTATTTTTGGAGCGTTGTCCCTCGAGCAGCTCCAAAATGGGGTTTTTTTGCCCCAAAATGGTGATTTTTAATGCAGTTTTATTTTTTTTTTTTTTTTCTCCCCCGGTTGCATCGATGGTGTTTTTTTAGAG
>NW_009648480.1:26687-27041 GCF_000708025.1 Charadrius vociferus | reverse complement strand
CAAAATGAATTTCCCGGTTGTTTTTTTTTTTCGATTTTTGGGGTGGAATCGTGGGGGCTTTTTTTTTTTTTTCACGGTTGCGCCCCCTTCAGGCAGAATAGCAGAAAAAAAATGACAAATATGATGATTTTTCGTTAATTCCGGCGTAAAAAACGAACCCCCGCGGCTTTTGAAAGCACAAAAAATTGCGATTCGCGGCGGTTTTTTCCTCCCCGAGCGGCGCCGAAACGGGGTTAGAAACGCGGAAATCGGAGTATTTCTTCCCCCCACCCCACCCTGGATTTCAAATTGATTTTAAATTTTTTTTTTTTTTTTTGGGGGGGGGGGGAATAAAAAAAAACAGGGATTTTTTTT
>NW_009648480.1:25702-26407 GCF_000708025.1 Charadrius vociferus | reverse complement strand
CTGACAGAAAGGGGAAGCCGTAGGATCGAAACCCTTAAAGACGTCTTTAAGGGAAGCGGCGTCTTGTTGCTCGCCGCCGTCCCGCGCCGGGCTATTCCCGGCGAAAGGACTCGCCGAACCCGATTTGGCGGCGGGTTTCACCATGCCGTAAACGGAAGGAACGGGAAGATTATGAATTCCGGGTTGGGGAAGCGTTTCTTGAATTTGGGAAGCTGTTTTAGGTCGCGGACGGTTATAACTGTTGTACCTGTCCGTAGCGGATTCCACGTTGGTTTTTTCCGCTTCGGGTTGATCCAAAGCCGAGCGGCGAACGAAAAGAGGTTCTTTTTTACCGGGGGTTTTGCCGGATTCGGAGGATTTGGCGGACGAGTTGCCGTCGTTCGGTGACTCGGAGGTTTTGCCGGATGAATTGGGAGTCCTGGGGTCGTACAAACTGATGGCGCTCAGCACGCTGCTGCTCTGCCCGCTGCTTTTGCTCAACCCGCCGGCCGTCAGCAGCCGAGGATCGTAGGGAGCGATAGCCGGAGCGGCATCGTCGCCGGAATTAGCCGGTTCCGTCAATTTAGGAATTTTCGAAACCCCCGTTTCGGCGGATTTTTGTAACCTGGGATCGGCGGGGGCTTTCCGTTTGCGGGGGTCGCTGGGTTTGTCGCTGGGAGCGGCGGCGGTGGGGCCGCCGGCGGCGTTGACAGTCTTTAATATCCT
>NW_009648480.1:17949-25624 GCF_000708025.1 Charadrius vociferus | reverse complement strand
GCTCGTTTGGGATCTGTTAAGACGAGGATCGAGGGTCGGCATGGATTGAAGGGCAGCCGGGACGGGAATAAACTCTTGTTTAGGGATCGGGAGCGGAATTAAATCCTCCGGGCTCCAGAGGATCATCCGGGCGAAGTTGGGTTTGTTGAGGACGACGTCTTTTTTGATGTGACTGAACTGCTGCAGTTGAGAACGAGGATCCCGGAGGGAATGACCCGGGAGAGCATCCAAAGGGATGTTGACGGGTTTATCGCGTAAAGCCCTTTCCCCGTCCTCCTCCTCGGGGAGCAGAGGGGGTTTCTGACCGCCGCCGGAATGAGGAGTTTCTGGTTTGGGGACGGAGGAGGGAATGTGTCGCGCCAAGCGGGGATCGGTGGGTCCCTAATCGGCGGTGAGAGATTGGAGAGAAAGATCGGGATTCCGGGAAAGCCTGGGATCCCGTAACCGGGGATCGGCGGGCCGACCGCTCCCTCCCGCTTGGGGTTTTTGCAAACGAGGGTCGCTCACGCCGGAGGGCGGCCCCAGTTCGCCGTGGGGTCTGCCGGAGCTTTGTTGCCTTAAGGTTTTCAATATGGAGGTGACGCTACTTCCACCGTCGTCTTCGTCGCTGGAATACCAGTTACCGGTGTCGCCTGGGAGGAAGGAGAAGAGGAAAGGAGTCGAGCCAAGGCAATTAAAGCACGGTCAGGCTATGAAACCCGCAGGAATGTTCCCAAAACGCGTCCCCTCTCAAATCCACGCCGCTCAAAATCCCAACCGCCCTCGTGTTTTGCAAAAAACGGGGGTCACCCAACAGCTTCAGCCTCCCCGCTCTCGTTTTTACACCCCGAATTACCAGAGAGGTGGAAACATCCCTCCCTTCCTCTTCCTCCTGCCCGCAGCAGACCCCAATTTCACCGCAATTAAAGCGGGAGCCCCATCTCCTTCATTTTCCGGCCAGCTCTTCCCGTTTTTTCCACTTTGGACACCAGCGACGTGCTCTTTCGACGCCGGGGAGGCGCTCAGCACTCCTCGTTCCCTAAAGAATTCCTCCCCGACACTCTCATTTCTCCCTTTTTTTCAGAGATCACACCTCGGGGTGGGTAAAAACTGCGGGAAATCCACGTTATCCCCGTCCCGTCCCTGCCAGGAGCGCGGTTTTGACGGGAAACCGTTGCGTTTCGCCACTTGCCTTCCTCGTTTTCGCGTTCCTGCTTATTGCTCTCGGCTAATCGCCGAGCTCTCTCCTCTTCCTCTTGCTGTTTCTGTTGGATTCTCAAGTAAAGGGCTCTTTGCGCCGATGGCATGAAATCGGGAATGCTGCCCGGTGGTTTCGGTAAGCCAGGAGGACCTCCTTCGCACAAAGCGTCGTGATCCAAGGACGGATCGGGAAACATGTGCTCTCCCGGAGGTCCTTCCATATCCTCGTAACCGCCGTAGTCTTCTGCCGAGGAATCATCACAGGTTAAAAAGAAAATCGCAACGCCGCCTAAAAAACAACCTAATTTCCCCCCCTCCTTCTGCCTCCCACCGTGCCCGGGAACAACCTGTCTCCGAAGAGGCGATTCCGGCAGATTTTGGGACGTACCTGGATCTCCCATCATGCCGTGATCCATGTCCAGACCTTCTTGTTGCTGGTAAAAATTATCGTAGAAACCTTGCGGAGGTGGGCCGGGGGGCATCATGCCGGAATGAGGGGAATCATCCGGTCCGTAGGGCATCATAGGGGGTCCGGGACCCATCGGAGGACCGGGATTCATTCCCGGACCCATCGGCATATCCGGGTGCATGTCAGGGTGCATATCTGGATGCATATCGGGGTGCATGTCTGGGTGCATGTCTGGGTGCATGTCCGGGTGCATATCGGGGTGCATATCGGGGTGCATGGGTCCAGGCATCGGTCCCGGGGGTCCTCCCGGTCCAGGGAACCTGGGGGGTGGCGGACCTGGGTGCCTGAAAAGAGAAAAGAAGAAGAAAATCCGCTTTTAACGCAACGCTCTCCGCTTCTGGAGGGTCGGAGCCAGCAGCAGCATCAGCGGCCGGACCCAAAAACGGAGAGAAACCTCTTTTCTACGCCCTTATTGACTGCGTTGGGGCAGAGCTCATCGTCGGAGGCAAAAATCTGCCATCCCCGTCCCTCTCGCCGTTCCCCGGAGATGCCGGCGACTCACCTCACGCCCAGTTTCTCCGCCAGCTGCCCCGTGGGCCGCACGACGATCTCAAACAAGGAAGGGATCTTCTTGTACATGTCCTGCTGTTGCTGCAGCTGTTGCGGCGACAGAGGTTCGTGCATCGGTGGCGGCATCTGCGGCCCCGGAGGTGGAAGCGGCGGCGGAGGAGGAGGAGGAGGACCTCCAGGGATGGGTCTCCCGTTCGGAGAGGTTGGAGCCGGAGGTCCGGGAGGACGAGGGGGTGTGGGCAGCAAGCCCACCCCAGGAGGGGGTTTGGGGAGAGGATTGATGCCTTGTTTCTTTAGCTCTTCGACTTCTTTCTCATCCTCCGCGCCCGCTTCCGCGTCATCCGCCAGCATCTGAGAAGATAAAAGGAGTAAAAGGTGATCCAGGGACCGACATGCGCTCCGGGAAACCTCTCCTTCCCTTTCCACCCCGCAGGTTCTATGTCCGCGGAAGAAAAATACAAGGTGAAACCCGCTTTGAACGTTCCCCTCTACCTTGTCCAGAAGCTCCCGTGTCTCCTCCGTGAGCGGATCGTGCGAAAACATGCAGTCATCCCCGTTGATACAGTTGCCCGTGGTGTGGAACAGCTTACAAGGGAAGTCCCGTAGCATTTATTAAGGAGAAAAACAACCCCAAACAGGGAGTTACTCCTACAGCCAGAGAGGCCAGAGATGCTTTTCGCTTTGAAACATGGCATTTTTTTGCCGTCACGACGTCGATATTGGCCAAAAACACCCTGCTTTGCTTCTGCCGTGTTTTCTTGGAGGCACAACGGCCGCAAACCTCATTTCTTTAAGAGGAAAGGTGAGGCTAAGAAGGAACGGTCGTTCAAGCCCGGCAGCGGAGGATGTGTTACCCCAGGAACGGCCTCTTTTCCTCCCCCTGATCCCCCCCTCACGCATCCACGCAGGGTAAATGAGACCCATTTAAGGTCGGCTTAACGAAAACGGTTAAAAACCGAAAGGATATCATGCATGTAAGGGCAGTTTTCAGCCCTGGCGCAGTAGCCGGTGATGTAGAACTTGCACAGTTCCCGTTTCTTTGGTAGTTCAATGTCATGACTGAAATTGCAGTGGTCGCCCTGGGGAGAAAGAAGACGAGAGGGTCTTAGCAGGCAGAAGCGCCAACGCGTTTGTCAACAGCCCCGGAACAGCCCTAGGAGGGACAGGGAGACGTCTACGCTTTACAAAACCCTCTTTTCAGGCACGAATCCCTCCCCGAAATCGGTTAAAACCCGGACTTTATGCTCCAATGACGGTTCCGCGTGCGTATAAAGAGATCTACGTAAATATTTCTGAATTTTTCCCTTACCCAGGTGCACCGGCCTTCCACAAAGTATTTGCAGATCACTTTGCCTTTCTTATCCGACTGCTGGTGGGGTTTGTCGTGGTCGTTCCGTCGGTAATTCCCACCGCCTCCTCCATCCTACGGGAAGCACGTTATGTAAGTCGCCGAAGAATGTGAAACTACCAAGCAACAGATCACACGCGAGAGATTAAAACTTGCCACGCGAGGGGAAAAACCCAGCGATTTGGGATGAAAAAGGCAGGTGAAGACAAGCGTGCTGAGCCTAGTCGGCTCCCGAGCACGGCTTGAGGACCAGAACCCAAAATATCCAGCTCATGCGGATCCTGGGGAAGATCCGTTTGGTTTTTTGGCTCCTGCGAAGGCTTTCTTTGAAGCCTGGTTGGATTTACGGAGTGGGGTGGGGGAAAAAAAGGGGTCATCCGGCACCGCAGCAAGCCGTGCGAAAACAAAGAGCTACTTACTCCCATGTCCTCATCATAGTAATCGTCGTCGTCGTTCATTCCGCCGCCTTTCCCCATTCCACTTCTGTTTCCACCTCTGCCTCGTCCTCTGCCCATTCCTTTATTGCCTCTCCCTCTGGGGCCGCGACCGCGTCCTCGATTTAAACCTGAAAATACACCTCCTCGTCTTTAATTCCTCTCTTTCCATAAAACGGGGAAGAGAGCAGAAAGCGGGGACCGTCCCAGCACAGCTCGTTACCCCACTCACCCCGGCCACGATTCTCCTTACTCCTGCGGTACTGATTGAGCTCTTTCGAGTAGTCGTCGTAGTCGTCATCGCCGATGGGCTCCTCGTTATCGCAGTACTGCAAACGAGAGAGATGCGCGCGCCTTTAGCGAGCGGGGAAGAAGCGCAGCCCGTTCCCCCCTCAAACCCGACGGCGAAAACGAAGAGGTTCTCTCGCCTCCGCGGTTCCCCGGCAGCAGCGGGTCGAGAGATTCGGCATTTACCTCCATCTCTTCGTCATACATTTCCTCCTCTTCCTCGGGGTGGTCGCCTCTGCCTCGCCCTCGGTTCCCTCGGCCCATGCCACGACCTCCTCTCATTCCCCCTCTGCCACCTCGCCCTCGGTACCCTCGGCCTCGGCCACGGCCACCTGGCGAAGCAAGGGGACGGGGTGAGCTTTGCACCGCGTTTCACCTCTCCGGTACGTTAAAAATATCAAAACAATACGGCAGACGAGGAAAAATAAATAATAACCTTCCAGTACGGGATCACCAGCATCTTAAAAACTTGTTTCTAAGTGAGTCAGTTTTGAATATTCTAAAAGAATGGATTTTTAAGATGCCAAACGATAACTTTTTTAAAAAAACAATATTGTGTGACCGCGTCAGCGGCTGCAGAGGTACGTCAGCCTGGTGACGCAGATCTGTGTACTCCAGATGCCACACCAGATTCGTTGTGTTCTCGATGGCCTTCATTTTCCCTTCAAATACAGCTTTTCCTTTATTTTATCCACTCTCGACCACTCGTGTGCTTTTAAAACCATCCACACTAGCAAGAAAACCACTTATTTACAACGTTAAATTATCCGCAGGGATCCGAACTTTCCCCTCGGACTGGAGAAGAGGAAAAAAAAACACTGTCCCACATCACAAACGGACATCGAAGAGTGGTTTCGGGCGCCGCAGGCGGTTCTCCGCAGGCAGGGCAGTCCGCCTTCACGAAGCTCCCTGCGTGTGCTTTATTTAGCTGAGCAGCTAAACGAGCTGCAGGTAATGAGCAGCAAAAATAAAAAAAAAAGGAAGGTTTAGACGTACCTCGCCCCCGGTGAGAGCCTTCCTTCGCTCGGCGGTATTGGTTCAGCTCTTTCGCAAAGTCATCATAATCTTCCTTCCCCATATCTTCGTCCTCTTCCCCCTCGTACTGACCGTACTCCTCGTTCTCGTAGTCCTCGTACATGCCGTAATTCTTGCTCTCCATTTTAGAGTAGCTCTTCTTTGGCATGGGAGCGCCGTGAGAGGACGGGTACTGCTGGTGGGACTTTGGGAAAGGCAGAAAGAGGTTAGTGATGATGAAAAGGAACTTATCGAGCTTAATATCCCAACTTAATTTTTAAAAATCCTTAAAAAATACCCCCCAACCAAATAACAACCAGGTGAAAAACAGGCTAAAGGACCAAAGCCACTGCGCGTGGCCCGTAGATGGAGCTAGACGGGCACCTCAAAAGCTTGCAGCGGATCTGAACTTACGGAAGAGTAAGGCGGGCTGTATTCCCGGTATTTTCGGTGTCCCTTTTCACCAGGACTGAAGTCCGAATCATCGCTGTAATCAGAGAAGTCATCGCTGGAAGAAGCGTGGCGCTGCAAGGCAAGAGAAACACCCGGCGCGGTTTTATCACAGGCCAGCTCGGACTCTTGACACAACACAACTAAGTCTCCCTTTGGTTTCTGGGTGGTTTTGGTTTTTTTTTTAAGGAAACTCAATTTTTTGCTTAATAAAATCTTCACGATGTTCACTGGGTTCCAAACTGGAAGCCCGTTAGCAGGTTGTTGAACCGGTCTCTAATGAAGATAAACGCAACGTGCCTTCTGCGCTTCAGAAATTCCCAGAACTTAAGGAACAAACACCCTCGACCTGGCAAATCCGGCAATCCGCGATCCTCTCTGAGGTAAGAACGCTCACAAGGGAATTCCCTAAATAAAACCCCATTTTCTTCCCTCTCTGCATCCTCAGACGGACGAGAGAGCGCTGTAGCGTCGTTGTCCTACCCGCAGACCTCGGAGCGCCGCTGCTGTGCTTGCTAGTTCTCAGAGGAGGAAAGCGTTAAGGAGCCGAACCCCCAATAAACCCCGTGAGCGCTCCCACCTCGCAATTATCGTTAGGGGAAGAGCCTCAAACTACCCAGGATAATGTCAGAGGAGGAATTAATTCCCTGGAGACGGCTGATGGCAGAGGAAGGCACACCGGGGATGGGATATCAGAGGATCCGGGAGGTAAAAGCAGCGCGTGGCTCACCTTGTGTTTGGATTTCCTTTTCTTCTTGGATCTCCTTTTCTCTTTCTCTCTCTCTTTCCGCCGCTTGCGCTTCATGCGTCGATGGGTTTTCTCATCATCGGAATCGCTGTGATGCTTCTCCCCTTTCTCCTTCCGACCTCTTTCGTGAGATTCGGAGGGATCCTGCGCCTCCTCCCCTCCATCGTCCTCCAGCTCCCCTTCTTCCAGTTCTCCATCCTCCCTGTAAAGCAGACAGGCACGTTTAATTCCCCTTATTCAAAAAAGAAAAGGAAAATAGAAACCCGCTTACTCCGCTCGCCAGCCAGCCAGGTCCTCGGCTCCCAAAGCGCTCGCAAATTCCTAGTTACCGGGGTTTTAAATATCTGACCGCAAATATCGATACTGTCCAGCTCTCCTCAAGCTCTCGCTCAGCCTGGAGTTAAACCGCGGCGAAAAAGCGTCTCGCAAACAAACCGGAGCCACAACGTGACGGCGTTGGACTTTGGCATGAAATTATTGCAAACAAACTCCAAGAATGGAAATTGGTGTTTTAATAAAACACTTGGCTCACTCCGAGAACCGAAATCGGTGTTTTAATAAAACGCTCGGCCCACTCCGAGAACGGAAACTGGTGTTTTAATAAAACACTTGGCTCACTCCAAGAATCGAAATTGGTGTTTTAATAAAAATCTCGGTCCTCTAGAAAGACAAGACTAAGTAAATATCGTGCCGGTTTGCCAAATCTAGAGAGGCGAGCCCTGTTATTTCCACTTTCTCATGGTACCGTTCACCCACGGTTGTGGTTAGCGGAGGTGATAAAACAAATCTGGAACTTCCTCAAGAGGATTCCCCAAGCTCCGCTCAATTAAATCCAATTAAAAATGACTCAGATAAGAGTTAGGAGAAACCTTTTACAACCCCGTAAGGCATTAAACGTGTCATACGGCACGAGTTCCACCAGCTCCCTCGCGTTTTCCTTCTCTCCCAACAGGTCCCCCGGTTTGTCGCTGCGGGATTTCAAACCGGAGCGGGGTCTCCTCCTCCCTTTTCATTTAAGCTATAATTAAAACCATCAACGCCGCCTTGTTTACGTACGTCACCGCCGTTCACAAACAACAATTTAGGAACATTTAGGAGGTGGATCTTTGACCCACATCCCTCTGCTTGGGTTTGTTGGGGTTTTTTTTTAGGCTATTTGGCTGTTTCGGCTGCCAAAAAATCCCCTCTTTAGCACTATAATGGGAACGGCGGGGGGCCGGGGCGCCGGCCGCGGG
>NW_009648480.1:12812-17915 GCF_000708025.1 Charadrius vociferus | reverse complement strand
CCGCCGCTCTCAGGGAGGTCTGGAAGCTGAAATGGGGTTTACGAGCAGCAAAGTCGCGCTGCGTGAACAAGCCGACCTGTTAACATTAAAAAAACCCACCAAGAAAAACCGAATTATTTCCCCAAATTCACAGGAAAAAAAAAAAAAAAAAGAGTTAACCATCCTGGGGAGGTTTGGGCATAGCGGAGGGCAACCGCTGGGCTCCAGCCGTCCGCTCCGACTCCGACGCAAAGCTCCCCCGCTTGGTTTTGTTTGCGCTCGTGCCATTTTAATAACAGGCTAGCTCCAAAATCAAGCTCGTTTAAGTATTACTCATGAAGCACTTAAACGTGATGCGTAATTCCTCGGTGTGTATACAAGTTTTAAAGGCGAGTCTCAGTGGAAACGATTTCCGCGGCGGGAAGGCAACATCCTTCGGCTCTTCGCGTTCAGCCTCGGAACAAGAGAAACTCACTCTCCACGCAAAGCCGAGGGGACGAACGGGAAGAAAACAAGCTTACGGAAAGGAACTGTCTTTAAATATTGAAATAAAAGCCCTGTCAAAGCCCTAAAAGGAGAGATTCATAAAGAAATGGATTTAAAACTAGAAATGCCATCAAGTTTCTGGATCCAGTGTCCAGCAACCTACGTCAAACGCCGAGGCAGCTCACGCCAGGCACGAGCCGGGCAGGTAGTAAAGGAGGAGATGCTCTAAATCCCGCTGCGACCCCGTAAATGGCCTCACACCGTACGGTTTCGTAAAAAACAGCTATTCCCTTCGGCATCGCTCCCTCCGAACCGGCGTCATTTACCCTCTACCCTCTCCCAGGAGTCCTCGGCCAGCTGGGGATGGTGAACGTTCCCTTGCCTTCCCCGCTGCCTTCGGAGAGGGACAAACGTATGTCGTTAACACCTTAATTGCAATTTTCAGGAGTGATAATTACCTTTCACAGGCGCTTTTACCCTGCCTGGAGTTGCTGCGGTCTGGTATCAAGCTTTAGAGGAGACTACACCCCCTGGAGCAGCGTCCCCGATCGACAATCGCGTTATTAAATTCACCGCGGTTACAGAACCGAAGACCAAAAAGGCTCTCGAGAACCAAAACGCGCAAATTTTGCAGCCGCCGCAACAATTATTTGAAAAGTACCAAGAGAGGGGACGAGGCCGAACCGATGGCTGCTTAGCAGATGGATATTAATCATTTCATCAACACAAACGTCTCCTAAAGGCCGAGAAAATTTCATACAGACGCTCAGGGACCAAACTACACCTTAAGACGGGCGATATCTTCTCCTGGTGGTTTTTTTTTTAACTCCAGTTCTGCTGGATTTGAGTAGGTTTGGGGCAGAAACGATACACCGACCTCTCGGAGAGACTGCGGGGCTGGAAAGACGCTCGGAAAAGTTTTAGGCAAGTATTATCCGAAGCACTGGATTCGCCCGACGGGTTTCAAACGCAACGAACCAGGAGTAATTTGAAATATGGCAACCAGCGAGCGCGGATATATGGAAGCAACCAGAGGATTCCTAAGGTGGGACGGCAAGAAATTTCAAGCGATTAAAGCAAATCCGTGCGTTTTCGGGGGAACGGCTCACCGTGGAGAGTCGCTGCGGGTATGCGGTGAAGAAGCCATGTCTGTTAAGCAACTATTGGTATCGCAGAAAAGACTGATTCGGGGAAAATTCTTCCCCGAATCCGCACTCGTCTGGAGCTTTCCTATCACTCCTGCCCGACTGCTCTATAGGGGACGGTCGCCAGCGCAGCACGTATCCTGGCGGTGTTTGTGACAGCGCCACGGCAATGCCGGAACACGGCGATGAGGACGCCTGGAAAACACAAAAAAAACGCTCTTTCCAATCGTTATCCTGCCAGACCGACAGCACGGGGAGGGGGGGGAAAATCATAAGAAGGACCAATTCAGCAGGGTTTTTTTTTTTTGCTATCCTGGCCACGGAGGAATTAAAATATTACCTTAAAATAAATAACGTCACTATATCCAGTCGAGGCGCTGTTAAATTTGGGAATGAGCATAACGAAGTGACAAATGAGCGGCCCAGACGGCGGATTTACTGATCGGTTATAGCCGATACACCCTCCTAACCCCATTAAAGATATTAAAGATATTACCCCTCCTTGCTCGTTACACCTGAAAGAAACCTCGTCAGAAATAAGCCTCTCGGCTCCCATCTTTGCAAAAACACAAGTGATTTTTTACTAGTTTTAAGGAAAAAAAAGCACTTTGTGTGCTCTACATACATAGGTGCGACAGAGTAACTTCTAGACAATAACCCTATTAAAAAACCACACAATTTAAAAGGAAGAAACCTTCTTTTAAACTGCTTTTTTTTTTTTTTTTTGGCACAAGAGGTGCAGCTGAGCGTGAAATCGCCCGGCCGGTGAGTGAGCCGGTTTGGCCGGAGCGGCTCCACGGCCGCCGAAAGCGGGGAAGGGCGTTCATGTACAAAGATAGATCTCGGTTTAACCCCCCAAAATACCCCAAAAATACGAGAGAGGGGGTGAAAATGCTTTTTTTTTTTTTTTCCCCGAGCGATGCAGCGGGAAGGGTTTGAAAATTGAGCGCAAACGCTCTGGAAGTCACCGGCTCGCAAATCTGCGCAATTTAATCTCACAATAAGCGAACGCTCCCGTCTAATTTTACGGGATTTTAAGTTAAAAACGCTTAACGGCGACTTGAGCTGCGCACACACGTCTTCTATCTTTAGGATAAACGACCTTCTGCCTCGAGCCGAGCAACCAAGCGAGTTTAAAGCTGATTTTTAACAATCTGAATTGTTAAAAATCCAAATCTGGAATTTAATTCTTTTTTAGGACGGACAGGTTCGGTTTTGCTCCTTCTCTGCATTTGAAGTTTTTGTCTAGTTCCAACGCATTTTTCCGAGTGACCTCTACATCCAGCTAAAGGTTATTAATCACTCATTTAACGCTTCGGCAGTTTACTGCCTCGCCGACAACTCGCTCGCAGGAAAACGGATCCCACCCCGCCATCCCACCTGCACCACGCTCGGCGCGCGGGGAGAAAACCCCGGTCAGCGAAATCTCTTATCCTTTCACCCAAACCCCGATTATTCCAGAAGAATCCCAAAGGAACTAAGCTCTCTCCTCCGGCCCGCCAGCGCGGCCGCCTTCCGTTTTATTCCAAGTGGAAACCGGGGAGGGCAAGAGGGAAAGGGGGGGGGGGAATACATCAATCAAGAAAGAAAAGAAGTGCCACTTTGAAGGCAGCGGGGGCCGCGCCGTCTCATTCAAACTGCGCCGACCGGGGCAGAAGTCATGAAAATTTATCAGCTTTCGATATCTTCTATATATTGGGGGTTTGTTTTCGTTTTATTTTTCGTTATCGTTAACAAATATGTTGTACCAATTTATAAAAGACGTGGAGGGAGATGCCCTTAGCTCACTCCTGGCTGTCATGGGGGTCAATCCTCCTCCTGCCGCCCCCAAAATCGCCGTTTTTAAGCGACGGTTCTAACTAAGGGCAACTTTTGAAGTGCTATTTGATCCTAACTCAAGATTTCTCGGGGAACGCGCTTGACTCGGCTGCTAATTCTGAACCTCCTCTCTGCTCCCAGGTTAGCTCCTTCCCGCTCCTCCTATCCGTATCCTTCAGGGAAATCCTAATGCCGACGTCCTCGCTGCCACGGCACGGCTGATGCCACAGCAACGGGAGACGTCCCAAACCCTTGGGGGAAAAAAAAAATCAAAAATACAACAAAACCCAAACAAAACAAAAAAACCAAAATGATGCTGGGGTCTGGGATTTGCTTTAGTCTTTCCTCTAACCCGGTACAACAAAGCCTCGCTCGACCCAAGGAGCCTCAGACGAACAATTACACCCTTAGAAAGAAAAAAAAAAGCAACAAAAAAAACCCAACACTGTAAAAAAAATTAATTCCCGGTGGGTGTTTTGCGTCGCTATGAGAAGTTGCTCCAATGTTTTCAAGGAGCTACTGACGGTACCGGTGTTAAAAACGCGCGTTTGCAGGATTTAAAAGGTAATTTCTCCCAAAGCGTGAAGGCTAGGAAGGAGGTTGAGCTCAATTAAAAAGGGGTCGGGGGAAGGAAAGCCCAAGGAAAAGCCCCAAACAAGAAGTTTGAGTCCTACTGCTAATATTTAACTATATATAAATATATAAAAAAACCCTACGAGTCACTTTATGGACCCAGTCAACGCCTCCTGTAAACTCGGCAGTACAATCCCTGAGAACTCCTGACATTTCGAACAACTCCCGTTCGAATTACAAACTAAAATAACAAACTTAAAATTTTAAGTTTTCCAGTTTTCTTGTCGACGACATCTTTCCAACTCATCACGATACGGATTAAAAAAAAAAAAAAAAAAAAAAAAAAGGCTTAACGCCGTCAGCAGCAGACAATCAAAAACCAGTTTGGATTTTTCCGGCTCAAGAAGGGGGAAGCCTAAAACTTAACACATACGTACGTTTAGTAAATTAACACTACTAATTGAATATATTAAGGTGGTGGTGGTGGGGAAATTGATGCTATGAAGTCCCGCTCTCTCTGAACTAAAAAACGTTTCAGGCAGACCAGTAACATTTTCAAGCTCTGCTGGTGAAGCGCTGATGGAAGGGGCGAAAAAATAAAAAAAAAAAAAAGAGAAAATATCCCAAATTTACCATTTTGTGGCCAATTTAAGCCACAGAAGGAGCAGGGACCGTAAGGATCCTCTCATAAACATTTAAAAACAGCGACAAAAAGGCATAAAAGACATCACCGGATATTGGGTTTTTGTGAAAACCCCTTTCTGGAATGCAATTAAATCTGGAACAAAAAGCCCTCTAATTTGCTACAACAAGTGCTTTGCGTTATTTTACAGTTTAAACAGATGTATACACCTTTTTCTTTCTGGTTTTTTTTTTTTTTGGCTTTTAGGGAATAAAGACAAGAGGGGAAACAAACCACAATTTCACACAACTGTATCGGTGTGCTTAGAGGAAACACTGAGGTTTTTTTGGAGGGGGTTGGTTTGGGTTTTTGGGTTTGTTTTTTTTTTTTTTTCCACCTGAGAACAATGTAAGCTGGATGAAAATGGGGGGAAAAGTGTGTAGTTTTGGCCTCCAGGAAAAAAAAACCACAAAACACCAC
>NW_009648480.1:12136-12802 GCF_000708025.1 Charadrius vociferus | reverse complement strand
ACGAAGTGGAGGGGGGGGGGGGGAGGTGGAAGGGGGGAGAAATACCCCAACACTGTGCGTGGTGTTCGTACTTCGAACTGGAATGGTGTGAGGAAGAGGAAGAACCTCGGGCTTTTCGGGAAGGCACCTGAGGGAGAAGAGGAAAAGAAAAGGGAGAAGGCGAATCGGAGGGGGGCTTAACGAGGAGGGGCGCTTAACGAGGTTCCTTACGAACTGGGTGCTTTGCACTGTACGTCGCTACTTCAATTCCTCTAATTATGCGACAGGAGGCTGTACACGGGGATGGGGAAATGTGTTGATGACATTTGGGAAACGGTGCTTTCTTTGCCACCTTTTTTTTTTCTTTTTCTCCTTTTTGACACACTTCGGAGTTGTTTTTAACCAACCTTTTTACCATCTTTTTCGGCTTTACGGGCAAGAGCCGCCCCCCCCCCGGGGGGGGGGGGTGGGGGGCAGCCTGGTTTACAGCGCAAAAGTCAATGGAATGAGGATGGAGTTTGCAGACAAAGCAAAGGATTCGCATCCTACGTCACCTGGAAACGTCACAACAGACATTATTTGGGAGTAAATTGTGTGCTTTTGTGACTTTTTTTGCTTTTTTTTTGTTTTTTTTTTTTAAAACATCCGCGGTGGGGGGGTCAACAACTCTATCACAAAGAGGGGAAA
>NW_009648480.1:10219-12122 GCF_000708025.1 Charadrius vociferus | reverse complement strand
GGGGGGGAGGAATTCTGCTTGGTTTGGCCACACACATACACACACGGTATCAACTCACGGCTTGCGCGAAAACAGTACCATCTCGGGACTGATTTGGTGGCGGGGAGGGGAAAAGGGATAATTGAATTAGTCAATAAAAGAGCTTACTTACCAACCCAACCCTGCATCACACGGAAAACAAACCTCCTCAGAGACAAAGGCAACGCTAAAGCATAAAAGCGGCTCTCTGCGCCGCTCACCTGCCCTCCAGGGGAGGGGGAAGGCAGCAAACCTCCCTCTTTTTTTTTTTTTTTCTCGTTTTCTTATCTTTTTTTTTCTTTTTCTTATCCTTTTTCCTCTGCCTCTTATCTTTTTTCTTTTTTGAAAAAAAACTTATTTATCTTTTTTTAAAAATATTTTCATCTTTTTAAAATGTTTTCGTATTTTTTTAAAATCTTTTTTCATCTTTGTAAAAGTATCTTTTTTAATCTTATCTTTTAAATCTTTTTTGCTTTTTTAATCATTTTTTCTCTCTCCCCCTTTTCCTCTCTCTCTCCCCCTTTTCCTCTCTCTCTCCCCCTTTTCCTCTCTCTCTCCCCCTTTTCCTCTCTCTCTCCCCCTTTTCCTCTCTCTCTCCCCCTTTTCCTCTCTCTCTCCCCCTTTTCCTCTCTCTCTCCCCCTTTTCCTCTCTCTCTCCCCCTTTTCCTCTCTCTCTCCCCCTTTTCCTCTCTCTCTCCCCCTTTTCCTCTCTCTCTCCCCCTTTTCCTCTCTCTCTCCCCCTTTTCCTCTCTCTCTCCCCCTTTTCCTCTCTCTCTCCCCCTTTTCCTCTCTCTCTCCCCCTTTTCCTCTCTCTCTCCCCCTTTTCCTCTCTCTCTCCCCCTTTTCCTCTCTCTCTCCCCCTTTTCCTCTCTCTCTCCCCCTTTTCCTCTCTCTCTCCCCCTTTTCCTCTCTCTCTCCCCCTTTTCCTCTCTCTCTCCCCCTTTTCCTCTCTCTCTCCCCCTTTTCCTCTCTCTCTCCCCCTTTTCCTCTCTCTCTCCCCCTTTTCCTCTCTCTCTCCCCCTTTTCCTCTCTCTCTCCCCCTTTTCCTCTCTCTCTCCCCCTTTTCCTCTCTCTCTCCCCCTTTTCCTCTCTCTCTCCCCCTTTTCCTCTCTCTCTCCCCCTTTTCCTCTCTCTCTCCCCCTTTTCCTCTCTCTCTCCCCCTTTTCCTCTCTCTCTCCCCCTTTTCCTCTCTCTCTCCCCCTTTTCCTCTCTCTCTCCCCCTTTTCCTCTCTCTCTCCCCCTTTTCCTCTCTCTCTCCCCCTTTTCCTCTCTCTCTCCCCCTTTTCCTCTCTCTCTCCCCCTTTTCCTCTCTCTCTCCCCCTTTTCCTCTCTCTCTCCCCCTTTTCCTCTCTCTCTCCCCCTTTTCCTCTCTCTCTCCCCCTTTTCCTCTCTCTCTCCCCCTTTTCCTCTCTCTCTCCCCCTTTTCCTCTCTCTCTCCCCCTTTTCCTCTCTCTCTCCCCCTTTTCCTCTCTCTCTCCCCCTTTTCCTCTCTCTCTCCCCCTTTTCCTCTCTCTCTCCCCCTTTTCCTCTCTCTCTCCCCCTTTTCCTCTCTCTCTCCCCCTTTTCCTCTCTCTCTCCCCCTTTTCCTCTCTCTCTCCCCCTTTTCCTCTCTCTCTCCCCCTTTTCCTCTTCCTCCCTCTTACCCCTTTTTTCCCCCAAACATACATACTTAAGCCATTTATTTTTGCCAGTACTTCCCAGCTATATGGTTTCAACCACATTTAAAAAAAAAAAAAGTGCTTATAAAGGAAATATAGTGCTTATAAAGGAAAAATATAAAAAGTGCTTATAGAGGAAATGGCAAAGTTATGTTGGGGGGGGGGGAGAAAGTGCTTTACATACATCTTAGAGGAAAGAGGGGATTCCTGGGGGGGGGTTTTATATA
>NW_009648480.1:7009-9229 GCF_000708025.1 Charadrius vociferus | reverse complement strand
AAACACCTAATAGCCCTTCACCCCTCTCCTTGGTCTCCTCCAGACCCTCTCTCCTCTCATAATCCCCTTGCAACCCCTCCTCAAAGAACTAGGAGCCCCCCAAAAGCACCTAATAGCCCTCATCCCTCTCCCTGGCCTCCTCCAGACCCTCTCTCCTCTCGTAATCCCCTTGCAAAGGCTCCCCAAAGAACTGCTAGCCCCTCACCCCTCTCCCTAGCCTCCTCCAGACCCTCTCTCCTCTCATAATTCCCCCTCCCCAAGAACTAGGAGCCCCCCCCGAAACACCTAGTAGCCCTTCACCCCTCTCCCTAGCCTCCTCGCCTCTTATAATCCCCTGGCAAACCCTCCTCAAAGAACTAGGAGCCTCCCAAAAGCACCTAGTAGCCCTCATCCCTCACCCTAGCCTCCTCCAGACCCTCTCTCCTCTCATAATCCCCTCACAAACCCTCCCCAAACAACCAGAAGCCTCCTAAACCCTCCCCAAACAACCAGAAGCCTCCTCAAAGAACTGCTAGCCCCTCACCCCTCTCCCTAGCCTCCTCCAGACCCTCTCTCCTCTCATAATCCCCTCACAAACCCTCCCCAAACAACCAGAAGCCTCCTCAAAGAACTGCTAGCCCCTCACCCCTCTCCCTAGCCTCCTCCAGACCCTCTCTCCTCTCATAATCCCCTCACAAACCCTCCCCAAACAACCAGAAGCCTCCTCAAAGAACTGCTAGCCCCTCACCCCTCTCCCTAGCCTCCTCCAGACCCTCTCTCCTCTCATAATCCCCTCACAAACCCTCCCCAAACAACCAGAAGCCTCCTCAAAGAACTGCTAGCCCCTCACCCCTCTCCCTAGCCTCCTCCAGACCCTCTCTCCTCTCATAATCCCCTCACAAACCCTCCCCAAACAACCAGAAGCCTCCTCAAAGAACTGCTAGCCCCTCACCCCTCTCCCTAGCCTCCTCCAGACCCTCTCTCCTCTCATAATCCCCTCACAAACCCTCCCCAAACAACCAGAAGCCTCCTCAAAGAACTGCTAGCCCCTCACCCCTCTCCCTAGCCTCCTCCAGACCCTCTCTCCTCTCATAATCCCCTCACAAACCCTCCCCAAACAACCAGAAGCCTCCTCAAAGAACTGCTAGCCCCTCACCCCTCTCCCTAGCCTCCTCCAGACCCTCTCTCCTCTCATAATCCCCTCACAAACCCTCCCCAAACAACCAGAAGCCTCCTCAAAGAACTGCTAGCCCCTCACCCCTCTCCCTAGCCTCCTCCAGACCCTCTCTCCTCTCATAATCCCCTCACAAACCCTCCCCAAACAACCAGAAGCCTCCTCAAAGAACTGCTAGCCCCTCACCCCTCTCCCTAGCCTCCTCCAGACCCTCTCTCCTCTCATAATCCCCTCACAAACCCTCCCCAAACAACCAGAAGCCTCCTCAAAGAACTGCTAGCCCCTCACCCCTCTCCCTAGCCTCCTCCAGACCCTCTCTCCTCTCATAATCCCCTCACAAACCCTCCCCAAACAACCAGAAGCCTCCTCAAAGAACTGCTAGCCCCTCACCCCTCTCCCTAGCCTCCTCCAGACCCTCTCTCCTCTCATAATCCCCTCACAAACCCTCCCCAAACAACCAGAAGCCTCCTCAAAGAACTGCTAGCCCCTCACCCCTCTCCCTAGCCTCCTCCAGACCCTCTCTCCTCTCATAATCCCCTCACAAACCCTCCCCAAACAACCAGAAGCCTCCTCAAAGAACTGCTAGCCCCTCACCCCTCTCCCTAGCCTCCTCCAGACCCTCTCTCCTCTCATAATCCCCTCACAAACCCTCCCCAAACAACCAGAAGCCTCCTCAAAGAACTGCTAGCCCCTCACCCCTCTCCCTAGCCTCCTCCAGACCCTCTCTCCTCTCATAATCCCCTCACAAACCCTCCCCAAACAACCGCGCCCCCCCCCCGCCTCAGTGGAAGGCGCCGGAGGCTGCCGAAGGTGAACGGGAGATGGCGGAAAGACCCGAAAAGTGCCGAAGAGGTGAGGGGATGGACGAGTCCACTTTAGCCGGAAAGGGCGGGGGGGGAGCTGTGCCACTGAGCCCGCAAGGGGAGGTCCCCCACTCCGAGCACACGCCTTGAGGGCGGACCAGGGGAGAAGAAGGCGCTTGAGATGGTTCTCCCGTGGGGGAGCTGGCGTGGGGCCGCGGGGGTGCTCGATGCCTTAGGGTGGATCATCCCGCCAACCCTCCCCCC